>NC_141201.1:4430000-4845000 GCF_054491065.1 Syngnathus leptorhynchus | reverse complement strand
GCAACAAAGGCGAGCGGCGCTTGACCGGCCTTTACGGCGGATAAATAAAAGAGACAATACAGAGAAAAGAGTGAGGAATGAGAAAGGAGAAGGGAGCAGCGGCGGGCCCATCAAAAATGGTGGTTAGATCTTATGATGGGGAGCATGTTGAGAGCAAAGCAGAGCAGCTTATGTCAACACCTTGGGCTGAACAATTAACTGAATTCAATTGCAATATAGTAGAATTATTTCTTTTTCTTTATTTGGTTTATTTGTTGATATACCGATGAGCTAAGTTCAGTGCAAGTGCTTAGTAAGTTCATTTAAGTTACGTTTTATTTGACAATAATAAATTTATTTATTTATGGTTATTTTTTTTGTCATACAGATTGTTTGTTTGGTAAAAAACTATATATGGAAAATTAAATTAATATTGAGGGGAAAAATATTATTTTAAATTTAAATAATATGAAATATTATTTTAATCTTGTTTTCTAAATCCTTCATCTCTAGTAATGACTTTTATACAAACCCTGCGGTGCCCTGATGCGTGCAACGCATCTTAAGTTAAGAGACGTTGTTTGGTCGATTATTTGCTTTGATTTGCGACAGCAAATTTGCGATATGCTATTAAATCATACAGTTTAGCGGCCATGTTTGTGGAGCATATCATGACAAGCCATAAAAACAGTAATACTGTTATTATATTTATTATATGACTAACTTCATGGATCCTTTTGCCAGATTTTTACTAAGGGAGACAGTGACACCCCCCCCTCCAAAAAAAGTAACCCCAGTTTTTCCTTCAAAATAAGGAAGTGACACCCACAACCACCTGCTACATCACACACCCACACACTACAGTGTACATTAATATATGACACTTGGGGAATAACCGATCCAGGTGGTCCGCTTTTAGATTTTGCCCGGCCCACCTTTTGTCTTCATCCCTCCCTCGGTGTGACCTTGCACACTCTGTGTCGGAGCGAGACGGGGGGAAAAGCTATCTAGCAGAAGTACAACACCTCATCTCATTCAGGGGAGGGAAATTGCTGAGTGAAACACATACCAGGTCATTTCTCACACACACGCGCACACACACACACATACAATGTATAGAATTTTGGCCAGTAGAAAATAGTGGTCATGTTATAGGTCTAACCAAGGCTGATTGTCAAGCCATTAAAGAGCTCTTCTCCGCTTGTTCGTGATGATGGATTAGGATTACGTTGAAAAAGGATCAGAACATTTTCTCGGGGCATCCCTTTCTCCCGCTCGCCAACTAATCGCTCACTTTGAACACGAGGCCCCGCGTTTCCACCGGCGCTTCTAATGGCGACATGACTGAATGAGTGACTGAGCCACACGCGTTTAACCGCGGTGGCGGGCAAAGTCGGGCCTGTGATCCGGCTGTGATGAGAGGCGGCGTCGCCGTCATTGCGTGCACGTCGCAACGTTGTGCGGTGTTGCATATCTGTGCTCTGCTAATGCGTTTGCTGGCAGGCCTCGTACACACACACACACACACACACACACACACACACACAGAAGCAGAGAGCGGGCCCAGTATGCCTGTTCAGATCAAAGAGAATAAACATTAATGGCAAATAGGTAATCTGCTCCTCTTGTCTGTTTTACATTTCAGGGCAAGATTGACTGTCTCTAGGGGACCGGGCCCTCCTGATTGAGGGCACGGATGGGGGGGAGGGGCCAGAGGGAGGGAGCCACGATTGATGGTAACCACATGATAAGACTATTATTCTTATTGCATGTATCTTTTTATTCGTATTCATAAAGGAGGCATTGGAAAGAAGGTAATCATGTTCTCCACTTGAAAGCGCCTCAATATAGTCCTAATCTGGTTTTGGGCATGCGTGCATTGTTTTTCCCATTCCGCCGCTCTATCTTTTCTCGATTTTGTCTTTGCTCTTCATTTGCCGCCCACTCTCCTGCATTCAACTCAAGTCCTCGACTTTTCCCACTCCCTCCAAACTTGCCGTCTTCTCCGTCTCCCGCCTCTCTAGGGTCGCCGCACGCCCATCCTTCGTTCATATTCCGCTGGGGGTGGGTGGGGAGGGTCAAGGGGGGGAGGGCGGCACCTTATATCCTACGTAGGCATCCATCATGAGGTCCTGTCTACTCAATCTCGCACTGATCCATCAGCCAGCATCCTCAGGTACACACGCCGTACGACTGACTAATGGCACTGGAAGCACCTGTACAGTCCGAGTCAGCCTTGCTGTCAGTCCACTGTGACGACACGTTTCATACACCGTGTATCGCGGATTAAAAAAAAAAAAAAAAAGAAAAGAAAAAATCCCTTTCTACCGCAGCGCTCATTCTGTTATGTCTTAGGCGACAAACGTAGAAAGAGCTCCGGCAAGTTTACATGTTTGATTTTCATGTAGTCAGGTGCTAGCAAAATTGGCTCATTCTGTTTTATTTTATTCAGGAAGTAGTCGCTGCCCCTTCGATGTTTGTCATATGAAAACGCCGGTGTGCATTTCTGACAAAATTGCCATGGCGCCGAATCCCTCCGGCGACCCATCGCACCTGCTCCTTGCTAAGCAGATTACACAACTCTCCTAATCAGAGCGCCCGCCGCGTTTGCATGCGCCGATGTCATCGGCTGTCGTTCTAAATCTCCCAAATCCCCCTACACCTTTCATCTCACGCCACTCCGACGAAGCCGTTTTCAGACAGATGTTCTCATTGCCGACGCAAATGTCTACTCAGGTCCGAGCTCCGCCCCCAAGACCAAAAAAGGTTGCAAACGACACAGCCTCATCCAGCATGGCGACATCTCCGCAAATAAACAAAAGACCCCAGTCGCCGCATACATTACGACAACCTTTTTCTCATGGGTGCATCCACGCATGTCTGTGCGAGGGATTTAAACGAGGAAAAAAAAAAAGTTTACTGGTTCATTAGTAGCAGATTAGCTATGCTAATGACATGGAGCACCGCACACGGCGACTTTGCCTTTATGTCGCTGAAAAGGATACACAATCATACGCAAGTGTGTGTGTGTGTGTGTGTGGGGGGGGGGGGCAAGTATGTACACACAAGGCTCGCATGAATAAGCGAGTCCCTTGAAACGCAACTGCACATAAGCACCATTGGACAGCAGGGTAATAATCATAATCTAGCAAATCAATGTATGGATGATGTTAGATGAAGTTAAAAAAACAAAAACAAGGCTAGACACAAACGAGTAAAAAAAAAATGAGCCTACTACACAATCACGTTTTGAGGAACCCTACAGTGTACTTTTTTTTTTTTTAACTGACCCACAAACAACATAACCTCTCCGGTAATTGTTTTTACCTTCGGTCCCGGCTGCGTGACCTGTGCGAGCGGTGGCTCCTTCCCCTGTCACCGCTGCGACTTCTCCTTTTATGAGATGAACCTCGGGATGAGCTGCTGCTTGAACGTTTCTTTCGTCTGAAACAAAAGTACGAACACGATCTCACTCGGTCGTTACGAGAGTTTTTACAAGACGGATGAGAGGCAAGTCAAAGAGAATTCAGTACAACTAGCAAGAAGCGGTAGTAGCGGTGCTGGAAGGATGATTTAGTATTCCAACAGGTTGGATCCCGTGAGTGAGAACTTGTGAACTACCTCACGAGCCAAGACGTAACATTTTTCCGGGAGGTGATAAGTCAGTTCATCCAAAAATGAAACAAGCAGATGTGCTGATACACCTTTCACACAAACGCAACTTTTACTTGTTCACTCGGAGGTTTTATTTCTGCTCTCCGCCTCCGTTTCAACTCAAGGGGAAATAACAACGTACTTTCAAAGTGTGCCATTTTTTTTTGTTGCTATCCACACTGTTTTACTTTTACCTCATTAAGGAGTTGAACATTTGTATGACTTGTATTACGCTGTTTAAAAATGAGTTTTTAGTGATTTAAAAATGAGACCAAGCTCTATCATTTCATATCATATCTCACTCCACTGTTTAGTTTAATTAAGTAATCAGCCTTTCACGGGCCAAAGTCTTGTTTTACTTTGGCGGGATTCCGGTACGTGCGTATGTGCATGTTAATTGATCAAATGTATTGGCGAGCCGATGAGGGCTGCCGGGGTTTTACCGCCCCGCCTTGCGCAGACAGCCAACGACTTCCCATCAGCAGTAATGGACCTTGACCGGGCCTCATAAATAATTACCATCAAGCGGCCTTGTCTGAGCAGCCCCGCACAACCAGTGGCAGTTGTGGATGGATGGATGGAGGCTTGACAGAGGGACTCGGCTCCCGGCCGCTATGTTCTCGTAAGGATATGTGAATGCGGGAAAAACCTTCTTCCATCTACTCATGAATTAACAGCTCGTTAAATGAGTTATAAGCTTTACCATTGAATAGTTACGATTCTTAATGGTATCCAAGTGGGCTAAAATTCAATTATGAGGAGAAAGGGAACGTTTACACCTCCATGCTGTTTTTTGTGATCAGTTTGTGGTCAACTGCTAATGTAAGCAATTATGAGCATGAAGCGAGGTATTGCACTTTGCAGTCTCACCTCCTGTCCCTGGATCGTGAGCGGCTCCGGCGGCTGGACCGGTGACTCCTGCTGCTTGTCAGCCTACTACCAGAAGACGAGGACGAAGAAGATGAAGATGAAGACGAGCGGCGACGCTGTTTCTTCTTCTTCTTACTTCGGGTTTCACCCTCACTGCTTGATGAGCGTCGACCCATCACTGTGTCACGATTGTCACTGTCATACAGCAAAAACACACAAGGTTGCTCCGAGGCTAATGTTTCCATATTATAAACGAACCGGGACCACTTTCGTCAACAAGTCATGTTTAACACTAATTCACACACTGCGTACAAAGGAAATGCATTGAAACGGGGCTTTAGCGTGTTGTTATATCAACCGAATGGTTGGTATAGTGCCTGTTTGGACTAGCTAGCTAGCTAACCGAGTTAACTCTACAACGCTACGTTCGAATTTTTTACTCGACTGATACCGGAATGGTTGTGCAAATGTCTTGGGTGACATATAAGTCACCCGAAGGCTAAATTCGAGTGGAGTGAAGTCAAATTGACAGCTTATTTGTTGTACATCCCGCTTCTCACCGTTGCCGAGCTCCACAACAAACATGTAAGGCAGTGCTAGACTAAAGAAGTCAAAGGAGAGCGATTCGATCGAGCCCACGCCGGTATAAAAAGGCATGGAGAACATCGATCGTTGATTGGTTTGGTCTGATGACGTTTAAGTGTACTTTTTTTAATTTCTGAGTCGCTGATTCGCTATATATTCCTCCGTATATACATTAATATAATATTTAGAAGGTTTAAATAGTAGCGTTTTAGCTGGTTCTCTTTTTTTGTCAAGAGTGGCATAATAATAAAACACTAAAGATGTTTTATGTAGCAATGTAAGTTTGTCAGTAATCAAATACATTAAAACAGCTATTTATCTTCAAGTACCATGGAAATAGTGTATTTTCCAAATAAATTACAATTAAAATATTAGGTTTGGTCCCTAAAATGTATATCAAGCATTAATGCAAGATATTATGCACAGTTTAAACAACACGGTGCTTAAATATAGTAAAAATAGACATTTTCAAAAACGACATTTATTAAAGATTAAATGCAAATGTAGTAAACAGTGGTGGGACACCCCAATGACCACCTTATTTGTCGGAACATTTTGTTACCAGTACTCTTCCTGCTATTTTCACATGGATGTGAACCTCTACCTTAATAAATGTATATTAACTGAATATTCAAAGAGCAAATTTACAATTTATCTCATCATCAACCCTGAACAAATATTTGGTAAAGAAAGAAAATAATGATTGGATTTAAATGTATTTAAAATGAAAGTTAAATTCCAAGAATCCTAAATAAAAGTTCATAAAGAAACACACACTGTTTCTTTTGAGTACTGCTAGAAGGAATCACACTTTGAGGATCACTGCACATTACATACAGGGTGTGTGTACATTTATTTTATTCATGAATTGCAATAGCTACAAGCAAAGTGTGCTGAAATTTCACTGCCACCTGCACGTTTGCAGCCTTGAGCTCATGTGCATGAGGTCATAATCGTCATGCAACAATAAATAAACACATTGGGTGAGAGTGTTTTCCCCACAAAGTGCATTTGAATCCAAAACACGATTTGCCTGTACAATAAATTAATTCGAAGACTGGTGGAGAAGACGGGGGTTGGCGGGGGGGTAAACAGGATGCGCATCACCTCATTAGGCATGCAACGCCGCTTTGGGCAGGAATAACAGTATTAATGCCTAAAGGTTTACACTGAAACGTCGTTAATATTTAATCTGGGGGAATTATTATCACCACGGCGTGGAAATTGAGATGCTTATAGATGATCAATAAACACGCCTCGTTTAGCATCACGATTTAGGAAGAAAAAAAAATCCCTGCTCTTTTCTCTTAATTGCTCTCATTGTTTATTTACAAATATAGGCCATAATAAGTGGTAATTAGCGAGCCCATTGGCAACATATATTATCAGAGAGAGAGGCGCGTTAATTGAACGTTTAGCTGTTATTTAACACCAGAAGCATGCCTTTAAAAGGCCCGTTGAGAATTAGAAACCATATATAGCAATATCATTTTCGACGCAGCACTTAATTTGAACATTACATCACTATAAACGTTCAGTTTGCAGAAATCTAATTTCATATATAGGCCTTATAAAAAATTCGACACACATGCACGCACACAAGCTGTACTTAAACTCACGACATATATTTACGATAACAAACACTATAATATAAGTTTTGCTGATAAATTAAAAAATGTGATCATTTATATATATATATTACTGACGCCAATATACGGCTCGCATGAATGATAACGTCAAAAAAGTGAAAAACTACATAGATTGACTGAATCAGTCTTATTTTTACTTGCATTGATCAGAGATGAGACGTCTCACTCTCTGTCTCTCTCTTTCTCTCTCTCTCTCTCTCTCTTTCTCTCTCTCTCTCATTTTCTTAGCCACTCCCCTGCAGAGAGAGAGAGCTTGAGAGCGAGCGATAGAGAGCGGAGAGAGAGAGAGAGAGAGAGAGAGAGAGAGAGAGAGAGATTCATTGCACTCTCTCGGGTGTTTAAAAAGTAACCCAGGACAATGGCAGCGAATGAGCGCTTAATTAAATTAATTAGTCCTTCTTGTCAATCTTGGATTAATGGCCAATAGCTGCTGCGGCAGTGCAGCTTAATGTTTTTTTTTCTTTTTTTGTGTGTATTACCAGTGTGGGTGGATGAAGGGAGTAAAAGAAGAGAGGGAGGGAAGGAGGGAAGGGAGGGAGGGGGGCTCATCTCGGCATCCTGAGGGGAGGTAATTTGCACGGATCAAGGGGGCAAGGCGCCGCAAAGTATAAATAGTGTGACTTCAATCGAGGATCACCAGCAGGTTCCCCAACTCCGCGATACCAAAGGAGGGAGAAATTGGCCGAGGAAGACGCGTCTTTATGTCCCATTTTTTTCGGGCGCCTTCCCAGAGAGTTGGCAGCATCACCTCGTCTCGTTTTCAAGGGGCCGCACCATTGATGTCTTAAGCTGCCGTGGAGCAAAGGGAGAGAGGGGCTACGAAGGCGAGTCTGCCTGACTGATTTTTTTCCTTCTTTGAAAGGAAAAAAAAAAATCACCAGAGTGTGTGATGGAAGAGCTTACCGCGTTCGTGTCGAAGTCTTTCGATCATAAAGTCAAGGAGAAGAAGGAGGTGATCACCTACCGGGAGGTGCTGGAGACCGGTGCGGCGAGGGCGGCCGGCCGCGGCGGGGAGCCCTTAGCTCCGGAGCCCGGGAGCCGGGAGGAAGCGGCGGTCGTAGTCCGGAACGTGTCGCTCTCGCCGGGGAGGGAGACGGACATCCTCGGACCGGAGAGGACCAGAGACGCCGGCAGTCCCAAACTCATTGACGGTAAGAGTCGATAGGATATAGATCCGCTTGAAGGAAAAGTCTATAAAGACTATATAAACGTGCTTAATGGTGTTGCAAACTATTTTATTTGGGTGGTTCTCACATTTTACGAGAGAAAATCCCTTGGAATGTTCCTGCAGCTATCGTTAAACACTTTTAAAGTTAATCATCCATGATCACACGTACAAGGTGGAAATTATTATTTGAATCAATGTGTGTTAATGCAGCTAAAATTTTACACTACATTAAAAATAGGTTTTAACAAAACAAATTATGTTTAAAGTGCTTGTCGTTAAATTTGATATGCAGGTTTTGCAGCATGCATGTATGCATATGTGCACAAGCGCAGGTGGATGATGAGCTTGAAGCTGGCCTAGTGTTCGGTGTAGTTCGTTTTACACGATGTTTTTTTTGTTGAATGCATGGTAACATTATTTTAATAAACGGAGTAAAATAGAAACAATACATTTGATCAAACTAGGTGTCCACAAATTCTCTATACAATTAATAAAATAATTGGTTCTTTATTTCTAATCATTTCCTTTCCAGTTCACATTTTTATTTCTGGATTATGTTTAAAAAAATGCCGAATTTACTGGTGGCGATTTCTTTTTAAAAGCAGATCAAAATGTTTCAACACATGCTATTTAAAAGCGGAGTGCCTTGTTAAACGTGGCCGTGACAGGCTGCTTGTTTCCCGCGTGGATCACACACACAAGCATCAGTAGAGGAGCACACACACACACACACATGATGGCCTTGCATATTTATAAGCACTTAATAATTAAAGAGCTTTATGTAGCTCGACAAAACATCTGAGCTGTGATCCGTTTTTGAGGTTTGGGGAGGGCAGGTCTCTGCTTCACTTTCCATTGCTTTCATTTTTTTTCCCCTTGTCCATTGAGGCCATCGGTGCACCGTACGTCAAATAACGTGTGAAAAAAAAAAAAAAAATCCAAGTCATGTGGCTCGACTCCCTGTCTTTTATTTTAAAGGCACCACGGATGTGAAGGAGAGGAAAGAGGAGTCCACAAAGCCCATGGAGGACGAAGCGCAAACAAAAATCAAGCAAAGGAGAAGTCGGACTAACTTCACGCTGGAGCAGCTCAACGAGCTGGAGAGGCTCTTCGACGAGACCCACTACCCGGACGCCTTCATGCGGGAGGAGTTGAGCCAGAGGCTGGGGCTGTCTGAAGCCCGAGTGCAGGTCAGGAACCACCTGCTTTTCTCACACGCATGCATGGGAATAAAAAGGAATGCAGGAAAGTGTTGCAAGAATGCATGGAGAAATAAATGACAACAACATAAGACAAAGCAAGCGTGAAGGATTACTAATAAACATATGAAAATAATGAAATATTCAACAGTGTCTAACAATCATTAAGATATAAAATTATATTCTAAATAATAAATATTCCATACAAGTCGTTTTATTTATTTGTAGGCTCTATGCAATATAAAATAATTAGCAACGAGGTGAAGTGAGGAAACAGAAGCGGGTTGGGAAATGAATGGAATAATAATAAAGCTTCATGTAATTTCATATACTTTACCTGTGAAATATTATTTTTGTTACATGTAAAACACATGATTGGAATCTATTGGTTAAAAAAAGAATACGAGAAACATACGTTTTGCTAATAGCATCACTCATCAGTTAAATATTTAATTAATAATTTATTTTTCCGTTTTGTGGGCTTTTTTTTAAATGATGCATGCAAATACACTGATATTTTTTAAAAACCTATGACAACAATTGGCTTACCTTTGAAAATCAACGTTTGTTTTCTGCAGGTAAAAAAAATCATGTTGAAAATGAAATGATGGACATAAAATATGTATTTAGTTTAGAGGCTATGGTTTAACGCATTAGTAATTTATATATATGATTTAGCACGGCCATAAATCAACTAAAATACGTGCAAACGTGGTTTATAAGTCAATTCCAAATACATTGCCGAGTAAAGCCATATTTTCCCATTCGAATAGAAATGTATTGATATCTTCCCACAATTTGATTCATTCTTCTCCAAGCAGCAATGCTTATTCAATTATTGCGTTAACGATCTCACTTGGGGGCTGTGTGTGTGTGTGTGTGTGTGTGTGTGTGTGTGTGTGTGTGTGTGTGTGTGTGTGTGTGTGTGTGTGTTGACGTCACGAGAGTGCACGTGCATGCTTTTCATCCTCACTCTGCAGCAGGATTGTGTGTGTCAATGCGTGTGTGTGCATTTGTGTAACGTGTTGTTGTTCGCGAGGGCCCACGAGCAAAAAGACCATCTGGACAGAAACCCAGTATGCCTTCCAAGGAAAGTGGGGGGTGTGGGTGGGGCGGGGGTCTTTAAGCATGAACAGAATTAACATACGACTTAATCCGAAAAAATGAACGGGAATAATAAAAGGGCTCATCAGAAAAAAGTTTTTCTATATGATTTTTTTCCCCGCAATTGTGCTGAGGGATTTGCATGAATTAAATACGTTTATTATCAAGGCAAACTCTTTTGATACAGAAGCCGACACAGTATAATAAATAGATGAAACATATGAGCACTTTCAAAGGTTTATTTTCTATTTCTTCCCGCCTCAATCGATAGCTTTGCTGTTATCACCGCTATAAATTTCAAGTGGAGCGCGTGCAAAATGCTCAATAAATGAAATCCGCCGAAAGCCAAATCGATAATATTTTCTATCACAACAACGCGCCACCAAACATTTGTGCTAATTTAACTAAATTTGCTGCTCCGCCGTGCAGTTTGTGTTTAAGTGTTTTGTTTTTCCCCCAAAGCGTTATAAAGACGTAATTAATGGGAGCGGTCGTATAATGAGAGGAAAACGGTGCAATGAGAGGAGGGCAAAGCATCATCAACCATCATCATCATCATGGCTGCTACTCGATAGCGCAGAGTCCATTCAAAGTCTGCTGGGACACTCGAGCATGTGCAGAAAGATGACACTGGGGCTGACAAGGTTATTTATTACAACCCGATCGCCCTGCAACATCTCCACAATTTGCCTCGATAAAGGAGTCGTTATTTATTGATTGATTGATTGATTTATTCAATTATTGCATATATTCCCACATTTGGCTCCAATGTCTCCTTGCTAATGTTTTAAATGCATTTGGGTATTTCACTCCTTTGAGGATTTATATATATATATATTATATAGATTAAAAAAACAAAGTGGCTATTGTTACTTACCCATACACAATTAATATGTATTCATGTGTGTTGCTGCAGGTTTGGTTCCAGAACAGAAGAGCCAAATGCAGAAAGCAGGAGAACCAGTTACATAAAGGTACACGCATACACTGAAGACAATGTGCAGATTAGCGCTATGATTGATGATGCCGCATTCACTCGTGATAAACAACAAAACAGACACACAAAAATGAATCGAAGCAGGTTTGTTGACCAAGGGAATCGCTTACAACTGTGGCCCATTTTAGGGTCTCAATTTTGGACCTACTTGTGAAGGCCTACCTGTTTGATACACACTTCTGAAATAGCACAGGGTTTGGTGACTCTGGCTGTTTACAGTACACAAACCAGCGGTTTTCATTTGCCTTTTGCAAGTGGCACCCACAACCGCACACATGTTGCTTTCTCCCACAGCAAAGTGATAACACATTTTTTTTTTTTATTGGGTGGTGAGCATAAATACGTTCCTAACGTTGTATTGTATTTTGTATTGTGCAGTTGGCTTGTTACGAGGCGCTCATCTCCGCATTCTTTTCTTCTAGGAGTTCTAATAGGAGCAGCAAATCAGTTTGAGGCTTGTCGCGTGGCACCATATGTCAACGTGGGGGCCTTGCGGATGCCATTCCAACAGGCAAGTGTCTCTTTAAAGGGGTCCTGAAATTATGAACAGTGTGTTAAGGGCATAGCATGATAACATTTGTAAATTCCAGCTCTTGTGTCCAAAAAGGCAAAGTGAAAATATGCACAAATAGGTTTAATATTGGTTTCAACAGATATTCCACATTCTAATGTGTTTTAAGAACATGGGTGGAGAAAGTTTTTTGGAAGTAGTGGCTCAGTAAAATTAAAGAAACTATTATTTAGTAGTGATTCTCAAAATGTGGTAAGATGACCTCTAATGAGCTCCCTCTAGTGGTACCCAAAATAATCACAACTTAAGTACTGTTCAGTTGTATTTAACTTTAAAGTGCATTGGCATTCAGGCTTTAAAAGCTGGTTTTAAACTTTCACTTAGATGCAATTGGTTTGTAATATTCGTGTAATATCTTTTAAATGAATCGTCATTCATATATTTTTTTGCCCCCTATTTAGTACAAATATAATGTTCAACGTGTTACAGTGGCTTACAGTTATAGGAATAAAACCTGTCTCGATTTTTAAAACTGATACAAAGCATTAGTGGGTTGAATGTTTTATTTGATATTTGTATTGATGGTTCCCCCTGAGGTTTTATCAATTCACTAGATATTGATCCAATGCTGTCAATAGCGCAGTTGACCAGCCCATGAATTTGAGACGCTCCCCAATCGAGACTAAAAAGCAGCAAAAATGACAAGTGAATGTCCCATGAGCCACTGCGAAGTTAACGCATGTTCTCCCCCCTTCTCTCCCCCACCCCCTCCTGCGTGCGTCCCGTAGGATAGTCATTGCAACATGCCGCCCTTCTCCTTTCAGGTGCAGGCGCAACTGCAGCTGGACAGCGCCGTAGCGCATGCGCAGCACCATCTGCACTCTCACCTCGCCGCCCACGCGCCCTACATGATGTTCCCGGCGCCGCCCTTCGGCCTGCCTCTGGCCACGCTCGCCGCCGAATCGGCGTCGGCAGCGTCCGTAGTGGCCGCCGCTGCTGCCGCCAAGAACACCAGCAAGAACTCAAGCATCGCCGATCTGAGACTCAAGGCCAAGAAACACGCGGCCGCGCTGGGCCTGTGACGTCCACCACGACGACGATGACGTCGCTCGGGAACGCGCACGCACGGGGACGCCGAGAGCCACGCGAGGACGCTATTTATGTTTTTTTTCTTTTTTTTTTTCTCCGATGCAGGACAACTCTAAAAATAAAGGCTATTTATGAGATTATGAAAAGTGACTGCTTAATAGCCTATGGGAAGTAATTTTTCTACGCCAAAAAAAACAAAAACAAACATGGATGGCCCTTGTGGCGGGAAGAAGAAGAAGAGGATGCAGCTGGTGGTTGATACTTTGTCAAACAAGGCGAACCATTCTGCAGTCTGTTCCAACATCTTATTATTATTAATATTATTATTATTACTTACTGAGGCTGGCCTCGTTGTAGTTCAACACTTCCACGCCAAGAAATGAAGCGAGGGAATTCCAAAATGTTTGCATGAGTCAACACGCTGACCTTTATGACCTTTTTTCTTTCTTTCTTTGCTTCTTTCTTTTCTCTTCCCTTCTTTCTTTCTTTTGGTGAAAATGATGCCAAATGCCACAAATGTGAGATCATAATATATGTCGTTTTCTTTTCTTTATGCTAAGTGGTGTTTCATCTACTTTTAAAGGTATTTTTTGTTTTTTTTTGTTTTACGTTATATATATGACAGTATATAACAAAAAAAGAACTGTAAAAAGGTACGGGCACATGTAAAATATGTTTATACACAAAAAAACATCTTTTTGGATTCATTTTCTGGGGGTGTTTGACTTCCATTTGCGTGCAAGCTATGTGCTTCCTGTATGTACTTTTTTTAAAATATATATATATGACAGTGAAAGTGAACTCACCTGAGGCACGGGTTTCTTAAAAAAAAAAAAAGAAAGAAAAAATAATACTCATGACAATACCTTTTCCATCTCATGTGAAACGTGAATCCACCTAATCAAAATAAATTAACAAAAGGTTCTTTAATGAGTTGACGCTTTATTGGAGCAATAGGGCCCTTTGTTTTGAATTTATTTATTGGTAAAGAATTGTTTTTAAATCATGCATGACTGTGGCGGGAATCTTTTGATAACGTCACGAGTGACAGGTCCGTTTAGTGAGCAACATTGCTTGTTCTCCTGCCAAATTCATGCATTATGCATGCTTTTTGGTTGTGGGACATTTGGAGAGGCGGACTGATCATTTTCACTCTACAAGAGAACACAACGGGGAGATAACAGATAAAGAGGAGTCAAGTTTGGCATCCCTTTTTCCAAATTCTTTATTCTCTTTTTTTTCTTCCTTATTTTACAAAAACGAATTAATTCATCTATGCAGCCAAACACATGTAACAATAGTTAACTCACGTTGGCGATAGTTGAAACAGCGCTGGTCAAAAGGGTCTGTCGGCCATTTTTTTTGTTATAATGGCTGCAAATCAAAATGGAGGGGGCCTTTGTGTGAAAGCGTCATTAACGCCTGCGCCTCACAAATTCATTTCCTGACATCTTAATCGTATCTTATTGAATAAACATGTGACATGATCATGCGCAGGCAGATCGCTTTACAAGACCCAATTTTCTGCACACAACAACAGTGTCTTCAGCTATTAATTAATAGTACTGGATCCATGTGTGTGTGTGTGTGTGTGTGTGTGTGTGTGTGTGTGTCTTGGCATTCCGGGGCAGGATCCAGACGCCAAATCTATTGAATTATTGATCGCCTGCCTGGCCAGTAATGGAGGAGACGGAACTGGGAAAGTGAACTGATCGTGGGAGAGTGCACTGTCCCACTCGGGAAGATGTACTCACGGTCCACAGCTAGATTTAGGCACATCTGTCCAAGAGATCCAAAACTGGGGTTGTATTGGTGTTTTGGTTGTTATTTGGAGTTGTGTAGTACAATGCAGTGTCAATCTTTACAAAGTATCAATTTTGAAAAGCTCGCAGGTTGGGGCAACATTGGCAGATACACAGCCTGTCAAAAGTCGGGACTTCAAAATAAAAGCACCACAGTATAATAAATATTAGATTTATAACACTTACCTTGGAGCACATTAAAAACATTTTTTAATGGTGATTTCTAAAAACACTACAATTAGGCCAAAGAAATTGTGTTATTAAACCGAAATCTTTTATTCTGATAGTGTGACCTTTGACAAGATGTATTACACCAATTTACTAGTGTACGTTTAAAATCTAGCTAAACATCAAGCACAGAGAATTACAATTTGTCAATTCAAAACAACCACATAATTCTAAAACAAATGAGCATTAAGCTAATTAAGCATCAACTAGCGTATTATGGATCAGCTATTTCTCAATAAAATATACATGACAGCAATTCTTGTTGTTTTGTGGGGGAACAGATTAAAGACATGTCCATTCACTTCAATGGGAAAAGATCATTTAAAAAAAAAATCGTTTTCGACTTTGTGATACCGTGTGATGGCTCGGACGCTATCAGGCCTTCCAAAGATGTAATACGGGAGTGGAGGGCCCTGGAGACAATGAGACGGGGACACACAAGTGTCCTGCTGATTAGACACACAGACGACCCCACTCTCCTCTCAACACACTCTTAAGACACACACAAACACCCCCCCCCCCCACCCAGTCAGACGGGAGCCAGGCAGGCTCTCACGGGCTTCTCGTTGTCTTTACGACAACCCCACATCATCACCTTGGCCTTCATACATGCTTCATCGTCAACTGCTGTAATCATTGCTTCTTAAACTGAATCAAATCCCACATTGTAAATTGCACACCTACACACACATCGATGGTGAGTCACAAACAGCACTCGGAATCCTTCATATCAACCGGTGGCGTCTTGTTGCTATATTTACCTCAGCGCGGCGGCCCCTGAGACAAATGCGCAATGTGCTCTCGTTTCCCCGCACTGGGCCCTTTTTATCAAATTAGAGCATGTTAAACACTCTCAGGCAGCCGCTCGCACTGACAGCGGAGGAGATTGTAAATACTGCCTTCATCTGCGTCGCATGAATTTGCCAGGGTGATGTACACTCAACGGCCACTTCATTCGATAACACTGGCGCCGTACGACAAATTGTACAAAGAAATAAAACTAAGTTGGGGATTTAATGGCTTCCCTATTGTGTATGTTTTAGGATCAGAAACTATTATTTCATTTAATTTCAAGAAAGTTAAAAGTGCTTTTATGGGATAGGGACATCAAAGTATTTTTCAAAAATTATTTGGCATAGTTTTGGGGGGAAATTCAATACTGGTGTCGATGCTTGGTATCGGTATCGTGACTACTCAAAAGTTGAGTACTCGTACCGGTCTAAAAAAGTGGTATCGGACATCCCTATTTTATTGTGCGTTTTTTTTTTTTTAGATCTTTAAACACATTTTAAAATGACACAAATACATTCTAGACTCACGGGTTTGTAAAAAATACTATACCAACAGTGCAATGCCTTTACCCGAAACAAAACCAGATTTTTCCAAACTGACAAACTTAGCATCCCACAATATCTTGCCTAAAGACATACACGATAAAAATGAACTTTCAGTAGGCGTAAAAAGCAGGATGATAGAAGACTGAGTCAGTCACTAATCTCTTTCTAAAAGTATCATATGTTTTCAATCTGTAGTTTAGCGCAATATAGCTCATTAGCCCGAGCAGATGTACTGAAAAAGGTCCAGCGAGTGCACGTCTAACACTGCACCGAAGACGACAGCCAACAGATAAAAACCCGACTTGAAAGGCATCAAAAGAATCCAAAGTGCTGAAACTGGCTCCCGTAGCACTCAGGCGAGCAATTAGGACGCCGTATCTGCGCCTGTTATCACATGCGTGCGGGGCCCGGGTGGCTGACCGCAGCACTCCTTGTGGGTTGGAGTCGGCATGCCGGTTACACACCGTATTTGATTTCACCGTAGGATGAAAAGTGGGTGTTTTGACCCCAACTGTGACTCGAGAAGCTTTCCAGTGGTGATTACACCCAAAAAAACAACTGCATCGATTCTACAGCTTCCTGCTTAACTAGCATAAAACCGAGGTCAGATCAGAACTGAATCGCAAGTCTGATTGTTGGACTGTTTCTTGTTTAAGGTTGCCTGAAGGGCAATCTGTACGATTTTATATTTACCGGCCGTGATTTTGTTGTTATTAATTGAGATAAAGAAAGCCATGAGGGACGTGGAGGAAACATTTGGCCCATAAGTTGGTAAAAATCGCTTCAGCGTGACGCTTACGGTGTCGCTTAAATGGATGAATGGCATTTCAATTCATTTCAATGGGCGAAAACTCATTTGAGATTGTTTTCACCTTCATGAACATGTGCTCCGCACCGCTGAGGTTTTGTCGTAATGGAAAAAAATAAAAATAATAATCAAGCCTTGGTTTTCACGAAGCGCATCAATCACCTGTGAACTATGAATGTTATTCTCTAGCACCGCTTGTCTTCCCATCGCTGTAAATCTACGTTTGTGCCATGGCAAAATCAATACATCTTATTTAGCTTTGAAAATATCTAACCGCGCTTGATATACGCTCGCAATTGACTTTTTCCTGTCGTTTACGCTCCAACTGCAGATGAGCGCCAGGATTTTATGAGACTTAAATACACGCATTGACCAAACATTAGCTGTACTTAGTAATGAAAGCAGCCACAATTATTGGCATGTGTCAACAGTTTATTATGATGATAAAGTAAAAGGAATTTATGCCAGCAAACCTCAAGGGCTGAGCTAAATATGTGGGCACATTTCATGCGGTGTTCACTTGACTTTATATGGCGTCCAGTTACATGCAGATCAGACGGCTGGAATCTGTTATTGATTTTTTTTTTTCCCCCTCTCATTTCCGAGCTGCCACAGTCTGTCCAATCTGGTCCTCAACAAGAATAGACAGAAGAATTATTTTTTTCTGTGTGTGTGTGTGTGTTCCAAAGATTGAACATATATGCTAAATCCTACGCTGACTTCTTTTTTAAACTACATTGGAACTTGACGCCGGAAGCCAAGCCCTTCCCGACACAGCGACCAGCTTAATTCTAATTGCTTCTAAAATTCTTTCCACACGAGCATGGCTTTTTGAAAAAATGTTAGTAGTCATTATCGTCTCCTACAAACACCATCAACAGATGGATGCGTTGTCTAATAAATAATCTAAGAAGTTTTCCTAGTGCATATCAATAGTTGTGTGAGCTATAGTGGAATTATATGCTAAGAGTTCAAGAGCTTTCCATGTAATAGAATTTTAAAGCAGGAAAGTGCTCATGTTTTTCCAAGTGTCTCATTTGGATTTCATTGATCCTGCCACTGGTGTCCCCTCGTTGATACAGCGGCTATTGACGGCGCTGTTGTTGCGCTAATCGGCCCGGCGCTGTCCCCCAGGCAGGAAACGCCACCGATACGACCACACGGGCATGCCCACGCTAATAAAGACGTAATGTAAGATGTCGGGGAGGCATGTGGAGTTGAACCCGGAGGAGGCTGGCGCTGTTTGCGGGCGAGTCGCTGACGGGGAGAAAAGGCTGATGCAAATTGATGTCACGAGCTGAGAGAAGGGCAGGCGAATTTGCGAAGAGCTGACTGAGCTGCTTTACAGGGCCAAGGAGGCATCGTAGGAGGCAGGACCCCCCTTTAGTGGTGCCACTTTCTATTGGATTACACTGTTGGCTCAACTATTTGTCTAATTAAATAGGCCCGGCGAGGTGAAGGACATTATCTCATTGTAAAATGGGAAGTAATATCCTAGCCGGCCTGGAAATACCCCGGGACAGAATATGTGGCTGCCTGAAAATGTTGTTTTCCTGCGAGTCGGTATGCGAACAAGTGCCAGGTGTGCACGTGTGAGTCACCCAGGTAATTTGTGTGTAAACAAACTCATCACAACTATCCAGATCAAGCCTGGGAAGCCGATAGCTTGAGGATGAAGTGGAGCTAAGAAGGACAAGTTGTCAGAGATGAGTGTGTCAAAGAGCCGGCACTTTGTTGCGCTAAAGAACGTTTAAGAGAGAGCCTCTTATCTTAACCATGACAGATATACCCTTTAAAAGGGTCAAAGGGGGGGGGGGGGGGGGGGGCAGTGTACAGAACATCTAAATATGGTATAAGACGCTGTAAATAAATGGCTAGTTGAAGTTTAAGGAGTTCATGGCGCAATGCGGGACCCCTAAAATGTTTATTCACATAGGCGTGATTGACATCAGGTGAAAGATGAGACTATGTCATATTTACCTGGAGGAAGACGTCAAGGTCATCAGTCCTCTTGCTAAAAATCGACCAAGTCTCTTCGTTCTTTTGAAGTGCACCTGAATGGGAAAGTGAGCAAAAAATATTCAAGAAAATTGGTGTTTATTGTAAGAGTATTGTGGTTGTAAAATGTAAATCATAAAAGAGTAAAAAATATGAACATGCTTACTTTCCGAGTAAACCAATTTAATATGGAACTAAAATAATTGCACATTGTAAATAATCCAATAATTGGTACAATGTGGAACCTCTATTTAATAATAATAATAATCATAATAATGATTATGATTATGATTATTATTATACTTATAATAATTATGATAATAATAATCATAATAATAATAAATAATAATAAATAATCGTAAAAACGTTATACTTTTTTTTTTTAAACAATTTATGCTTTACAGGGCATCTTTACAGTACAGAAAAATATAAAACAGCCAAGTCCTTCCCCCAATTAGCCCATTCAAACAAGGTTCCATTTCATTCCAAAACTGTTGGAAAAATCATCCTCAAATGATTTATTCCCATTTAGTCCCCAAATGAAAATATACACAAAGATGTGAACTGACAGAAAGCAACCATGTTGTAATATTCCCCCCCCCCCCCCCTCCACCTCCTGCTCTGGAGCGTTGCGAGAACATTAGAACGCGACTCCATTCACAGCTCCTTTAGCACTCAAATGAGACTTTACGAGGTGTAATTGTACGCCGCGCGCCGCTGCTCGCGTCAACACTTTTTCATATTAATCACGTTTGTTTACTTTATTGCCCAAAAGCCATCTCTCTTTCTCGAGTGGGCTGGATAAATACTGCGCGCCCTTGCTCTCCGAGTACTCCGAAAGCGGTGATGCAAATGTAATATATCTTTATAAGATTTCCTTTGGGTGATATTTACAATCCCGACACTCACATCCACAGTGATTTTCACTCACTACAATTGAAAATAATTGTGTGTGCATGTGTGTGTGTGTGGAGAGCGTGATAACAGCAACATGCTGGAGAAGCAGAACTTCTCATAACAGCTCATTCGATTGGGCTCCGGGACAGAAAAATGAAGCCGGCTTGCGGGCCGCAGAGTGGTGCGGTTCGGGGTGTCGGGTGGACACGGAGGGGAGATGGGAGCGGTGTAAAAACACATCCCGGTGGCACTATTATATAAGCATACATGCGGGATGGCAAAAATGGAAGACGACACTTTAAATGACATTATTATAAAATGCAATACTCCTGGAATGATCCTTTATTAAATTAGGCCCTATGATCCAAGATGAATTTCTGGCTTCCCTAATCCATCAAGAGGGGAATATTAAAAGATAGGCCTCCACCGGCATTAGACGCTCACTCCGTCTTGACTTTCATTATTCTGCATTAGGTGGCTGCTGGGGGAGAGCCTCTTAATGAGAATTACAATGATTCACTGGCCCCGGCCCCACTTCTGACAAGTCAAATATTAACTCCTCAGTCACAGCTGTCGGAATTAAAATACTTTGGAGCGCTGGACGCGCTAAATTAAATTGGCCTTTTATGTTCCTTAGACGGTTGACCCCCCGTGGGGCCGGCTCGCCGGCTCTGCAGCGAGTTCCACGACGCTCTCACCAAAACAAATATGTGGATCTTGTTGCTGCAACGGTTGTGGTCAAATATCCTTGGCTCATAGGTTTGCTAGTTTTGTTAGCATGTCTATGGGATTTTGCATTGTGGCTTAGCATTGTACTAATAGACGCTTATAAGAAACTTTGCTTGAATACACAACATCTTAAGTCAGGTAAATTTCAACTTCTGAATTTAGGCTTGATCGTCGCTTTGGGGGAGCGTCTCTCCCCGTTTGGCCAGAATCTTGCTCTACCGAACTGTTTTGAGCTCCTTACCGACAAAATCGATGGTTTGATTTCACTGGGAAGCGAGTGAACGGGAAAAAAACACAAATGCCGGTGACCTCTCAGTCTGAGCGTCTTTTACTTGAAATCACAAACATACAATATTTATATATAACACACACACGCACAAACACGCACGCACGCCCCAGGGCATGTCACCTCTCCCCTTTCAAAAGTCAAGTGAATGAATAAAGAAGTTGGATGGGCCTGATAAAGAAAGACAAAAACATCCAACTGGAAGACAGTGGAGGATTAATTCAGTGGGCAGATGGGTCCCGGTGTCAATTTATGCTATTCTGATCCACTCCGCTGAAACCAGAGCCTCATCCCAGCCCCAAACAAGTCACCTTTGACCCTGATGACAGACACAATACAGCTACTCCGTATTCATGCGCACTTTATTTGGACTAAAACCACCGCTCAGGCCTCTGCAGCTAAGGTCATAGCATTAGCATAAGTCATGCAGCAGCCGTAGCATTTGTGCTACTTGCTACGTTTTAAATCCAATTTATAAAATTAAAAACATGTTTGACCCAGGGTTAGCATAAAGGTTATTAATTACCAGCAAGAAAGTAATTACTTCCCGTTCAAAGAGCATTCCGTTTGCGGAATCTCACAGTTGCCTTCGAGGGGGAAGCAAAAAAAAAAAAAAAAAATCCCCCTTATTATGTAAGCTATTTGAATTAAGCACCGCTCTGACCTTAAGATTGAATATCCAACATTTTCATGGATCTCATTATATGCTCGCTCATAATTAGCTTCAAGTGTGAGGAGTGCATTTCAGCGTTTCTATTAAAATGAATCAAAACGTTCCGGCTCTTTGAACAGGGCCGTGATTGAGAGGCCACAGCCACGGCGGAACATCAGTCACTATTTTAGCGTTAAATAAGCGGCGTTAAAGACTGCTAACGCCACTAGCTTAAGCGCTCATTCATCAGCTCTCTCTCACTTGTCAATACTAGCGTCGGCTCGCAATCAAACAACCATTAAGAGCAAACAGCATTCCGATAAAGGAGATTTTCTTATTGAGGTAATCACTGGCCAGCGCGCGGCACTCGCGTTGGCGCTAACGTGGCTTGGCAATTAAAAGCAGGCGGGGACGGATCATCGTTTGAGGATGCCCTTTGCAGCTATGCAAATTGATGGCCAGTGAAAATATAATCAGCACGCCGCGAGCGTCATTAGCTCCAAAAGTTCTGAGAGGAGCCGGTTGGCTTGACGTTGGCCTTTTTAAATAACTATCACGGCGTCCATATTGATCAGTTTTTCTGAAGTCTGAAATCTTCACAATCGTCGTTCTTCTCCACCACCAGTGCAGCCATTCCGCTATTGATCCCTAGTGGTGGGTGATTGGTTGAGGCGTAATTTGAGACGGACATTGACGGATGAGTGCAAACTGTTTTTCTTTGGCTTGGGGGCGCGAGAGAGGGGGGGGGGGGGGCGGTGTTGATGATGAAGTCATAATGCGAATGACACGGTCAGACAGGGACCACAATGCAATAGAGTGCTGTCGAGACTAACCTTTAGAGAGAACATTGTCGAGGAGAAGGCGTCAGACGGTATGTTCCGTCACATGCCTCCAGAGTCATCTGCAATCACATGAGGGTAGTAGTTATAAAAAGTTTACACACCCCTGTCCAGGTGAAAAAAAAAACCCAAGAGAAATCATTTTAAAAGTTTTTCGTGAATGCGACCGGTATAAACTCATCTGCAGAAAAAAATCCTTTGGAAAATAGAAATAAAAATAAACTCAGAATGAGGTTGCAAAAGTGTAAACACCCACAGTCAATCACATTCACATTGATAACCATGAGTTTTAATCTGATTTATTATGAGCAGAGCCACACCCGCAGTTACATAGGGGTGTGCACACTTGTGCAACTACATCCTCGTAGTTTATTTCTATGTCCCTTCTCGAAAACAGTAGGTCACAGAAATGGTGGATTTTGTTGTTGTTGTTGTTTCTCAGCACCATTTGTGATTACAGCCCGGCGTCAAGTTTTAACCGCATCTCTGTCGGTGTAATTGCGTGCATATTGGGTTTTAATAAAAGTGTCGAATATCATCACGCGGCAAACACGCTGATCACCAGGCCGCTTCCACTCTTTGACAAGTCAATCTTTCATTGCCGCTAATGCTATTACACAAACACGCACGGGGAAAAGACAAAAGGCGACAGCTAGATTTAGAAATAAATCAGCTTTTTTTTTTTTAGACTTTTTTTTTCTTTCCCCTCCCTTCTTTCTTTTTGCTTCTGTTGATTTAATAATGCATGCAATGTGCGATCACATGCTGGTGGAAAACGTTTGCGCCAGTGGTGAAAGCCGGGGACATTTTGATTAATATTTTCCATTTATTTACCACGCTTTGAGCTAAAATTAGACGGCCACCTCTTCCCTCGGCAGGACAGCAGTGACTTTGGTTTCTCAGCCAGGCCAGTGGAACACACACACACACACACACACACACACACACACACACACACACACACACACACACACACACCACACACACACACACACACACACACACACACTCACGTTCCAGGGAGGGTAGGAAGGGAGGGGCGGCTGGCTCGGGAGTAATTTCAGCGGATTGTGAGCGGACAGTAGCTCCGCTGGGAGAGCTGGCAATCATGGGGGAAACAATGTTTACATCGATCAGCTGTCAGGAAGATTTATGGCCTCATTTTGCTGTAATGGAGAATTAGTGGGGAGATTATCAGCGACTCAACACCGCCGCTTGTTACCCGTGTCCAGGCCTGGCAATTTGTCTCTCCCCGGGAGCGGCCCAAACACTTGTGACAGCACCGGCGCTTTGCCCTAATTCAATCAAGAGAAAATGTTGGAATTA
Organism: Syngnathus leptorhynchus; assembly: GCF_054491065.1. Lineage (NCBI taxonomy): Eukaryota > Metazoa > Chordata > Actinopteri > Syngnathiformes > Syngnathidae > Syngnathus > Syngnathus leptorhynchus. The sequence continues at coordinate 4,821,293 of NC_141201.1, read as the reverse complement.
ATTTGTTACAAGAAAATTTAAATATCTTCCAGTTCAACAGTGGCCTATGGCCACCGGAGAAAGAAGATACGAGGCAAGGAGGGGGGGGGGGGAGAAAAGGGAGACGAGGAGAGAGCGACTGATTTATTGTGCCGGGCAACTTATTGATCCGTTTCGATTGAGGACAGCGCGTAGAGGATTTAATGTGTAATAATTTCCAATTTAAAGCTCCTTCTCAAGATCACGGTTGTAAGGAGAGTAGAGGAGAAGACAGGCCGAGGTCGGTGTAGTCGGCCCGCTGCTAAGACTGAGCCGTATAAACGGAAATGGGTTTATCCTTTCTGGCATCTTCTATTTGACAGGAAAACAATTCATCGAATTTAAATCGACGTAATACATTTCAAATCGCAAAGGTTTAGATTTAGAGTAAAAAAAAAAATGCAATTGGAACATAAATGGAGTTACAAAAAAAAAAAAAAGTGCGGTTACGACGTGTGCCGGATACACAATCATCCCTAACCGCCATATTGTTCGACCCCAGCCGGAGCGCTGTCAGCGTGTTGACCTATTATTGATCAAAGCGCCCGCCGGCCGCTAAGCAGTCTTCAATGAGAACGGGCCGAGAAGGTTAACAGAAGACAACCAGGCAGCAAGATAACCATCGTACGTAGAGGTCACATGACACGAGGGGGGGGGGGCATGTTCCTAACACCATGCTGGATTTGATTTGGTGTAACATTTAGAGGTGAGATGAGGCTAAGAGGGATAATATTGCTGAAAAATAGTCCAGTGAGAATGATTTACTTTGGATGTATTTGCATTTCTTCTGCATCCACGCTTAGCGTCGGCTATAAACGCAAAACGTCTTTACTCGCAACTGCACATTCCAATATGATACAAGCTAGCAGCAGAAACATTCATTTGACAATGTTTATTATATGACTAGCGTAGATCTGCGCTGTATCATTCGGAGGACAGATTGTAATATTTTATGTGTCCACTAAAGCAGTTAAAAAACAACCAAAATATTCAGAACATTTGTGTACAAGTTCAAGATTTCCGGAGCTTTCTTCGTTAGCATTGTATACCATCTGCTTGGTCCAAAGAGGCAATGCCAAGGAGTGGGCACAAAAACACACCTGAGCGTTCGAACTTTAGCAACCTTTGCACACTTACAAGTTGAAATCGGTTAAGACCGAGGAGTCGCACATGGGAAGATACCATTGTGTGTAAAAATAGGGATCATTTCGGAGAGGCCACGTTTCCTCTCTTCCTCTAGCCAGCTTTGTTTATTACCATCTCAAGGCATTCCTCAATTCTACTCTGATTTTTAATTCTTTTAGCCGACAAGTCGCTGTCTGTTCCCGACCGCTGACGTTTGCGTGAAACACTTTTTACAAATTAGTGAACAGGCGGACTCTTATTAAAAAAAAAAAATCTGATGCGTACACATTAGCATGAGTTAATTGATGCCTAATTACTTTCTGCTGCCATGCATAAATTTGGGCTGCCTTCCCTTTCCGAGCCACGAGAGACCCGAGACGAGGGCGATGATTTCCAGGCTTGCCATAAATAAATGAATAAACATCGAGACGGGCCAGAGAGAAGCTGGTCTCACAGAGTTGCCAGGTGGGCAGGGTTAAAGACCAACTATGTAGGCGCACGCACACACACACACACACACACACACACACACACACACACACACACACACACACACACACACACACACACACACACACACACACACACACACACACACACACACACACACACACACACACAGCGGGAGCAGGTGCTAATACAAATGATCTTTGAAACTCACAAGAGGTGCCAGGCTAAGCACTGAGGCGCAGCATCCACACAAGTCCAAAAGAGAACACATTATTTATTCTACCTGAGCATCGCGTTTACATTCGGATGGGAGCGGATGATAGCGGCAACCTCGCTGCCTCTCTTGCCTAATTTGTCATAATTGCTCGCTTATTAGGTGAAGCGGGTCAGAGTCGTGGGGAGCAGGCTGTCAGGGCGCGAGGTTAATGACAGAGAGGAGACGCAGACAGAAAGTCCGGAAAAGTCATCCCGCCGTTCTCCATACAAAGCGTTGTGAATACGGCTGAAGCGCTTTTGACCTCTATGCTGGACTATATCGGAATGTTTGATTTTCCATTATTTTTGGCAGTTGTTGGAATATGTTAATGTTAAAATAAAACAAAATTGGTTGCAGGAATAAATAATAACACTGGAGAGGACGATTATTGATGAATTCAGTCTGACATCTTTTTTTTTTTTTTTTAACAAATTCTGACTGCGGAATTCAAAACTAATCTGTGGCATGTCGAGTTATAAACTTTGATGAGTCCAATCATAATATTCTGTTCACAATACAGTTTTAATTTTTCTTATCTGGAAGGTAAGCTGTGAAGAAGAAAAAAAAAGAAATGCTAGAAAAAAAAATGTAATTTTGGAATCAGCGTGACAATTTGAATTTTAATCAGCATAAAAATTCAACAAATTGTTTTCCAGTTGAATCAATGCATTACTAATACATCTAAAACTAAATTTATGGATCTCACTTGTCATGCCAAAAATGAACTTGTACAAAATGTCTTGAAAACATGAATTGAATGAATGGATTATGGGGTCTCGCCCAACCCCCGAGCAACTATTAATCAATTAAGAGGTGTGCCCAAGACTTTTGTACATATAATAAATCCGCAGTGCCTAACTTTTCATAGCACATGAATCACGACATGGCTGGCACACACATGCTTGAAAATATGAGCCAGTTGGAATGTGGCCTGGCTGCTATTAATTTCTTTCTAAAGGACCACAGAACACATTAAGTGAGCTCTAGCAGCGTGAAACTGATAGCGAGGCGGACTATGAGATTGCATTTAGCATGTGACCCGTTCAGCCTCATCCTCATCTTCATCCCGCTTGGTTTGAAACCCTAACTGTAACTAAATAAACGAACTTGGAAGAGCTCTTATAGATCTAACCAAAGAATCTTCATTTAGCCGCCATTTTGTTTTCCATCATAACACGGGAACGGATTACTGTACCTAATTTAGATTGTGTTTCATCAATTGTGTCTTTGCAAAGATTCAAAGGTGGGCTGTGCATTGCGGGTAATTATCAGCTGCCACTTTCTCGCCGACATAATCAGCTCCTTTTGACAGCTGAGTTATTAAATTGTCCCCCCGTACCTGATAAACATATTAATTTATTTCAAGATAGATAATTTCATCAATGCAGGATTGATATCGTATACGCGGCGGACGATGCCCTCTCCTTTTTAATTATACAAATATCACAGTTGTCAGAACACTGACAGATTTTTCTGATTTTCTTCCACTGCTAGTGAAGCTTTGATTAAAAGTGAGGCGCTGACGCTTGTCTATAAAAAATCATTTTGAAAGCTTTGTTTTATTCTCAAGTGTAACGGATTTATAACATTACCCCACTGAGAGAAATAAAACATTGAACTCCACTTTTTTTTTTTTTGTCAAATTGATGGATGGTATTTAAAAGGAACATTAAACCTTCAAGTTGCCCCTCACATGCTTTTATAAATCATCAGCGGTGTCCTCAAACTTGGGGCCATGTCAGTTTAACTGAAATTTATATGGATCATGCAGGTAAATTATTTGATAATGTATGTGTATTGACATATACACCGAAAACTGAAGTGTGCCCAAAAAAAAAAGAAAAAAAAAAATACAGTCGGAATGTGAACATTTCCTGTGAAATTTCACATTTCCTGTTGTAGAGAATTTGGAAGCAACTGTAAGCTGTACGTGATGATGACCCAGAAGTGACAGTGTACATACACACAGCTGCGCAGACAATGTCCCGAATTCTCAAATATTTTTCCACGACAAAAAGGATATCTGGGATCAGCACTGATATTTAGACAGCTCATCATCTCTGTTAGTTTTGTACAGCGTTCACATCCCACACATAATTTATGTGGCTTTAAGAAGCAGAGTCATGTTAGCGTGTGATGTTAGCGATGTGTGAGTGGTTGGGCGTGAGCAGAGGCCCACAGCAGTTTATTGTGACTGTAACTTACTAGGCAGTGTTGGCTTGGGATTCAGGTTTTAAATGAAACTAGAGAATGTCATTTCTGGAGAAATTGAGTGTGAAGGCTAATAGGCTGAATTAAAACTTATTATTATAACTGATATTATGACACTATAGCAAAAATCATCGTCTTGAAAAGTTAATCTGATTAAGAAGTCAAGGATTTTGGCATTCTTTGTTTGAGGTGACCCTCGTACACCAGGCCTTGGCCCACAGCAGTGTGATTGACAGCTGAGGTTGACCTCATCAGTGGCGGTGGGTCCCTGAAGACTGATCATGATGGAACTCTCACTAACAACACCAGTGATGGAACACCTCAAGGATTTTTTTTTTTTTTTTTTTAAATCCACTTTCCGAAAAGGCGACAATCCCCTTTGTGGGTCTTTGTGGAGCTAAAACGACTCTCATCCAATCGCAAACTTTCCACACTTGCAAAAGGTAAAGCGCTCAATAAAAGGATCGTCGAGTTGTAAATGAAAGTGGAACATAAGGTCTGCGTTGATCATTAGCCATCAATTAATCACTCAATTACCTAAATGGTACGCAGTGAGGAAACAAGATCTAAGACAGCAACATCAGTTAAAAGCATCTAATGAAGTGGAGCTGAATTCATCATGAAACAGCAAATAATTAGCAAACTGCGTCTCGGGGGAGCACTTCAAAAAGAACCTCAAAGTGGTTCGCTTCTTTTAAAAAAGCCAAACATAAACACGCCGCTTAGGACTACACAGGCAGCACAAAGCTGTCCCCCGTGCCTTTCATTTACGACAAAAAAAAAAAAAGATTCATCACCCAAAAAGTTTAGAGGGTGTATTTGTTTGCATCAGAAGACGATGACCTTTGTGGCGCTTTTGCGTAGATGAAAGCGGCTCGCCGTCCAAACATATTCAGCATCAACAAATTTACATAAAACCGGGGCCTGTCGCAGCTTTGGTCCGCAGTTAGGAGGGTTCAACTCATCGGATTTTGTGGGGCCCTGCTGGGACCCGCGTATGGCAGCGGTGCTGAGAGACTCGTGGATCACTCGGCGGCGAGACTGTTGGGAAAAGCGCAACGTAATTAAAATGACACAAACAAAGTGAATCTAATTAGGAATCCCCCGCGCTGGAGCTCGTTAGCGGCTGACACTGCTAAATTATTTCCCTCCGTGGAAATAAATGAGGCCACTTGTCTGTACGGGTTTGAGGGCCGCAAGGTGCTCGGGGGACAGCGAACGCGCTGCAAGTAATTATTGTTAAAGTGCAACTTGGAGAGTCAAGTGCCGCCACACCGAGTCATATGCTCTTAACATATTTTGACAACTGCAGTCGCTATTTGCGAGGGTTGAGGACAGCGGTTTAAATCGTATATATATCCCCAACTATGATCCCAAAACATTTGATTACAACAAGACTTAAAGGCATGTTCTTTGACTAACAGGATAACAAGTCACCAAGTTATGAAATTCTTTTGTCTATGTAGGATCTTCTCATACTGCCCTCTGGTGGCCGGAGTGCACACACCACAAGTAGATGCAGTGAATTAATCATAATGGACAATCGATTTAAAACTTAACATTTTATTTAACTGTCATTACTAGATGTTTTTATTGGGTAACGTTACACAGTTAGCTAGCTAGCTTACAGAATGGTTAGCGCCATTACTTCTGATAGTTTATTGCTGATAGCTTGATAGTTGATTTCCATTCGCATTAGGATTCTTAGTTGTTGATTAGGGTCGTTGATTTGGGTGTTTTGCATTTTAGTCAATTTGTTGAATTTAACAAGATGCAGCAATGAGTAAACGGCTACATTAGCTTCTCGCGCTAGCTAACTCATCATGACCATAGTGCCAGACACATACGAAACATTTAACTTGCAATTAAACCTGTGTACCAGTGAGATATTAATTTGAAAAACTATCTTTACGGTTGAGAAAAAATTCTTAACTTGGCAAGTTTGTTCCGAGGAATACATCATTCCAAATTGTTTTGAATATGGGCCAAATCGGTTGTCGATCAACGTCGTGAATTATAGTCGAACTTTGAGGTGCCACGCTATATAGGTCAGCAAACAGACACCTGAAAACATACGATTTGCTCGGCGAACTGGGGTCACACGACTCAGTCGCCCGCATGCCATCCCACTAAAAAACACACAGTCATCAAAAACAGTTGATGATCCCGTCTCTCAGTCTGTGGTCTGGCTTTCAGACTTATGCCTCCACTCGCTCATTCATCCACACACACACACTCCTCAGCTTGTGTGGTGAGGTAAGTGAATCCAGTGGCTGGTAGTTTTGAGGGAGCCAGGGGAGCCATTGAGAGCCCATTAGGAGGTTAAGTCGAGGAACCTCTCCATTGTTCTGCTGTTTGATTCCTGCCCTGTGACCCGCTCTCTGCTGGTCGGAGCCTGGGAAACCCCGTTAGTGATGATGATGGGAAATAAAAGACCATCGCACCTACCCACAGAGGCACACACACGAAAAAAATACACAAGTGGGGGAACAGTATGGAAGCACTGACTGTCGGATGAGTCTCTAAGGGCCGGTGGCTGATGTGGAAGGGCGGGTGGGATTTCCGGCCAGACGACAGTAGCGGAACATGTGGCCAACACAAAGGACAAATGAGGAAGTTGGTGATGGCGGAAAAAAAACGAGATGGCGGTCCAGCAATGCATCCTTTTGCAAGGTTTAGTTACAACTAATGGCTTTGTGGACCATTTGAATCGTCAACATGAGGAAACTAGCGGAACGGCATTAGCTATGTTTTGTCTATGCGTATTATGAATTTTCCGTCCGCTAAATATCGGAACCGGCATCGGTTATACAAATCCGTCGGCAAAGATGAAGTGAAGATTTGAAAATGCCTTTAGATGAGATCAATATCACTCACTGCGAGCCGAGTATGAAGATGGAGCCGTGACATAGCTAATCTACGAGGAGGCGCAAATAAGACGATCAAACAACATCCCATCTCATTTCACAACGAGCCGACGCGGGCCCGGCCGATGGAAATGAGTTGAACGGGATCGATGTGTTTATTTGTTTATTTATATCCTCGCTGAACACATTTGGAGGAACGTTTTCACCGAGCAGAGCGGACGAGAGGGATGTGCTCGGCGAGGGACTGAGAGACATGTGGAAGATGACGCCGTGGTGGGAGCGAGCGAGAGGAGGGGGTCGGAGGGGGGGCGAGGCTGGATGTCTTGTTTGGCTGATAGTAATCTGACAGCTATTAGAGGGCGTAGGGTTAGGGACCTGCTGGCTTGGGGTTGGTGTGTGTGTGTGTGTGTGGGGGGGGGGGGTATGATATACGCATCCCCTCACACTGAAACCAGCCTGTGTGTGTGTGTGTGTCTATGACTTCATTCTTCTACATTCAATTCTCTCTTAGCCTCCCCCCACCCCATCATTCATTTCTCACTGCCTTTCTTCCTGCCCTCCGTCTTTCCCCCGCTTCCACTGTACATTTGGGTGTCTCGCCATGTTACAAAGCCGTGCCCTTAATTTGACAGTGTCACGGAGATCCATCTTCATTCTCTCACTCTTTTCATAATCTGATCCTCTTCCTCTAGCATGCAATTAGTGCCCCTCCTTCTTTTTATCCAACCTCCACGTCGAGCGCCGTCTCCGCTCCCCCTTTCGCGGGCCCCAGAGCGGCGTTCCGCTGCCCCCGCCGAATGGCCTGGATGATTGCTACAGCTTTCCCTGTGCAATCCATTTAGAGCCGGGGTCCTGTAATGAATATGTACATTGAGAGAGACCTCGGTGTGGGGAAGGGGGGGGGGGGGGATGCACAGGGGGGAGGGGGGGTCACGAGCAATCAACCTTGAATTCAATTATGCCAGTGAAGGTTAATGACTGTGCTCAGTGGTCAGAGGCACGCGCCGCAGCGCCCATTAAAGCGGCTTGTCAGAAGTGACAGCGTACGAGGCGTGGGGGGGTGGGGGGGAGGGATGGGGGGAGGGATGGGGGAGGAGTCACGTGACGCACATCGCCAGCTAGATGGACAGATAGATAAAACGCTGTCAGTCAGAGGTGCTAGATTACATTGAGTTGGCCCCCAACAAATCAGATTGTAAAGTTCTGCAACCTCCTCCTCCGCCCCCCCCCCCCCCTCCTTCCTGGCTTCTCACTGTCTCCCCCGAGGGTGAAGCTGAGCACGCTAGCTGTAATATGATTAGTCTACATAAAGACGTGTCTGGAGTGTAATTCACTGCTCACTAATGAGGCCCTGTCTGAACCCAGGACAGATGAATCGCCCCTACCCACTGGCGCTGCTCGCTTACCTGGGGCTCGGGTTCTACCCCTCCCACCCGGACCAAGCTTCACCTTTCTTCCTCCTCCCGATGTCCTTCCTTCACATCGCCCCACAGGACCCCCGAGTGGGTCGCTAAGCGTGTCCCTGGCATCACACAGCGACCTGTCAGTCATGTGACCTCCCAAGGCCTAACTTGTGACTTTTCTTGGACTGTTAACTCGAAATCTCTTCCAATTCAAGCTGGGTGCAAAAGCCAGGTGAAAGTCATTCCATTGAGGGAAAATCTCATTTGCTTCGATATGTGATGACGTTTAAAATTAAAAGGCTGGTCTGAAACCGAGGTTATTATAGTTCACAAAAACTAAAGATTAAATTTAAGTGAAAAAACATCTTAAATGAAATAAAATGAGTGCTTAAAAAAAAAAGGAAATCTAATTGAAATGACATTTTACATTGATAAATGTAGCTAAAAATCATAAAAATAAATTTAAAATGAGAATTTTAAAGAGTTTTTGCACATGAGCTTTTTTTGATTTATTTTAAATGTACTCATTATTTTGGGTGGGAAAGAAGAAACAATTTCCAACGGTTGTTAATTTGCATATATAGTTTACATTACTTACAAATGTACACTGCTAAAACATTTCATACTAAAAACTAATCTAAAAAGTAAGGTAAAAAAAACAAAGCTTTATACTTTCCACCTAAAACAAAATAGGCCAGCAGTTCAACGCCAACACAACACAAAATCTGAAGCCACTTAACTTTTTGCCTTGATCCTAACTCATGGAATCAGAGATATACGCATAATCAATGAATCAATCAATCAGAAATTGATTTTACAATAGAAGGCAAAGTGTGTCAAATGGACGACATGAGCTCACCAACTGGACATTTATTGGCACCATCTGTACGCATTGCCGAGAAGAGTTGGATCTGGCAGTGAATACATAAGATTTATGAATGGACCAGCTCAGGTCGTGGACATCTCCTCCTCCACCACTAATATGTGCGCAAAATATAAGTGTGTGTGTGTGTGTGTGTGTGTGTGTGTGTGTGTGTGCGTGTGTGTGCGTGCCCGAGCTTATCCTGCTTAACCTGCCCAATATGTGAATCTCTCTTCTGCTTTATTTCCACAGTATCCATCAAGACGGAATATCCAAAAGCAAATTTAGGGATGGGAGGAAAAGTTGGCCATCTCCCTTTAAATAGTTTATGTTGTACGGCGATGAAGAAAATATCAAATTTACCATGAAAATGTATGGAAATTGGATCAATGCTATTACGGCGGCGACTTTTTTAAAGCAATATCTCCTTTCCAGCGACAGTCCATGCGCCGATGATAAATAGATGCTAGTCGGAGAGACTTGGGAGGGTCTTTGCTCCTTGCGCGGCGAACCTGCTCGCCCGTTATTGCATTTCAGCCAAACAGGATCAACATGCATACTTAGGAATGAAGCTCCCCGAATAAAGCCGCCTCCCGACATTGCCGTCACGCTCTGCCTCTCGTCCTCACTCACTTTATTTGTCATCAAGAATCTCATAGCCTTCTCGCCCGCCGTGAAGAGTCAGGTTATTGTAAATAAGATGAGATTTTCCTGCCGAGTGTGCGTGAGCGTGTGTGTGTGTGTTTGCGCAAGGCGACAGAATGGCTTTCAAATGGTGATTCATCAGCTTGTCAGAATCAGGCATCTCTGAGACACTCATAATTGTGTGTGTGGCTTTGAGTGACAGCCCCCCCCCCCACCTCACACCCACACGCACTTGATCTGACCCTGTCAGCGTCTCACGCCCCGTCCGGCAACGTCAAAGCGCTCATAATTCTCCTCGTTTATCGTTGGGCATTTTTTTTTTTCCAGTTAGTCTGCCAGCTGAACGGTATTGGCTTTCCGATCAATGTGCTGATTGTTACGAAAGGGAGGGCTATTTATTCAAAGCGGAACACTTTCTCTGTCTTCGCAAGCTCCTTTTGATGGCGCTGATATCGATTTTGGTATTCATCGCAAGCGCCGATTGCATTTCTGCTATTTGAATGGAAAACAAAAAAAACATGAAGTGATCATCCTCTATAGTGGATATTTGAATATTGAGTATTAACACACAGATGAATTTTCTTCATCTAAGAAATCTAAAACTGTTACCTGTAAAAGATTACATTAGATGATATGATCTTTATCCAAGTCCCTCTTAACACTCCCAATTCCATTTATGGACGATCCGTCCTTGTCGTTGGCCGGCTGCTCGGGACAATGAGGCCCTGGAATGAATGCAGGGAAGTGTGATAATTATTGCTATTCTGAGAAGCAGACCCAGAGAGCACGAGAAGGAGGCAATTATTGTTCTGCAGCGAGGGAGGGGAAATTCTTGTTTCCTTGACAAGACCTAAATATTTACTTTCCTCCGACGGACAGCTGACTCACGCTCGAGGACGACGGCACGCACGGAAGGGCCCTTAGCCCTCAATCTGCCGTGGGCGCACACAAACACACACACACACACACACACGTTTTCACTCAGCACATGCACACCCAGCTTCCTTTACTGATTAGCGAACCGCGGTGCCACCGTTAGTCTGGCGATAACCCGTTTCCCATTTTTGGCCATCAAGTCACGGTCCTTTTTAGCGTTGCCCCAGTAGGTGACAAAAGACTGCAGGAAGTGAGACGGCTTCTGTGTTATGAGCTTGTGTCGCTCGGGATGCAGCCTTAAAAAAAAAAAAAAAAATGAGACAGAAGTCCAAAAAAAGTGTGCAGGATTGTGACTCGCAGTATTGGTGGGTGTTTGTTGCCAATTGGAATGTTATTGTCCTTCTGTCCCAAATGTTGCAGTGTTTTTGTTGTTTTTATTTATCTCGTTTGGCCAGTCGGTGTGTTTGTGTGCGGTCAATCTGCCGCCACGATCCTACACACACCTGCTTGCGACACAATATGGCCGCCTCCTGTGTTCAATATGAGAAAAGTTTAGCCCAACTAAAACGGTGCAAAAAAGACTGCAGGGGCAGCTCAAATTTGAAAATCAATGTACATCATGCATAAAATTGTATAAAATAAAATAGGAAAATAATCAAATTGATTTTTTTCGATTATATATGCAATTATTTTTTGAAGGCTCTCTTCATGTATTTAGAAATAAATGTCTACATTTATTTTAATTTTCCTTCTTACACTTTGTTTAAGCGCCACCTTTTTACGGAATGATCGCTGAACAAAAATGTTGTGCTGAAGTCTTGCGTGAAGTCGATTGTCCATCGGTTAAAACACAGATTTTGTGTAGCTTTAGATGAAATATTGAAACCAAATGACACAGTATCAAAGTCATACTCCCTGAAGCTTCCCTTGAAAGATCCCATCTTTCTGTGTCCGATAAATTGTATACCTCCGCATGAGTCAGTGAAATATTTCGTTCAGAGATATATTTAACGATTACCGCTGTGTTCACTGAATCACTCCCTCGTGAAAGCAAGAGACGATAAATAATATATTTTTCTCTTTAAGCTGTATTTCTAACATGAAAAAGTAATGCTTGCTAATGCTCGCGTTATATCACATATTTTGTCTTTTAGTGGGCTTTAATGAGCGCCGGCGCTCGAGCAAATTAGGTGCGGGAAGTTCCTGTTAATTACAAGTTCAATTATGTAGTTTGAATGCATTAATCAAAATGTTGTTTTTTCTTACATCCGTTTTTTGTGCTTAGAACGCAGAGACGGGCTGTGTTTAGAGAGGAAAATGGCGAGGCGGTTGAATCTTCTCAGATAAACATCAATGACCTGTTATGCCTGCAAATACAGTCAACAATGGAATATGTATTCATACAACCATCAATGGTGTCTAAATTTGAGAAAAAGAAATATTTTCTTTAGGTTAGTTATTGTCGCTCAGTATTGATCACTAAACAGTTATAAATACAACAGTATGATCAAACGGCTTTTAAATTATCATGAACTGTTTTACTCTTAATATATATATTTTATATTTTTTTTATTAAGATAAATGTTGAGTGTATTTAATGTTTTGTGGGTGCTTTTTGGGGTGTTGAAACGTATTAATTGCATTTCCATTTATTTCAATGGGGAAAGACGATTTAAGATACAATTCCTTCAGGTGGCAGGGAGGGGTGGTCGTGGAATGAATTATTTGGCGTGATAAAATCTGACCTCCCCAAAAAAAGATTTACGGATATGGTGGGGTTGTTAAAAAAAAAAAAAAAAAGTACTCTCATTCGAAACTTATATTTAATGTCCAAAGTTACAGATAGAAATCACACAAGATGTTAGTGTGAACTCTGTTTGTTGTCAATATGGCTGTAGTAGACGCATCAACAAAAAAATCCCCCCCCTAAAAGATAAATTAAGAGTTGAAAGGTGTGCGTTATTTTCGGGAAATTACGGCTAACCTCTAAATCAAGGCATTCCTACTGAGTTCTGTGAGAAAGACAGATAAATGTGCCATTTTATAAGAGGCCTTAATTCGACAGCAAGATTCTTGGCACTGGACATTGAACATACCGGATCAGTAAAACCAAGCGTGCAACAGCAAACAGTACATTTAACAAGAAGAGCAGCGAGAGTGAAACAATAAATGTCTCCCCGAGGTCAAACAGAGAGTGTATAAAAGACACACTTCCTTCTAATCAAGTCCAGTAAAACAGTCCACTATTTCCTCTGCGTGCTTGAGTAGCAGGAAATACACAACCAAACAGGAAATGTTAGATGATAAAACCTGGAAGCCAGCGGACGACTATCAGACCGCAGAGGAAGAAAAAGTTTCAACATTATGATATAGTCGAAAATATCAGTTGTCCGTCAAACAATCAAAAAACAAGCGAGCCAGCTACAATGGTTGTTGTGGCGGCTCTTGTCGGCCATTTTAATTGAGCCTAATCCACTATTCATGAACAGAGACAACCTATTGGCATCCATTAATCCTCACAATCAATGCCCTCTTCAATAGTGGCTTATTCATTCATTCGTCCAAACATTCCTTTTTTTTTTTTTCTAACATTTAGTATGTGTGAATTGTGAATCCGCCATCCTGTCATGTCCCAGCTGATGAGTATCTGTTTAGAGGACGCAAGCCCAGCACGTGTCGCCGACGCCATCGGATTCACGTGTGAATGGGCGCGTCACTGCGCACAAAGTAAATCAATTAAACGTAGGGGAATATCTCAAGGGAGGAATGGGCGGGAGAGAGGGGGGGAGGGGGGTTGTCGTTTCCGACCCGCGAATCCCAACGGACCTTTAAAATCCGCAATATAACTCAAAATGTAATCTGTGTTTCCATTACAAAGCCCAAGCGAGTCTGGCTGTCATGGCGGCGGCACGTAAATATCTCAGATTTATACTTTTGAAAATGATGCTGCTAAAGATAAGCGGAGCATAGTCGGGTTTAATCATGGGATGTTAGTAAAGATGGTAGTTAATAAAAAAAAAAAACTGAAAAAAAGACGATTTTAAGGGTGTAAACGCGTCAACTGAAGCTAGAATTGAAATTTAGCAAATTTTTCAAACATGAAACACAATGCTGCTTTAGAGAAACAATCTGACCTTTGACCTTAACTCCTGGCGTGATGTGAGCACAAGTGTGAGATGAGAACAGTGGAAACAAAAACAAACAAAACAAAAAAAAAAGAAGCAGCATTCTAATTGACATCCTTTAAGTTATCTGCCAGATAATTATGGCCAACAGCTGTACACGCAACAATGGGACTTATTAGCATTCTGCTGCAAGTGCGGCATGCGCATAAATATGTACACAATCAATACGCGCTGGAATCACTTGTACACAAAAAGAGCCGAGCCACGAGAGAGGCTCGAGTGATTTTGTAGCACGGCGGGCTGGCGTGGCTTTAAAAATCCACACTCGCTGCTCGTTCTGCCTCAAAGCCATGACGGGGGGGAAACCCACTGAGTTTAAGAATATGCGCTCGGCGTCTTAGTGCTAATGTGGGAATTAATTATGAATTAATTAACATGACACTAAGGAGCTGCTACTTTTAAACAGGAGGGGAGGAGGAGGGTTCTGTGAGGGAGACAAAGACGTCCGTATGTATACGATTGTCTCCGGGTTATGAATCGGAGAATGTGCCGAGGGTTCGTTTCTCCCGGCGAGCCTTTAAATATTTCATGCTTGATACACGAACATGAGCCACGGCGCAATTAGAGGCCCATTATCCTTCTCGGGCCTTGTGCTCCTTCCAAACAGGGGCCTCCAAAGCAGCAATAAAGAGCCCTGTGATGAGCAATGATAACACAGATGATGAATAGCAATACTTATCTTTTAGGATTTGTAATGAAATGACATCGCTAAGCTAACCTTTGTTATTGTTTGGATCATTTGTCAGATCAACTTTTTCTTTGGGGGTGGGGGGGGGGGGGGGGAGCTTCACTGGTTTCATTCATTTGATTTGACATATCATGCTTGTGTGGGTCTTGGCAATAAGGACACGGGCATTGCAGCATATTGGCGAGCTCATTTGCCCCCCCCCGCCCCTTCCCCTTCAGAAAAAAAAAAAAAAGTGCCCCCTGGGATAAACACGTGTACGGGGGAGCGCGGGCTCGCCGCCCCAGCAGCAGGTGGCCCATTGCTGCCTAATGAACACGGCAATCTGTTACTATCGCAGCCTCGCCTTTCACCACACAATTAGGCGACTAAGCATGTCATTATTTCGGGGCCAACAAGAAGAGCCTCTTCTCTAATTCTATCTTTTCATTCCTGTTTACTCACCCACACTCCCCTCATTAACGAGAGATTTTCCAGTCCATGCTAATTGGTTTCAATAACATTCATTTTAGTTGAAAGGAAACGATTCTGTTAATTGAGGAGCGTGGCGAGCAGAGAGAAAAAAGAGAGAGAGAGAGAGAGAGAGAGAGAGAGAGAGAGAGAGAGAGAGAGAGAAAGAGAGAGAGAGAGAGAGAGAGAGAGAGAGAGAGAAGGGCTCAGTTTCATTTTCAAGTGTATCCATGAAATGATGCCTTTCGAAAAAGCGCTCCACAGGTTCACAGCTAATGAAATTAAGGGATGCCGGCTGTGGGGGGGGAAAAAAGGGGGGAAACCCAAATTAAAAGCAATTTATTTTCATTGAGGCGTGTGGCACTGTTCGGGCACAATTAATGGCCTCCGCGCTGACACGGGGATGCGGGCCATGAGAACAAAAAAAAGGTCGGCAGACAAAGGTACAAAGGAATGAATGGTGGCAGACAGCAGTCAAAAAAAGAAACCACAAAGCTGGAACACAAGCATCACTTGAATCGGGTTGATCTAGTTTTGTTTTGTTTAATATCTTCATACTAACATTGATGAATCTACAATATACCCAATAATTTCCAAAAGAATCAATGATAGGATGAAAAACATGTTTCATTTGAACATCTGATGACTTAGGTTATTATTTCAACTTGACAGTTTGGAAAATAATTCAGTCTTAGTTTTGGTCCGTAAAATGTTATCATTGTTTTCCGCAATACAAGCAGATATTTGCCAATGTCTGATATATTAAAAAAATAAAGTATAAAATACATATCTATTAATTGTGGCACCTCTATATGAATCCAATATCACTTTGGTATTCCCCTTTTCAATAAGAACCTGGATTCCATTTTTTTTTTTCAATTTCTTTTTTTTTTTTTTTTTTATTCTTAGGTTGAATACTTACTTTCAGCTAATTGAAAATTGTCCACTTGTTTTTTGTTGTTTCGTTCTATCTTAGGCCTTAAAATACAAAATGGTGGTTGTTCACGCATGCCTGAAGTTCACAACGTATTGGAGTCCCTTTGGTCTCCATAACACTCAGACACGGTCAGTCGGCTACCTAACCAGCCTTTGTATGGCCGTTTAGTGACGGCAGACCGAGCACATTAACGACCAACTCGGCTGGGGGTTGGCCGACATGGACAATAATGGAAGGCAGCCTGTTAAGGCATCTCAGGAACGAATAATACCAGAGATATAAAGAAACTTTTCTGTCATTCAACCAATGAGAAGTAAAACTAGTACAAAATCCGAGTTTCGAGCGCACGGCTAGCGGCAGGCACATCAGTCGCTTCATTTCCATAGCATTTGCATGATGTCAGGACATGAGCTACAAATAGGTATGAGTGTGGGGCTTAATTAGAAATGAACCAGGCTTTACAAAAAAAAACAAAAAAACACTCTTTTGCATCATAATTGAGTAAGCTGAGGGCCAGGAGAAATGGCGGCGAAGAGATGTGTATTTCTGAACACGCTCAAAGACGATTGGTAATTGCACCTAGCCGAGCTCTGAGATACTTTGTCGTTGTTTTGGGTTTTTTTCTCAGACGGAACAAAACGAAGATAGGCGCTTTGAACCACACCCAATACAATATGACAACAAAATGAAATGGTTTGGTATGCAGAGCTAGCCATTGTTTCTTAAAGTAGTTAGCTTGTCATCAGAAAAAGGACCATAGATATAATGGCAAATGTTATTGTTTTTTTTCCAAAAATTCTTTGCATCTATTTTGTTCATTAAGCATAAAAAACAACCTGCTTGGAACAATTTTTTTTGTTCGCCGAATTGGGAAGCTGAAACGTTTAGAGCACCTGGGGGTTACCAAGGTTACCAAATTGAATCGTCCCCTCAGACATGGCTGATCTACATAATTTGTTGGTATCATTCACAGCGTCTCACAGCCCGGATGATGAATGGCACAGACAGAAGATAATATTTCTGCTTGGATGTAATAAATCTTATGTAAAGTGCTTATATACAGTAGCTCTGGCGGAGAGGAAAGGGGGACGGGGACACTTCTTATTTTCTGTTTATCCCACCCTCAATGTCTTTCCTGCACATAGTGTGGATTGTTTTAAACAAAAAGTCCACATTATGTATTTAGTAGGATGAGGATCTGTGTATTTTCTAAGTTCCCCTTTTCTTGTTACACTGTGGCCTCTGTACCTGTTGTATTGCTCACAGCCCCTCTCCATCCTTTCAAAGAACAGCCCGCAGTGTCCCGCTATTACTAAAGTCACCCCCGGTGTTGTGAACCTTTGACCTGTGGCTGCACAACACCGCTGGGTATGACCCCTACATGTGGCTCGGAGGCCGGGGGATCAAATTTACTCTCGACAGTGTTGTGCTTGATACTCAAATAAACATACAATCATATTAAATGTAAAAAATTAGTCCGTTTGTGAATCCTAATTTCACACTTGACAAAAAGACTTTGTGAGCAGCAGTTACAGCCCATGAATCATTTTTATATTGTCTTACAACATCGCAACAAAAGAATTGTTAGCTTGCTAGCTCATCCGTAGTGTTTTATATTGTGTGTTAGCATTAAGCTAGCAGATTTTTGTAACCAATATCTGCTGCTTGTTGCGATGTTAGCTCCCATCATTTAGAGACAAAGACAAATTTTGCTGACAACTGAACACAGACTATTAAATTGGGTTTATGTTTTTATGTTTTTCTTCTCAGCCAAACAGGTCCTAGGCCTAGATTTTGACATAGTGCCAGTTCTACAACTAAAATGTTCCGTTTTATTGTTATGTTAAGTCAGACAAGTACAGCAGTACATATAACTGCAGTGGTAAAACATGTGTAGTAAAACATGTTTTCACTTTTTTATTTTTTTTATAGAGGCGGAAACACTAAAATGGGCAAACTCATTTTCATGTGCATGGACCTTAATATCAACATTTAGTACCCAAGGGAGTAGTAATGCCCCCCCCCTTACACACACACACACACACACACAAACACACACAGCTCTAAAACCTATACAGAACTTTGAGTCCAATTTAATATAAGAGCGGGCAGAAAGTCAAAGGCAGACCATGTCTATTAGAGAGATTACTGATCTAATTGTTTACTAATTACGTTTTTCAATCTTCCTATTATGTCTGTTTTTAATAACTCGGAATCAGGTGTACTTGACAGTAATGAATGGCTGATTTTAGATGATTGCCATCTAGCCCATTACGCGCCGAGTGTGTATGCGAGCCTCATAAAAGGGATAATTGTGCCATCTTTGCTAGCAGACACATAAAGCGCCGTGTGTGTATTGACTGGCTGACAGGCTGTGATTCCAGTCACGCTAATGGCTTTCTCAATTCTCCCGCTCCATCCATTATGCCCTGAGAGCACCCCGTCATGTTTCCAATTAATGGAGGGAAAACTATAAAAGTAAAAAGGCCGCGTGACACGGCGGACAACGGCGTGTATAAAAACACTCCCGACACACACGCGCACGTCGTGAGATAAACGTGGCTGGAAAACATCATGAAAAAAGTTTTAGCTGTTTGGTTTGAAGCTCATCTGTGCTTCAGTTTTACAGCCTCGGCTTATAATCATGATAATGTAGCGCCATGGAGGAGATAAAGAAAAACTTCCACTCTGCCTGGGTGAGAGATAGAAAAGCCCCCGTAATTTAGGCAGGAAATTACGGAGTAAGTGGCTCGGTGGCTGATCGTCAAATGAAGCCAGGGCGGCTGGATGCCAGCTATCATTAACCGGCTGGCCGCTTTCGACCAGATTTGGAATCTTGAAGGCTAAGCTAATGATAGAACCTGGCTTGCACATGAAAACACGCAAAAGGACAACATGAGATGTCAGATACACAAATGACCATCTTCCTTCAATATTTTGCACCAGCAAAAACAATCTCAAAAGAGGATGCAAAAGTCTACACACCCTTAGCCAAGCACCATGTTTTGCTAACCTTTTCCCATTAATGTAGCCTAAGGACCACCAAAATTAATTGGGCAAACCACTTGTCGTATCAGGAAAAGAAAAAAACATGCAGGTTGATTTATAATAAAACTGGAAGCAGTATGTTAGCCCCCCAAAACAACTAGCTAGCAAAAAAAACAAAAAAAAAAAACCTCAATGGAGTTGATCAGCTCACATATTATGTACCAACAGTACCTCATTGCTGCTCAATTTCCAAATTGGACTGCAAATGGATTAGGAATTAAACACAATGCAGAGAGCATTGTGTTCCCGACATTCAGCCAAGAGAGAAAGCAATTTTCTCAATACAATTGTGTTGTCTGACGGCGGCTAATAGTCTGAGGATCAGCAATCTAACAATCACGTCATCAGAGGCGTAACAGAATTAATTTTAAATGATTGACAGGGCTTCATATGCATACCACTAATCTCTGTAATTCTCCATTACCTCCCTAGACTGAAAACGCGAGGAGGGAAATGGCTGTTGGCCGAACAATCAACCGGGACTCATTTTTCACAATGTGAAGTTCAATAACGAGCAATTAGAAATTAAAAAACTGTATACTGTGTGGAGCTTCTCAGGTCAGCTCATTTGTGACATGGGTGCGTTGTTGAAAATGATACCATTAAATCGAGTGAAATCGAGTTGATAAAATAGAAACGTGCAAGCGGCAGATTTACATTATTTGCGTTTCATTTGCGGCAGACCAATTATCGGTAATGTCATGTGGACGCGAACAAATGAACATGAAAAACCGATCGATATTCATTCTGACCGCCGATTTGTACGGAAATGTGTTAGATTGCGCAATCGGAAAGGGCCTCTGTTGACTAAAGAACTGCAATGTCATTTGTGAATTTTAAATGTGAGTTTTGTCATCTGCAAAACTTAATATCATAAACATATTATATTTCTGGTTTTCTTGTTATTGTTGCAATTTTTAAAACCAAATCTATTTCGCCAAATCTGCACTAATATGTATAACATCATCGAATATTTGCTCCAATCCTCCACAAAGGTTTATTCGATTTAATGAAGTCATTATCTTTGTGTAATCCTGCTAACCTCCAATCAAAACACAACCACCCAGGTGGAAAGCACGTGCAGACCAAATTGCTAATTTGCAACATTGTTAAGATTATAGCGTCCAAATCCACTGATATTTAACGAGATGTCATCAAAAGGCAAAAATAAACACAAGTCAAATTGCTAAGAAATATGCAAAAATCATTAGAGCTGTCTTGGATGGTGCCCGCACGCCTCTTCACTTTACTGAAGGTGAAGGAGCTACTGGAGGACGGCTGAACGCAGCGTAATGGCGCGTGGGAGTCCGACATAACCGCCGCGTGTCCATCATCATCAAGAATCCTCGTCGAGGCGTGCGGCTTGACTCTTCCTAATCACTCAGGAGAAGTAGCGGCCCGACTTGACACACTCGAGGTTATGGCGTGTTGATGGAGTTATTTTTCACTTGACTTGTGCTTGTTGAATGTGACATACACTTAATTCCGTTTTCGCTTACACATTTTGCTGCCATGTTTTTTTTTTTTTTTTTAAAGCAGGCTTGGGAAAAAGAAGGAACAGCAGCTGAGGGATAAATGCATTTTTCATGATTATAGATCCTCCAGACTTCGACACTGGCAGAGAGCGCAACCTCTGCTTAAACATCTCTCCTCTGGCCAGCGGCGCTCCCCCGCGTTTGGATGGCGGCCAGACAAAAAAAGTAATTTAAACATTACATGAAATTTTATCTCAGATTTCCCATTTTTAGCCTTAAAATTGGGCACAATGAAAATGCCACTGATGAATTATGGAATCAAGCTGGATTTCTCTTGCGAACTTTCAATTGCAGACTTCCGTGACAACGAGGGCACTTTGGAGGCTGTCACTATCGAATATTTTCAGACTCGATTATTCCGTCGATTAATTGTATAATCTGATGGAATTTCCTTTGCATTAAAGTGTATTTATTTTTAGATCCCCACGATTACTGTTAACCAATTATTTGTGTTTATGTAGAATTGTTTAGTCCAAGGCGCCGTTTTTTCGGAATCGATTACTTTGACGATTAATCGAATAATGGGATACAATTTGATTTGCATTAAAGTATATTTTATTTCCCCACGATTACTGTTTCTTAACCAATTATTTATGTTTATGTAGTGATATTCAGTTTGAGGCGATTAAGTTGATAATCGACCTATTGTCGATTAATCGACTAATTTTGAGACTTCTAGGCATCAGGTCATCTCCAGTAACCGGTATCTGCAACGTTGCTTCTTCTAATTGATATTTTTCTTGCCGCTTCACTTGAACTTATTGTCAAAGACGCATTGTAATTTCACACCAAAGTGTTGAATCTCTTCCCCGTTGGGCCCCATTCATCACGGTATCTAATGTTAAATCTTATATTAAGACATTAGAAGAGTGTTCAGAGTTATCCCAAGATCACCTGTTCAAACGGGTGATATTTCATTCTCTAAGCGGAGCATTACGGCAAAGATAATACATCCACTTGATGTGTCTCCCACCCAGACCAAATTATATTTACTGCTAAATCACATTCCTCACGCTGCCGCGTTATTAGAAAATTGCATGTTGTGCGTTTGATTTATGTCCCGGCGTATCTAGACGCACCCCCCCCCCCCCAAAAAAAAAGGAAACATCCACCCTCCCACGCTTGCAGGTGAGATGAGTTCTTGCAGATTGCCGTTCGTGTCATCCTGCGGGCTAAGTGTTGTATATTAAAGAGACATCGCTACGGATTGTCACCCAGGCGCCCCCTCCACCTAGCAATGGGCCATCTTTAATTACGGCCCCGACGAAGGAGAATGCATCAGAAAAGGCCTGACAGAGCAGGCAGCGTGTAGATTATTTTAATTTGTGCCCCGCCTCTAGGTGAGCAATGCGGCCGGCCTTGACCCTCCTCTGACTGCACGGATTAATGCTTGGTAATGACTGCTGAGGCTATCATTGCGGCGGGCATCATTAATTATCCTTATTGATTGTCGCTCTCAGAGATAAAGCGTTCTGCTGACTGGAAAATACCCTCCGTGAGCAAGGTCAAGGTAGGGGGGGGGGGGGAGAAAAAAAAAAAGTCGGATAATCGCATAGATGTTCACCACACCCACAGTAGAAAATAAATATGGCTGCCACCCACTGCGTTGCTGTCGCAACATGTTGAGCTATTTTGTAAATGTCATTTCATGTATGACAAGGTTAAATACAGAGCATACAAGGAGAGTTGTGCTCAAGGCATGGGCGGTTCTAGTTCATTTTTAGGGGCTCTCCAGCCCCCCCCTGAATTGAATTGCAGTGGCCATAAAATTGAAGCTTTTTTTTTTTTTTTAAATGTATGAAACA
Source organism: Syngnathus leptorhynchus (assembly GCF_054491065.1). Lineage (NCBI taxonomy): Eukaryota > Metazoa > Chordata > Actinopteri > Syngnathiformes > Syngnathidae > Syngnathus > Syngnathus leptorhynchus. The sequence goes on along the minus strand of NC_141201.1, from coordinate 4,798,935 downwards.
TGATTTTAAACAGTTCCCATGAATGTGCTGTGATGTCATCATTAATTGCCATCAAATGAAAAATAAGGATGCTCGCACTTAAATATTCATCACAAATATTGTAAGAAAAAAAAAAAATCTGATCTGATAAAATTCATTGCATTCAAATTCCACCTAAAAGAAGGAACTGCGTGGAGATGGCCGCAGTAGATTGCGACCTAGGTGAGGCAGCCCGGCAGAGAGCTGCGCTGCTCAGACAGATTAAGTTTCCGTAGCTGCCATAATGGAGGAGACGGCAGGAAGTCTGGGTTTTATATTTACACGCCTCTACATCACCCTGTCCTCCCATCCAATGAACTGGCCGCCCTGGTTACCAATAGCCGACCCCGCATATGTGTCCACTGAAGTGTCTCGAGCGGTAATGTAATGTTGTGTCATTTCCCCGACAGGTGAGTCCCCCTCCGACATCGTCACGAGACGCCTCGAGAGCGCCTGACCGAGCGTCTCCGGCGCTAGACTCCAAAAAAAAAAAAAAAAAAACCCCGCTGCCGACGGGAAGTGAGTGTGACAGAAATGTATTCTCTTTTCAAACGCTGTCCGCCGTAGTATAAACCCCTTGTCCTCTCTCGTCTCGGTGATTGGCACATCTTCATATGTGCCACCCGGTTCTTCCTCTTCTCATGTCAAACGACAAATATGAGCACATATAAGCGTATCCAAAAAGGGAGCTGTAGAAGAAAGTGAAGAAGCAGACAAGAACTGATGTGTTTTTAGAGCCCTACAAAAGAATGCTATGATAATGAAATTACAAAAAAAAATGAAATCATTGCTTGGCGTCAGATAAAACAAAAACCGACGGACAAGCAGACAGTGGCGGACAAAAGGTGAAAGAATAGTTCTTCTTTAGTTAGTAGCCGTTTGAAGTGTATCACAAGGAACCGTTCCAAGGACTGAAAATTCATTACTGCTTTGAAAGAAGACTACTCCACATATGTGTGTGTGTGTAGCCCATTGTATTCAGAGCAGAATTGCTAAGTAGTTGCCCGAGGCCACGAGAAGGCAGCAATGGCCAGGTATGCTAGCCATTACTGCGGGGCATCCGAGTCTATCAGACTCTCTTGAGGAAAGATCATACGGGCCATACACACTCGTATAGGTAGTGTGTGTGTGTGTCTGTTTGCAACAAAGAAAAACACGCTGGATGTCGATATGGTAAATCATGCAACGTCTGACGTCTGCTTGTGGGTTAGTCTACGCCTGCTGTATGTTTTATATGTAAACATAGTGGATGAAATACAAGATGGAAAAGAAAGAAACGGTTTTGTTATACAACTGGAAACGAATCAATACACGACCACAAGATTGGCAGGGAAGTCCAAGTAGAGGCCAAAGGGACAACGAGGTATGGGTAGGTCTTGTCATCTCTCTTTGTTTGCTAATCTTTTTGCGATTTGATCAAATGTTAGATTCCAGTTGGATGTTTTCATCAAGAGAGAATATCTTTGAGGGACATGGTCACTTTTCTTCAGGACCTCTGAGGGAGGAGTGACAGAAAAAAAAGAGTCCCAGGATGCATCAATCATGGAAGATGGGAAAAGAAAAAAAAAGTGATGCCCTTGGAGGGATGGTGGAAAATGTAAATCTGTTGTATAATTAAAAAAAAAATCATCAAAAGATGGTAGATAAGGAAGAAAAAAATTAGAATAGCTCTTTTACCATCAGTAACTTTGTTGTACATATGCACAGTGGCAGAGCTAGAGGGGGGGCTGTGGGGACACTGCCTCCCCCCCTCGATATATGCTTGGACCCCCCCAATTTCCAGACCAGTTTTTTTTTGCACATTTCCAACCATCCCCAAAGGGAATATAAAGTGAAGCTTTATCAGTGTTTTCTGAGGAAAGACATTTGTTTTGCAGAAATGTTGGCCCCCTTAACAAAAATCCTACCTGTGCCAGTGCATACATCTACATTTTAGCCTTCGTTTCGTCAAACCAAATATTTTTGTACTTTAACAGCAAGCATACATACACTATGCTAGCCTTAGAGCAAAACCATTGGAGCAGTGTAGGGGTGCTGTAGTGTCGCAGCATGATGCCCATCTATCTTTCTGACATCTCCTAACCCAATCCCACTGGGGCTAACTGAATTCAATCCTTGACATTAGATAAGCACCCCCCCGACCCACCCACTCGGAGCACAAACATGGACGCCGACGTTCGTGTTCCTACAGTCAAGTGTCACAAAGCAAAAATCAAGAAGAAAGGAACTGAAAAGGCCCACAAAGACAAAGAGAGGGGCGGGAACGAGGTTTGACGCCCTCGGGGAAGCCCATCTTGTGCCGCTTCCCTCGTTCCTTCTCCCAACTCCATCCCCACGACACCTCTTGTTCTCCCCTCCGAGCTCTCCGCTGATTATTTCGGCTTCTCGGTATCCATCGCTCTATGTTTCCATCAAACGCAGCGTTTATCTTATCATTGCCTTGACAACTGCCTATTAGTCCAAAAAGAGTCTGCGGGCTCTGTGTTCCCATGGCGATGACACGGTGACATTGCCAGACAGCTCTGAACCCACCTGGCGAGATAGCGTACACATCTCACACCTCCTAACTTCTCTTGTGCTCTTTTCAGGTGTGTTATTATTTCTGTCTCAACACATTTTATGACCCTGGCCCTGCCGCGATTTGTACATTTTCATTGAGAGGGTGTTTTCTGAGAGGCTGTAATTGCAGAAATGATTAAAATGGCTATCTTGTAATCGGATGTTTTATTTTGGAAGTACAGAGGGAACGAGCACACACACACACACACACACACGAAAGAAGAATCATTTTGCCGCTTATCAGCATGTTATCCCGCGCCTGGTGATTCACTACATTAGCAGCCTCATCCAGAAACAGCAGGAAAGAACGAGGGGGTCTCTGAGGGCAGCTCTCAGGGGCCCCGGCTCTAATAATAGAGCACAAATCATAGTCATTACTGCTCAGACAGGCCAGTGTGTCATCGTTGGAGCGCAACTCAAGCCAAGTGCTGAGGCTTCAGGTTAACTTGCGCCGTTTATTGAGTGGCGAGCCCGCTAAATAACTAGATGTGAATTCTTGTCGTTTCAAAGGATTGGCAAAATCGAAGTGACGACATGATAATGACGACTAAAAAAAAACCAGATGTATTGTTGAAGCAGTGCTGGGATTGACCTTCCGTATCGGCCTTTCAATGATGGCGAGCCATAATCGAATTTAGGCGTCCATTGATTTTAATTTCATAGTAAATGGCAGGTAACAAAACCGCAGGGCCAGCGAGCAGAGCAGTTCTTGTGATGAACAGCTAGAGAAGTTCATCCACTTCACCGAACTACAGCTTGGCAGAGGAAAAAAATCAACACTAATCGGATGAGAGGCGGCAAAACAAATTCCGCTGTCGTGCTTTCAATGTGGGAACTCCTGGGAGGAGGGGAGAGAGAACAGGGGGGGGGGGTGTGAGGGGAGAGGTAGAAAGAAAAGTGTAGATGAAGTAAGAACATATAAATGGGGAACGACGGGAAGGCGGGAAGATGAAAGAAGGTAAAAAAAAAAAAAAACAAGGGTTGAGATGAAGAGGCTCGGCTCGCCTTTTGGGATGATGCTTGCGCATAATTGACTAATGAACAGCGGGGGAATTGGAGCGGATTTGCAAATTGCTACAAATCACGTATTCCTTACTGATTTTCGAAAACAGACCATCTTTTTCTCCCCGATGATTTGTTTCTATCCAACACACATTGATTACATTTGCAGGTTTATCCCGTCGAGAATTAAAAGGCAACACTAGAATGGCTATGAATAATCGCTTAGCGCGCGTTCATCAAATAAATAATAATAAAATAAAATAAATAATATTTTGCAATGTGCATTTTTTTAATATTCGTCATGAGAGTGTTTTTCTTTCAAGCTACTTCTTTAAATTATATAAAAGTCATAGCAATAAAAAATACTGTGACTGCAGTCCAAAAAAAAATTCAACATGCATATATTTAGCATATAATGATTTGTTTTATGCTGAGCTCCACAGAATTTGTAAGTAAAGTAGGCAAAAAAAAATATCGCTAACATGGATTTGCTTTATGTTATCTTAAGAAACATGCAAAAATTTACTACATTGGCTGTTTTATTTTTTTTTAATTAGAAGACGTAAGTAAAAAAAAAAATTGCTTTTTGTATCTTCTTGTCAGTAAAAAAAATGCCAGATCAACAGAAACGTCACATCCAGGCTAAGCGCTTACTTTCTTTGCAGTAATTGAAGTGCCTTCCTACCTTAGTGTCTGACAGCTCCTTTTGACAAGTGATGCGTTTTTTTTTTTTTTGAAAGCGAATCCGCTTTCTTGGGCTCTGAGTGCTATAGACAGCAGAGATCAGTGAGGGTCAAAGTGAATGGCGCTCTCCGGCGCTGACTTACCTCTGCCTCTTGCCATCGCCCGGCACGTCATTCATTTTTATCATTAATCTGGTCTTCTTGACCGAGCTGAGATGTTCTTTTGCGTGTTCTTGGCTTCCACTCCAGCCAACGCACGGTTTAAAGATAGTCAACCGTCATACTGTAAAGAAGAAGAGCAAGAAGGAGCTTAATGACTTAATTGCATCTGAACGAATCAAAACATTTATACACAAGCAGGTCAGTTTGGATATTGGACATTTCTCTCTTCCTATTGTCGAGCGTCACTAAATCACAAGCTTCGATTGCTACACAACACACACACACACACACACACACACACACACACACACACACACACACACACACACACACACACCAAGCAGTCATCACCATTGAAAGCCACACACAGTTTAACAGAATGAAAACACAAATCAAGTCCTGGAAACGTTCCTCAATTTTACTTCCTCGGCCACTTTCCCACTCCGATTATGTGTGTGTGTGGTTACAAAGAACAGATTTCCCAAACAGGAAATGAAAGGGCTTGTTAGCGGAGAAAAGCAAGTCAGGCAAAGGCAGAGATCAGAGAGCCGGTTAGTATTCAGACTGACAAGAGCCCCACTTTGCATCAACTATCAACCCAGCTAGCTAGCTAGCAAGCAAGCCTTCACCGGTCTTTTCGACATATTTGATTTTGATCAAATACTTGGAAAGTGTCACAAGCAATCTGTGCTTATTTGAACCGTAACGTCGAATACACAAATCAGACGAAGCGTTGTAATGAGACAGACGGACTTGCGCTGTGAATAGTTGCTTTGAAAGCTTCGCCTAGTCCAAGGTTAAGCACCTTGGGTTCTGCTCCGCTTAGCCGCGTAACCATAACAGTTTAATGACACGCTATTAGGCGGCCATCACACTTGAAGCGTCATGTTCATACCGCAGCCGCTGACCGAGTCCCCCCCACATGCAGGCCAGCTTTAGGCCCTGGTCCTGCTGATTTGACATTGAAACTTGGAATGTTAATCATGTCATACACAGCAGGAAGTATCCCTGAAATATTCTTGTGAAACATTTTACTTTACATTTCCGATAATGTTCGATTTTACGATTACAGTGGAACGTCTACAATTGAACATAATGTGTTTCTCGATGCTGGTTGAGTTTCAGTCGTTCTTAAATAATGCATATAAAAATGAATTCGTTTACCTGTCGCCATTATTAAAGTCCAAGCAATAACCGATAAATAAACGATTAATCGTTTGATTATCATGCACTATGTAGAATGTACAAAATACAAAATGCTTTTTGCTCATGGTGTCAAAGGGCTAAGCTTGCAAACGACATGCGAACAAACCTGAAAAATAGGTGAACTAGTGATTGGTCGTTACCTTAAATTAGTTGAGTCGACCTTTGAGTCGAAAATCATTGCTGAAGACTCTTGCGTGATAACGCTACAGTGGTTTGTTTATTTGTATGCATTTAACCCGAGCCCTGGGTTTTTAGCCACACCAGCAAAGCCCCCAAAGCTACGCTAGTCACTTGTGATTTATTTCATATTTCCATTTGATTGGGGACTGTTGTGGGGCAATCAGGCACTCTGTGCTCGCTGTGCTGCGGCTGAGCTGTTTACATTGCACCGCTGGAGACATGTTGACATTGAGGAGGGCTGAGATGAATGGCGGAGCCGCTTTCAAGGTCTGGACAGTATTTAGATCTTATTGCCCGTTGTTGGGAATGACAAGTCAACACCGGGAATGAAATGAAGGGAGGGATGGGGGGGGGGGTCGGTGTCACAGGATGGGCATAAAAGAAAGAGGAAATTAGATTGAGCTTGAACAAAGAGGAGAGCAAGTGGGGAGTGTTGTAGTTTGGAGCTTTGTTGGTATTTTGATCAAGAGTTGCATCAAAACAGTTCAAAATGTTAATTCCTTGAAAACAATATTTGAAACCCAAAAAACTTGAACGTTCGCCCCTTAGAGGTACCCCAAGCAAGAACGACTGTGACGAGTTTATGGTTGTGATATAAAACCCGAGCGAGAGTTGGAGGATATGTATCCTGCCAGATAACAAACTGGAGCTACATTTAACATGTTCCTAAATAAAATAAAAAAATGACATTCCTGATAAAGAACATGGACCTGTCTGTCACCTTCTTATTCAGACGAAACCTCAGCGGGATACGTCAACAAGGCCGCGGGTCACTGAACGGGAATCAAAGAGTCTTCAGCTTTTTGAACTTCAGTATTCAACCGTTCCCATCCAGTTGCATCAAAAACCTGAAAAGTTTGGAGAACCTAATCAATTTACCAAAAGATTTCGTTTTTTATTTTTTATTTTTGGGGGTTTTTGTTTTGTTTGACTGCCGAGCAAGAGTCAAATCTTTGAAAAGCAGAGCCTGACATCTTTGAGAGGGGGGGGGAAGACATGCACTGAACCCACGCCTTTGTGTTCTTTTGGTCTTTGTTTGTAGAAGGTTCATACATGGAGGAGGAGGTAGTTGGCACAGTGCACCAACCTCAAGTAGCATACGCACGCACACACACACACACACACGCTCATTTGTTCTGTCTTTAAAAGCAATGTATAACGCCGCTAGATTATTATTTTAACTCGCTGCACTGATTTCAATGCCAAATGTCAAATCAGATGCAGATGACTAGGAGGGTTCTTTATGCTAATACGACGATTAATATTCTGATGATATGTCTACATGAAGCCCGAGTGTGTTTTAATATCCCGGAGAAGGATCTCCACACGGAGATGATGATGATGATGTTGATGATGATGATGAAGATGGTGTACCCACGGGCGAGCCGACGCACCAGCGAGCCTGTGTCAGCTCGACGGGAGCGCCTCGCCGTTTTACCGCAGGAAGTAACACAAAAAAAAGAGCAGCAGGAATGTTTATGAACACCTCCAATCCCGAAGGACCTGCGGGCTGACCTGATTATCGCTGCTCTGTAATTCAACAGTCGGCAAGGTGGTGTTACGCCTAAAGGGGTCTGGAAAGGAGTGTGTGCGGGTTCGAGCCTGGCTGTGCGAGTGTGTATTCCATCACTGATAGGTATCATTAGACATGGTTATTAAGTTGCATGGTGTCTCAAGCTACTCGGGTCTTTTGAATCAGAAGCGCACTCGCAGCGTCGCCCCTCGAGCGACGCACGTTCAAAAACACACAAACAGACGCACGCACAGTGAAAACTGGGGTATTTATCAGTCAAGCTTGTTTTGTTAGTGCAGGCATTCTTTTGACATGAGCTTTGACTGTGGCCTTTGTAAAAAAAGAAAAAGAAAGAAAAAAAAGGAAATCAAATAACAAGGCCGAGAGGAGCAGCGCTACCATCCCCTCCAGCATATACAAACAGAAATAAACCGGCGCTGTCTATGTCTAATAATAGAAAAACAACTTTTACTTCAAGGCTATTTCAAAGTTTCACTAGTCGTGCTAAAAGGCAAGACTATGAATCAGCCCCAGCTTAGGTATTGGGAAAATGCTTATTTCCCCAGACAGCTATTTGTTTAGTTATATTTAGTATCACAGTCGAGGGATGTGGCACAAGTGATTTGGTTGATCAGGAGTGGATTTGTTGCATGGTAGAGGAGACATTTTGCAAGTGGGAAGCAGTAGTGGGTAACCTGGCCCCCCGATCATCCTAGTGACCTACACTGTGTAACATCAGCCACTAAACATCTCAATGCACCGTTGGACCAAGCATATCAATGAAGAAATTGGGAGACGGGCTGAGGGGAAGCCTATGCGTAGCTGAGTGCTGCCATCTACTGGCCATCAAACAATTGTATAGAAAAAAATGCAAAGATAAAAATGACTTAGAATTAGCGAGAATACAATATCAGTGCAAATATTAAAATTTGAGTACTCGCTTATTCCAAGTAAACTTGATCATGCTGCTGTTTTGTGATGAATATGCTGTTCAAAAAACACCCAACACAAATATTTCTTGACCATGACTCATTTCACTCCATTTCAACTACTTGTCATGATTGATGTTTTTAGATAATATTGGCAAATATTTACCTGCCGGTAACACAAGGGCATTTAAGTTCTAAAATAAAATTGTCATGACAAGAAAACGCACGTCAATGGCGGCCATATTGGCAGTGCCACAATTCTCATCAACGGTATTGGAAAGTTTGGACATTAGGTTGGCACGCACTAGTTGTCTGTACGTTTCACGAACACGCTTTTTTTCCATATAGTACATAGAGTTGTTGTGTGTATCCTTTCCAAACTGTTTCATTTTTTTTATATATATATACTTAAAATCATTTTTCACCGTACCAGGCATTTTTAGGCTACAAAGAAAGTACAAACTATGGACGTAAAGTATCGGCAAGCTATCAGACATTGCATATCATGATCACATAATTACAGTAAATAAAGTTCTTTTCTTTTCGCCTCAGGTACGACACAAACTGTAAAAATCTCACCTCATGCTAACCCCGCCGCACTCGTCAAGCTAACAAGTGGTGATACGTGGTGAGTTATTGCCCTGACGACCAGGCCGTTGGTTCTATTCACAGTTGTGGTTTGATCTTTTATTTACAGCTCTTTTTGCTCGGTTTTTCAGGACAACTTTCCTCTCTTTGCAGTCAACACACTACAAAGGAAAACCAAACGTCTTTGGGCAGCCCTGTGCAGAATCGTGGAAGAAAGAGAAAATATCTGTACAAGCGGTACACTCGGCCACTTTGGACTAGCGTTAGCTTGAAAGTCCGCACGCAAAGTAGCCAACAGATACTGTAGACACAAAGACGGGACATTACAGAGTCAAGGTGGAGGACAAAAGCGTTTGACTTCAAGTGCAGTTGCATATTATTCACTCAAGTGATGGTCCGCATCAGGGAAATACAAGCGCCAGCTCAAACTATTATTCCGCCATTAGTTTTCTGCGGGGGTCACGATTGTGGCATAATGCAATAGCATTCATCTATTTCATTCATTTGAGTTCTTAGGGAGCGCCGGACAATTTAATTACCCGTTCTCCTCCCTGGATGTGGGAGCGGGAGAGAGCGTCTCGCCCTCCTCCCAGTCGCTCGCTCACTTCTCGTAAAGGATCGAGGGTGCCGAAACAATGATGGATAGAGTCTGAAAAGTGCATTATTTCAGATGCATTTTTGATTATTTCTACCCTCCCCCCCCTTTTTTTTTTTGGGCCGGTAATGCAATAAGCCAGATCCGGCCTGAGTTCTGTCAGGGACATGCTATTGCAACAGCTCAGGGTTTTGCTTCCCATCAGCGGGGAAGTTATTGTTTCTGAAACGAGGAGTCCTCTGTTTTATTTTTCATATACTTAGTCTTCTTTAACTTTTTTATTTTTTTGGCCCGCGTCTGTCTTTTCTCACCGCCTTTGAGACTCGGTCCGTCTATCTATCTTCGGCTCGGAGACATTCTCATTTGGACCAGTGCCTCGGATGCCCCAACAGATTGCTCCTCATTGCGGCAATTTCAAGGACCTCTTCAAAGGGAATGAATCAATAGCGCTCCAAATGCGAGGTTAAAGTAGAGGTTATGCTGATATTGTTCAACTGCAGACAATCCCTTAGCTCCCATCGTGCCAAGCAAAGCCCCATAACCTTGCGTTTTGGTTAATAGAATTCAATCTTTTAAAAAAAGACCGTATCGATTTCTCCAAATATAAACCCGAAAACGACTTCCAAACAAAGCAGGCGATAATCCTCGGGGCTAATCCTCTCGCGACGGAACTTCCGACAATCAAACGATGCAAATGTTTTCGGTGTCAATATGACACAGAAGCTGCCGGCAAGAATTGATCGCTAAGCCTTGCGAGCTCAGCTCAAGCAATAGTGGGAGAGTACTTTTGTTTTTGTGATACAAACATATACAGGTTTGCTTGCTTGACTTAAGATACTAACGAGCTATTTGGTATATGACTGGTTTTTTTTTTCAATTGAAGTCATTGAGATGCCAACAGAAAAGTCTCAGTTGGTTTCATAACAGCGATTTGCAGCTACTGTTATGTTAGCCGACCTGTCAATAAAAAAAAAAAAAAAGCTCTTTTGGCAGGCTTGAGTACCTCCCATACTGTGATTGTAGCGTACGTCCTGCACCTTGCGAACCCTTTTCCTTACAACGGAGTGCTGGGTTGTATTTTTCTTTGATTTGGGCAGCAGCTCTACACACGCAGAGCTGCGGCGCACCCACTGGGTCACGAGCGCAGGTGAAGCCGGTCCAGGTGAGTTTGGCAGGAGAAGGCAGACTGCTGCTGCAGGGTGCGAAACTCAGATTGGGCTCTGAAGCTTCGTCTTGGCATGCCGCTTCACACGCAAATAGCGTAGCACCGGGTGAGGCGGTAATTGGACCGGCTCCATCGTGCATGTGCCGTTGTCTTTTTTTAACATCCCATAAAACCGCCTGATACTAGTAGGGATAAGGCTTTTACAGTGCATTTTCCCAATGATGTTAAATAATTTTGCAAAGAATATTTCAAGGGGTCAGCAAAAAAAAAAATTACAAACTTAAACAATTCCTCCAAAAAATCGTGAATAATAATAATAATTCTAAGTCCTCTTCGCAACTCCCAGAAAAATAATAAAATACTGCTATTAGTAGGAGTCAATTATTAAGTATATTTCAGGGGGAGCAGTGCCCCTGCGGCCCCTACGCTAGCCCCGCCACTGCTGCTATGAAGAAATGAAAAGGCAAGAAACGATGATGATTGAGCAGAAGTCAAGATTTGCGTGGTCACGCGCCAAAGTGCTGAGAGACTTGGGAAACGATCGGACTGGAGGATACCGCCTCCACCTAGCACAAAATCCATTTATGATTCGTGCAGCTGGGAAAGCATTTCAACACTTATCTAGGTGCTGTTGTTTTGGTTAGCAACAGATTTGATCAGTTTCTCTTTGTATTGTGTCTACTGTTCAAATGCCACTTTTGGACAATGGGAGTGTTTAACGGTAGATTAGGATCAGGATTTAAAAAAACAATTGTGCAAACAATTTGGCATGTTAACACAAACAACACTTTCCGACCAACGTAAAAGGTCTCCAACACACACACACACACACACACACACACACACACACACACACACACACACACACACACACACACACACACACACACACACACACACACACACACACACACACACACACACACACACACACACACACACACACACACACACACACACACACACACACACACACACACACACACACACACACAGCAGATGTTTAGCAGGCCAGAGGTCTCTTGGCGCGGCCTTCTCTGGTGACATTTTGTCAGTGGGCGAGCGTGGCACGGCGGCCGCGCTGATGTGATTAGCTTTGTGCTTTGCTGTCGCGGTGACCTGGCCAAGATTGATGGGAGGGGTGGGGCTGGGGTGTGGAGGCATTTTAGAGAGGGGACAGGCTTAAAAGGTCAAAGCTCTGAGGTGAAGCCTCGGCTGTTGACTTTACGGAGATTCAGGTTGATGGGAGTTGGACACCTGTAATGATCCCACAGCTCTGTGGGAGGCTCCATAAAATGCCACTCGGTGGGTTTGATTGCAAGACTTGAGAGGAATTTAGATTCTAGTTTGTTCTTTTTTCCTTCTCATCTAACATCTTTTGTCTTCCCTTCTTTCCATCCTTCTCTCAGCACTGGTTTGTGTGTTTTCTCCAGGACGTTTCCCATCATTGTTCTTCACGCATTTATGTTTCCTGCCCCGTCTCAACCCGAGGCCGGCTCCATTCGTCTTACCGCCACCTGGAAGCATTGGCGGAGTTTCCTCGTCCGACGCTCGGGAGATCTCGCCCCAAACTCGGGGAACCTGTCAGGCTAATTATAGGAAAACAAACGTAGCGCATTCCAGAGACTTAGCGTTGCTTATTAGGACTAAAAGTCAAACTTGGTGATTCATTAGGAAAAGGAAATGTGAGTAGACAGATCAGCGAGAGGCTAGAAAGTCGCGGAGAGATGAAGTTGAGAGGAAATGGAGAAGTGTGTGGGAATAGAGGCAGAGTGTGTGTGTGTGTTTCTAATTTCAATTGTTAAAAGTGTGGCGCCAGAACTGTTCTGATGATGAAAAGTTGTGCAGGTTTGTACATGTTATGACTCCCGTTAATTGCGGAAAATCTTTTAACTATTTATCAAATCTCTTTTTTTTTTTTTAGATTTTCAATATTTGGTATTTAAACATAGGTGTGTAGACGATTTTTTTCTTATATATGACTTGCAATAGCAGATTAAGAGGAATGTATTTTTTTTCCCGTGTGGTGACATACAAACTGCACTTTTGGTTGACACCTGTTCCAAATACGCACAGCACGTTTCGTAACGGAGCTTTCGTCTCGTCGCACATAGCAGCGACTTTTCTTCATGTGATATTTTGCTTTGCCTCTAATGAGTTGTAAGTGGCCAACACTTTCTTGGGCAGGAAACTCATGTCAAACTAATTAACTTTTAATGAGAGGAAACTCACTGATTAGAGTGTTTACCTTGGCAAATGAGACTATTAATTCGCTTGGTTTGAGGAGTCGGGTGAGAAGGGCCCCATGCTTTTTACACACACGCACGCACACACACACGAAGCCAAGCCCCTGCTCAGTCTGTTTGACCATCTGCTAAAGCTGCCCGGCTTCCAAAGCTTCCCTTCAACCTGCTGCCCACTACTGCTCTCTAGTGATGGAATTCTCAAGATGTTCTGTTGGGTATTTTTCTTTTTTTTGTCTTTATTTTTGATTTTTTTTATCCAGAAAAGCACATTTAGTAATTATGGCTATTAAAACTCAAGAGGAGGTCTTTCTAGATTTGTGCTCATTTGAATGGATGAGAAAGAGCAGATGTCAGAAAAGGCCGAGATTTGCTGGATGGTTCTCAGAATGTATGGTCCGGCCGGGCGCTCAAACATTGACCCACTTTGAGTCGATTCAAATTTTTTCCCTTTGTAATTTAAAAAAAACAACAACTTCACTGAGATATGTGCTGATGCTTCGTATCCGAGTTTATTGGTAAGGACAGATAAACAAATAATTATTTTGCCGTATTCTTGACTGACTCTGAATGGCTAATTTGATGTGAGATGTTTCAACAGGCAAAAGCGCATGAGAAAGCGCTAACTTAGTACAAGTGAACTGGATGCAGCGTGCCACTCGGCGCTATTCCCAGAACGGGTTTGGTTTTGATGTTTGGTGTTCGGCGCGTGCCTCTTAGAACCTGGCAAATGTGCCCGTTTCATCTCTCAATTACTGTCAGCGTTTGAAGCGCTGATGTTCCTACCTTCATCCCTCACAATATGGCTCAAGTTTGTTGAAGTATGTGAAATAAAGGCACCAGCCCAAAAAACAAAAGCGTGAGCCACGCGGGCCTAGCAGCTGTTAAGGTTTCAAAGCCTGCCCGAGTACTTAAGATGAAATCCATTTTGTTTCAAGTTGCGCACCCCGCCTTGCCTGATGAGGGCTCAAGGGGTGAGGAGAGAGAGAGACAGATGGAGACGGAGAGAGGCCGAGGGAGCGCACCAGAGAGAAATCTGTTTGATTTGTCAGAAGTTTTTTAATTTAATCTACAGCTGTCAGGATGGCGGCGATGCACACCTCGTCGCCGCCTTTTATCTGACTGATTTCACCTCAGGCGCCAGACACTCGTCTCTAATACACACATACACGCACGCCGCACAAATGAGAGGACGTACGACAATTCATTTGCTAAAAAACACAAAAGGAATAAAAGTCGAGAACTAACAGTGATTCTTGTATCTGGGATTGAAAGTGACTTTGTTAAAGCTCCTGTGTAAAGCGGATGACATCGAGAGACTCAAAAGCAATTGTTTGACAACACAATGCTTGTGTTATCTAAGCATATGATAAATTGCAAATGACCAAATGCAATGGATTCATGAAGAAGACCTCCAAAGTTGAACACCCCAATGTTGAATCATTTGGAGTCGCCTGGATATACCTCAAAAGTCATACAAAGGTTGCAAACAGTTTTTTTTTTTTTTTTTAATTCTCCACAGAATAAATACCTTGAATTCAAATGTAAAACATATTTACTGTCCATGTTGATTCTTTGGCTGCTTCTTAAGGATTTTTGTTGTTGTAAGTTGCTTTCGGCATGAAAATAAATATAGCTTTCTTGACAAGACACTTTGGAACAAACGCCGGACTTTTCCCATGACTTTCACTTGTCCTCCACAGTTGGAGGCAAAATATGTTCAAAGCTGTTGCTCTCCATATGTTTTATGGATTTACTTCCTCAGTGTCTACTTTTTATATACTAGGAACGCATACCTCCCTTCATCTTGAGTCTTTGTCCAACACGACGAAAAAAAAACCTCTTGTATTCCCACCGCTTGTTCTTACATTCTTCTCACGTCTGCATTTGCAACCACAATCAAATGAATTCTATGTACCTGTATTTAGAAAGTTTTCTGAGATGAGCCTGCTGAATGACTTCTGATGAATATTCAGCATGTGCAGAATTTGAATTCCCGTTTGCCACTATTAATAGTAAAGGACAGATGTGACAGGTATCTAAATTTACAAGTTTAAAGTTATTAAACATTTTAGTCTATGTGTAGTGAATCTGTAAAGGAGTGGAGCTCTTTGTTTTTTTTTTTAATCAAACTACTGAAAATATAGTCCACCAGAATTTTCTACTTTATTGAGATGAACACGTTGTAGGAATCAATTAAAATTCTATTAAAATTGATCTTAATATCCCTGAATAATTTGTGCAGTAAATCCAACATTTCAAACATTGCATGGTGTGATATTGCCACCCACAGATCAAATATGGTATGACAAAAACAGAAAAGAAGAACCGGAAATCTAATTGACTAGAGGGGCCTTAATGGCCAATGTGAAATGTAGTTAATGAGCAGAAAATTTGGATTCCTTGCAATTGGGCCATTATCACGGCAAATTGCATTACAAACAATTTTAACTAAGGTAGACCAAAAATTTTACTTACATTGTTGATGATTTTTGTTGTTTTCCACGTCGAGCCCTTGAGCCACATGTGAATCCAAAGTCGCGGCATTTGTTGGTAAATTTTCCATGCTTGCGTCAGCAATATTAACTTTAAACTAAAAAAAAAAAAAAATTCATCACTGCCTCTCTTTGGAAATGTTTTGTTCGTCACAAATCTGCCATTTCCATCCACAATATATATTTTTCTTGTTTCAAATTAGCATTAGTCCTCCAAGCTGCTGACATTCTTCTGTTTTATGGGAAATTGGTATTGATGAATTCAAAAAATACTTGCCGACAGTCTTAAAATAAAGTTTTTCAACGAGATTACACGCAAATTAACAAATTACCACGTGAAATTACTTTTGCATTTGCTCATGCAAATGTGCATTTGCATTTGCACATGGTGTCGACAGGTGGATTTCTTTAATTGAAGAGGCGATCACGTGACGTCGGTGTGTTGCAGTGCTGCTGTTATACACCAGGGGTCAGCACAACACTTCTTTTGCAGAATATCATAGGCAACGACAAACGCGAATGTTAAAAAATAATCCCAATGTATAGCCACTTTATATTACTCTACATGCTTTTCAATCTTTTTAATGCTTTAAAAAAAAATTCGAAGATGTTGCAAATTATTTAACCATTCGCTGCCACCGAGTGTCGCTGTGAACTCGTGCTTTAATTGCTGTCTCTTTGATCGTGACCGGACTCCTGATTAATTGACATTTTTGTTTTGTATCATTTTTGATCATCGGGACTCCATAACGCACTCAAATGAAATATATTATCGTTTTATCTTTGAAGCATTTAATGCAGCAACATTGATACTTGATTCAACAACGTTTACTAGGGTGGGAATTTTGAATATAAATGCCCTTCAGTTGCAAGAAAGCGATAGTAAAAATTATCTATTCGTTTTGCGGTAAGTTACAAAATAAGTATAAAGTAGGTATCCTGTAGGACCTTCAAAGTAAAAGTTACTGACGTGGATGTTCCAACGACACTGTCGGGATGTCTTTTACTTTGAAACTAAAAACAGGAAATTATTGTTTGATGATTTCTAGCTGTCTTCCCAGCGTGTATACTACGGTGTGTGCGTAAACAGAGGACTCTGTCTGCTCATGTTGGCAGCGAGGAGGAGCAGGTCGGACTGCGGCACGTTACACCGGACTGCACGGACCGCCGCGGCCGATCGGATGACGACATGGCGTCCGAATCGACCCGGAGATTCACCAAGAACCTGCTGAAGCCCGGGAGCGCAGCGGAGATACGTCAGACAGCCTGCAACGCTGTCAGACACTCTGCAGTGGCGGTGAGTTCAACGAGTCGGGATGAATTGTCACAAAAAAATATATAATAAAAAAAATCAAATTGCATTACCACTTGTGGGTCCACTGCGCTAGCCGAACCTCTTAAGTAGAGGTGATCGAGAGGGGGGGACGTGATGAGTACCCATCCTCTGCAGACCGCTGCCCTCTTCCAGCTGTGCGGGAGCTGCCATTGACATTCATCTTGCATCTTTCTATGCAGTGCAGGCATCAGTGCAGCAATGCTTCGTTTTTATTGATCCCACGGGGGGCGGGTGGTGGCATCCACTGGTTTTAAATGCTTAATGTGTCTCACTTGCTTTTTTTAAATTTATTTTTTTAGTTCCACATAAACCTGCACAATGGCTTGAAATGTGACGGTAGGGATGTGTTCTCCAATGCTTCTGGATGAATGAAATAAATAGTGGCTTGGCTCTAGGTTGCATCTGGAAAATGGAGGAAGGGAGCCGGGCGGGAAAACAAGAGCAACCAATAGACTGTATTTACAAGCGATTTTTGTCCTATTATGTGACGATATTAAGAGAAAGGTTGGTTCCAGTGGGTGTGTCACACATCATAGCAAGGAGACTCTCATGACATATAAATGGGAGGAGGGGTGAGGGGAATGAAAAAAAAAAAAGGCAGCCAACCAATATAGTATACAAAGCAATTTATATTTTTTATTTGAGTGGAGGACAAGATCTTGAGAGCTTTTTTTTATATTTCTGTAAGAGTGTATCTGTGCTGGAGATTTGCATAAAGAAAGGTCACACCTCTTCACTCTCCTCCGCTTTTCATTCTCCTCACTGTACTATTTAGTGTGTCAGTAGGACACAGCTCAGCGGAGTGCACAATTGATTGCAATACAAGAGCAGAGCGTCTTTTTTTTTTTTATTTGATTTATTTTTGATTGTGGAAATTGCAGGATGTTTTCAGTTCAGTAGACAATGAATTTAATGTGGATTCGATATAGTCAAAATAATATCAATTTAGGATTTCATTTGAATTGAATGCTGATCAAGCAATTTTCAGTTGTGCTTATTGGATGTACACAATAAGGATTTACATGCCATACAAATAACAAGCTCAGCTCTTCGAAGGGACTTGTTATGGACTTTTAATCATTTGTATATAAATTGTTGGGTCTCCAGAATGCCTGCTTACCCATTACGTGTGGAATTAAACAAACAGACAAATATTTGTATCTGCTTATTCCTGACAATGTTTATGTGAGAATAATTACCATCAACCCCCCCTTGACCGATTCTCTGCCAATGACATGCGTAGATATCCTGGCCAAAGTTTCCGGAGCAAAAGAACCACTTTGAAGCGGTGCCAGTTGTTAGCAAGAGTGACTTGAGCAAGGTAGGGAGAGCTGCATTGTTTTGTTGATTAGCGCTAGTCGCGTTCCCAAAATGTTTTTATACCACACGGCGGGTTCTCCTTTCGCATGTCAAGGCAAGTAGTAGGCAAGTAGCAACAGTGCAGTGGCTGCAAAATCCTGGAACTTGAAGGCATCCCGGATTCAGAGCTGTAGCTGGGGGGACATCGGGTTAAACGTGTGTCGAAATGTGCTGGTATGACGCAAACGCTCAGCGCAAGCTAAGCGGGCGTGTAAAATGTCCACTGGCGTTTGGGGCGCATGGATGTTTTTGTCAGTGCGTTAATGCATGGCCTCTTTTTTTTTTTTTTTTTTGGTGAAAGAAACCAGGTCAGCAGAATCGGGCCCTTTGGCGTAACATTCATTGAAGCGTGAGCCTCTCATCGACCAACCTTTCTCTCACTTTCCCTTTCATTTCTGCTCATTCACTCGTTTTATGAGCTTTCTGTACTGTTGTAATGCAAAAAAACGGAAATCTGTTTCTTATTTGAGATCTGATAAACTGGATTAGAATTATTTTTGTCACCCTCATTTTATTGCGACTCTTCCCAGAAAATTAAAGGTAATATCCACATGTGGCATCCTTGTGGTCTACTGGGAAGCAACTACATGACATATCGTGTAGTTGGATGCCAGTCACAATAACCAGCAACAACCACATGCACCTCGTTCTATAAGCTCATATCCATTTGGGGTGGCTACGATTATTGAGCCTTTGTTATTGGATGGATGCAGCAAAGTTGCCATGGTAATGTGGAAAGACCAACCTTGCAGGCAAGTACTATTCTATCTGTTACGTGAGGGAAAAAAACAATCTAAAAGGAAACAGTAGAGGTCAGGATTAGAGCTGTTGAGATTGATCGACAACTAATCGATTATTTAAATAATCGACAGCTATTTTGATTACAGAGTGATTTTTTTTTTTTTTTTAAGTGACATTTTTCAATTTTAAATTGGATAAATCGTTTCGTGTCAGCTTCTCATTCATTTTTTTAAGATTGTAAAGAAAATATACTGCTTATCACTGTGTTGCAACATTTGCAAACATCTGCATTTACTTCGGTTGGTGAGTACATGACATTATTTGTTTGGTTTTGTTTCAAACACTAAACTATACCAGATAAACAATACTAATTAGTTAGTAAACAGTAAATGGTGGAAAATTGGTTTTGTTTTACACTTGCATGCAAAATAATATTCAATTAATTGATGGAAAAATCGACAGAATAACCGTTTTTTAAAAAATACTCAAGAAAGACAGCTCTCATGGATTTGAGTTTTCACTCTCTAAATCCAAAACACAAAATATTAAATTCCAATCTGAAAAAACAGCACACAGAAGAATATGAACAACATGAGGAACATGTTTCATTTTTTTTTTTAATACTCAAAAACATTAGGCTTTTTTTCCTCAGTGTTCCCACAATATTACAAAATCACTTATTGTTGTAGCTTTCTGGCCACAGTCACCAAAATGATGAAGCAACAACCGTGCAATTTTACACCCAAACACACATATCAAGATGACCACTTCAAATATTTTCATTTTTCAATCATAATAAACCCAATAAATCTGTTGTCCTCTTCCTGGAATGTAGGAAAAAGGTGAATGTCACCCCAAAAGATCACACAACCTTTCTTTCCCATATTTTCCGATTTTTATCAACAACCTGAAGCCTGCAACTAAGAGAAAGGTCACATCTGCCCAACATGTGTGTTTATTTTTTTTTTCCCCCCCGACTCTTTCACAAGCTTTGCCCAGTCTGTTGTCTTACTTGCTGCCAGAAAGAAAGACGTGCAATTTATCAAGCATCTGCTCTCTGATCCTCCAAATGGACTTCTTTGGCATTCCTTATGCTGTTTTTTTTTTTGCTTGAGCTTGGGGTGTTTTTCCTCTTGTAATAGTCTCTCCCTATAATCGTCGGGCGGCTCTTGGAGTGAAATAATTCTACCGGGCATGTCTGTCTCTGTCTGGAGCTTTAATGTGTGTCAGACAGGGTTTGAGCAATGCGGGGGGCATCATGGCTAGATATTCGTCCGGGGTCTTTGCTGTCAGCTTGAGTGTGCTCTCTCTTCACGACATGTCGATTTGCCCGGGGTGCATCGTGCTTGACTTGTGACCTGCCAAGTTATACACGGAGCACATAGCAGTGTGTCTAAAAAAAATATAAAAAAAAAAACAGAATAAGACTGAGCGCTATGCTGAAAATCAATTGCCCCCTGAGAAGAGGAACTGCTTATATTAGCAGCCAAGCTACCCGTTAGCGTAACCGTGCCGCTGTTACCACGGCAACAGAGGAAGGTCAATTAAGATGGAATTCTAACAGGAAGCGCTGCGATCATCACTCTTTGCATATCCTTTATCCGGCCCACAAGACGTCGGTTTTTTTTTTTTTTTTTACTGTTGTTTTGCAAAACTGTGGCCTGTTAATTAATGAGACAAGGATCGAGCTCAGATCAGTTATTAAGGCCTTAAAAAATGAAAACACAGAGTGAAATCGATTGATAGACTCCTTTCCCTTAATAATGCTCATATTAGTCTTTTCATTATACCTGTAGCTCGAAAGCAAAGCAAAGAAATTCTGTTGTGAAGATGGTCTCGGCCAACGCGACAGTCGGAGGGGTCACATTGAAGCATCGCCTGGCAGCTGCCGTCCTCTTTGTAAGCTCAAGTGCGTACTCGTACGGGCACAAACAATGTGATTTATTGTCTCTTTGGAACACGCGCCATTGCTATTGCCCCCATTAGCTAAATGTACTAGGACACTTCATTAGGTACACGTTGTGCGGGGGGGATATGTTTGCGTCGTGGAGGGAAGCTGTCATCGGCGGCGTTCTCTTTCACACCTGCAAGCCGCAGTTTACGAAAAGACAAATTCACATTTCTTTATTTTTTGCGAAACATCATTGCTTCAATCCGGATGGCCTCGTACTCGACGTTTTATTGATGAGATGTTAACGCCTTGTTTCATCACCCGCATTTTGCAGACAAGCTAGAAAGGAAACGGGATTAAACAAGATGAATATTTCTTTGACCCTTTGTTATGACTCAAAATGCAGACCAGGCCGTTTGATAACAGTGGGACCGTGCACGGCCAGGACTTGGTGTGTATCTTCTTCTCAATGACTCATTCAGAGAGAGAGAGAGAGAGAGAGAAATAAAAGCAAATAGAAGAGCAAGAGGAAACAAAAAGAAAGTCTGTGCTGTGTTTAGATGAATCAGGCCACTGTTTGGAATGATGCTGCATAGTGTAAGCATAACATGGCCGAATGTGATCACAAATATTAAACCTTCTGGATTTTCATCTGATAACAGATTAAGAGAAGAAAATCAGGTCACGGTGGTGTCAGCAATTCAGAACTTTTTACTTGAGTGCATCTGAAGCCTCCCCAGCCAGACCAGGCTCAACCTTCAAGGATGCCACCGTGCACAAGGCTATCTCACGTCTTCATAGGCCTCGGGGTGGATAAGGGGGGGGAGGTACTAAGAATAGT
This sequence comes from Syngnathus leptorhynchus, assembly GCF_054491065.1. NCBI lineage: Eukaryota > Metazoa > Chordata > Actinopteri > Syngnathiformes > Syngnathidae > Syngnathus > Syngnathus leptorhynchus. The sequence goes on along the minus strand of NC_141201.1, from coordinate 4,777,429 downwards.
CCACTGACTCTCTTGTGCGTGAATTGAAGTGTTGTGTCTCTGCTTCACTCTACATTCCAGAGTAGGAGGCCTGAATATGCCACCGCCATTACCGTCTGCCCCCTCCGCGCCTTCTTTTTGCCCCAGTGCCCTCGTCCTTGAGCATCCATTCAAACACGCTTTACTGACAACCTTTTATCTGCCGGCTGGAGCTGACGGATAAATAATTTTGAAGCATCATAGAGTTAATTGATTTTGTTTTCAGTCTTTCTCGATTTCTATTTTATTTTATTTTGAACACAGAATTTGCATTAGAACAAGGGTGTGTAGACTTTTTATATCCACTAGACCAGGGGTCATTAACAGACTGTAAAATGTGGGACTATTGATTGGTTTGCAGAATTTTTCAGCCAAATTGCTCTGAAGCAAGGCATCTTTTGACGACTCCCTCAATTTTCTCCTCAAGGGAACTTATCCAGTCCTCTTCCGCGTCTTCAAATCAATGACAAGAAATGGGATGCAATAACTTCTAGAAGCTCAAGCCAAAATCTGGAGCTGTTAAAACAGAACCATTAATCCATTTTACACCCTTCCAAGATCCGCCCGTCTCACCGATCCATGTAGGCTTTGATCAGCCTGACTCACTCAACAATAATCCTGTCCGGACGGACCTGTCCCTTTTGACCTGATAGCAGAAGCTATAAAAAAAAAAAAAAGAGCGATTGAGATGAGCTGCCATTATTAATCTTTTGACACTAGCGCCAAGCCCGGGTGGAGCTCCACTGATAAAAGCATTTGGTCTGTGTCTTTGGCACAGAACAGATAGAAGAAGGGTTGAATCTCTTGTTGGCAATGTAATAGAGCTATTGAGGAAAATTAAGGTGAGGGTACCGTTCGTTATTAATCATCTAGCCTTTCTTAATTTACCCAAATCTCAAGGGTTATTGCATTCCTTGCTGTACACTGGTACCTTGACTGATTAGTTTAATTTGTTCAATGACCAAACGAGTATTTTTTTCCCATTCAAATGAATTGAAATTCATTTGTTCCAGATCACCCAAATAACGCTTAATTTATTTTGTTTTTGTTTACTACTGTATGTGTTATGTGCCTTTAAGGGGCGTGGCCTAGTGAGTGATGTCAGGAACAGTGGAAACATCTTTGTGTGAGTGTTTGCGTGTGAGCTGTGGATGACATCAGGTCCCCCACGTGTGTTGTCATTCTTATTTGTGTGTTTGACTGGTTGTCTTGTTCAATTTCAATCCGATATCTGCCATGATGTGTTTTTTTTACTTTGTATTTCCTTCAAATGAATTTTATTTCATGACGACAGTGTTTGAATGCATTCGCTGTAAAATTAAAAAAAAAAACATTCATTCGTACATTTGTATCTATTTTTCTGGAATATTGGCGGTCACGAGGAAAGCTTACTGTCTTAAAGCTCAAGTTCAAAGAGATTCTATTCTAGTTCTAGTTGCCTCAGTTGGATACTAAAAGAGGTCCGCTGACTTGCATTTTAAAGGCAACCTGGCTAAATTGCTGAGTCGCAGCAAGTCATAAAATGCTTGCTGAATTCAGAGAAACGGGATTAACCCTTAGCTTTGTCCGTCAGTGCTGATTTATCTTATGTACTTTGAGCGTGCTTTGTAAAAGTGAGCTGGAAGTAGACCTGTAGCACAAACAAACAGAGGGAGGAAAGGCTCTAAATCAAGGAAATGGGGGAAGGAAAATTTGGGAGATGAACGAGGAGGAAGGGCAGGGTTAGATGAATGAAAACACAGGCGGAAAAGTCTTTAGCTGTGGCGTCTTTGGTTGAGCGTTAGCAGTTTGTACTATTGTAATTTTTTTTTTTTTCTTTTTAAAACATTCATTGAATCCATAAGGTGGGTGAATGTTTTGGGTACAGTGTCTCGGTTTTGATTGAGGATGGATGGATGGATGGATGGATGGATGGATGGATGGATGGATGGATGGATGGATGGATGGATGGATGGATGGAGCAGGTTCAGGGTGAGGCCACACTTTTCAAGCTGACAGACTTACAGGAAGCAGCAATCATCGGGGATAATTTCCGAGCGACAGCGGCTTCGACATGCGGTGGAACCGGAGGAGGGATGGCGGCTTTTTCCGAGTTTGACTTGGCTCCGTTACAGTCAAGTTTCATCGTGGTTGCACGCTCAACCCCCGCCCCGCCCGCTTTTTACCTAGTCCGGAAACAAGAGCCGTGTAACTTGCTCAAGTGGGATCGCAGAAGACAGATGGCGGCGCTGGGAGGGGGAACGGTGCTTTCGTGTTATTATATTGCAATCTTAGGCTTTGATGAGGAGATGAATATCAGCACAGCAGGGTGAAGTGAACCTTTCATTGCTTTTAATTCATGTCTCATGAAAGTTCGTGTTCAAGAGCGCCTCTGTTGCCTGCTGCTGCTGTTGTTATAAACAATCCCCCGGAGAACAAGCGTTAACCTGTTTCTCATTTAAACAGCTTTTTTTTTTTTTTTTTCATTGTACATCCGTTTCCAAACAGGCCTCCCTGAAAATGTTACTGCTTCCTCATCTAGTTGTAGAATCATTTGCGAATATTATCGGATGTTTGAACAATGCAGCTGAGGCCCGGGACAGGCTGGAGCAGCAGGGAGGGATGCCATGTGGGAGAGGGAATTAATGAGGTTGCAAATATGTGACACTAGTTCTGTGTCTCTCTGGTGCTACTGCTGCTCCATGTTTGCTCAATAAAATCTCTTGTGTGACTCCTTTTATGACTTTCAACATAAAATGCTTACACAGGATTTTAGATGAATTTATACAGTGATGCTTTAACTGCAACTCAAAAATCTTTCCACGTTAAAATGAATTTATTTCAACTTGACGTGGCTCACATTACTTCTGTAGCAATTATTTTTAAATTTGGTTAAAAATAAAATAGAGCGAACTAAAGAATATACATTTTTTATTTAATGTTTATATTTTATATCAATATTGTTTTTATATTTAATATTTCAATAAAGGACATTTTAGAGCTGTGATTTTAATACTGCACTTGTTTTATTTACTACTACTTATTTTCTACTTCAAAATATTTATAACATAATTAAATTGAATGTTAATGCTGTCTGTCTACATGTGTTGCTCCACCGTTTGTGGTCAAATTTCTTTTCGTTGCTTAGTGTTAACGCCTTGACACCTATGCTAATGTTAGCATGAAGCTAAGCAGTCTTTCCGAAAGCAAAGTGCAACATGCAATTCTCTTTGTTGGTCAAAACTATCCGTGGAATTTAACTGCTTGAAGACCTTTTTTTTTTTTTTTTTCAAAAAACAATTGTTCCATATCTGACAAGTTGCGACTTGTTGTGAAGTGACAGTACAACAACAATTGAGCCCCTTCTTCCTCACACACCCTTTCCCAGCAATTGCTCCTCACAAATCTCCACCACATCTCCTTTCTTCCAAAACATCCATTCTGCCTCCGGATTTCACTTCTCGGTTAAAGACATTTTAATAGCTTCCTTTTCTAAATCAAGCGAGCAGATTGTATCTTTGGCTCTCAGCGCCTCCTGTAGATTGTGTTTTAAAGTAACAGCAGATGGGCGAGAGTTGAGGATGCTTGCTCAGCCTGTTGTGTTTCGCTCTCAGCACTAGATGGCATTGATAGCGTACGTCTTCCCGTCGCCTCCTTAACTTCACAAGACATAATCATTAACAGCTAGTTTGAATAGAAAATAGAGGAAGATGTCTTTTCGGTGTGCGAGTGAAACTAAAAGGCCATTTGGTAGAATGCACATCTGTGCTGAGGGGGGGGTTGTAAAAAAATGATGGTGTGTTCCTTGGATCTGCTCCAAATTGTGAGGAATTCTCCATTGGCCCATGATTTAACAAGCCCTGGGAGATTTGAATTATAATTCTATTCACAGATGGATATCTAATCCAGCAGTGACAGGTAATGCCAAAGTTTCCTTTAGAGTAGAAGTAAACAGTCATTTGGAAATATGGAACTTTGTTTTCCCATTGTGTCATATTGTGAACGGGGTAGCAAATCATTTTTAACAAGTGGACAAATAACATAATGGTTGTTTTTCTTTGAATTGTTTGGAATCAATACTCATTTCGAAAGTAGCTCAGTAGAACACTCACTTTCTTTTACCGTCTTCCTGTTTGTGGACATGTGGTGTGCAGTAGTGCACGTTGAGGTTTTCCTGAGAACAGCTCTTCTCTGTGTTCACTGGCTGAGAAAATACATTTTGAGAAATTCAATTGATCAAATGTAGGGTCATATTGAACCATTTTGTACTAAGCAGTCTGAATATCCCACAACTCATTGACGCGTTAGCCAACTGCTAGCCAAAAAGTCATTAAGAGGCTCACCTTGTATAGGGAATACAAGGTCTTTCTTAAGTGACAGATGTTGGTCGCCATGGAAACCAGAGAATGTTTTCCCTCCTTCAAAACTCATCAGGGTTCTGCACCACATCAAACAACACATTAGTCCGCTGCCAGCTCTTCAGGGAACCTAAGTATAGCCTAGCTAACTGCTTACAAGGCAACCTCCAGGAGTTTTATCAGGCCTTCATTTGTAGGTTCTCCTTTTTGGAAGCCATTAAAACGGTACACGGTTATCTATATTGTATAAATAGTCGGACCACGTGTGTGTCGTACGACGCTTGCGCATGAATAAAAGCCGAGCGGTAGGTTAGTTCGTCACGGGACAGAGGGAGAGCACAATGGGGTCGCACAGCTGGGAAGTATTAGCGGCACGAATTGATGGCGGCGCTCTGCACTGTATGATGATGTCATCGTTTCAGTTTTTGACATACATTGTGCATGTGCAACCCGTATGCCTATTTAAAGGCCCTTGCGTACATTGAAACTCGCATTTATGCCCAACAGCTGTTTTCATTTCACTTTTTAACTGTCATGTGAGTAATTGTTTGCTGCGGCCTCAGTCGTTTCCTCATTTTTTTAAATTTTCTTTTTAATATGAAGTCACGCTAAGACTAATGGTTATTGGCCGACACGTATCCTGTTCGTCTCTTCTCGGCTAACGACAGTTCAGTTTGGAACAGTAAACCTTATTCTGGCTTGTGTTTTTATTGTGGCGTGTGTAGGCGGGGGATGATGATAACGTTGTCAGCTATGTAAATAGAATGAAACGTACCATTTTCAATACAATATAAAAATCAAGAATGCTGACTCGGGATTTATTTGTATTTAGAATAGGAAAATTACCAAGGGGGCTAAATCAGGTAACAATTTCGAGCTACTGCCTGTCAAATAGGTTTGAAGCTGTACAAAGCATCAGGAAAGACAAAATCAACAACAGGAAGACTTTACTCATTATTTCTTCAAACTCAATTATTGCTGCCGATGATCATTTATAAATCTGCTTGTTTTTGTCTCCATGTGGTTGGATGCACATCTGTTGTGCTCTCTATATATAAATTTAAACACTATATTAATGAGCATTTCACGTGGGTGGTGGAGCAAAGAATCAACTTGACATGTATCTATTTGGACTAATTATGACCTAAGAAAATCACCATGGATGCCTCAGTGGGGAGGAAACAGCGTGAGAATGTGTGGATCTATATGCCATGTGTTGCTTGATAAAAGGTCTGCGGATAAATAACACATACACAAATTATACGTTTGATCAGTCGTATTTTCCCCCTCTTTTGATAGTTGACTAGCGTGATTATGAAAAAATAAGTGATTTCCAGATTTTTTTAAAATTATATTGTATCTAATATGTACTGCTTTACTGTTGAAAAAAAGAATAAAACCAACCACAGATAAAAATAAGGTAAACAAAAGTTTGTTCTAGAGCAGGAACGGATTAAATGCATTTCCATTCATTTCAATGGGTCATGAGTGTTTTGGCTAACAATAAGAGTATAGAATAACTTCAATTGGTGAACTAAGGTTCTGCTGTATTTCACTTTTCTACAAAAACATTGTCTGAAGCCTCATACTGTAATAAAAACACAAGACAACACCAGAATTAATTTTGAAAGAATGAAAATTAGACAGCGGGACTGTTCTGTGCATTCTGTCGTCCACATGCTGCATGCTGTAAATCCGCCCACTCCTTATTTTCCCTCCTCTTTCTGCTCTGTCGCTCTTAACTCTGCAAGTCTGCAACAAGCTCCCTGGAGCCTCACATACTGTTCATGTTGCCAGAGCCTTTAGTCTGGAGCGAAGTGGGTACGCTTTATGTGTCACGGGAAGAAAGACACTGCGAAGTCTAATCTATGCACATTCATAAAAAAAAAAAAAAGCTCAGTCTGCAGCAAAAGGGCGTATTATCATCACTGCGGCACCACCAATGGTTTCTGCAAAGGCGCAGTCAGGGGAACTGGAAGGGAGTGGTGGGATTGGGAAGGAGAAGAATCAAAGAAAGTGCAGCAGAATGACAGGGAGGGAAAAGTGATGCTGTTTTTTTGTGTATTGTAGCAGCTGCTTCTGGTCATCTGACGCTTATTGCATTCTGCCATTTGTCTGGGCGAGATGGGCTGGGGCTGGGGCTGGGCTGGTTTGGACTGTTCACAGATGCAGTCAATGTGTGTGTGAGGGAGAGAGAAAAAAAAAGAGAGAGAGAGAGAGAGAGAGAGAGGGGAAGATAGGGAGGGACGACGCCAAGGCTGGCTGTGTGTATTCTCAGTCTTAGCCACGGGAAGAACCGGAATCCGGAGCAAGGGGGGGGTGGTGGCGGAAGCTTGTAAAGGGAAAGGTTGCAGGCGGCTTAGTCGGGGATGGAGCCTCCGCTACTTGACAGGCTTTGAACGGAAGAGGCTCAGCGCCACTGGCTGGACCAGCGGTTGCTTTTTGGACTTGACCGGGACAAGACACGCCAACAGGTGACACTTGGCCATCACTTGGTGTCAGCATCCAGGGGTTATTATGGGCTGTTCTGCCAGTGTGGTCCTACTTCTACGCTCAGTGGGTGGGGCAGACTGCGGTTACATGTGTACTCGGCTGGACCAAGCGTCAATGGATGCTGCTGCAACACCCACCCTGGAAGGCTACACAACTGCCAGCTCACCTCTGACCATCATTGTCATGGTAACCAAGTACCGATGCACCTCTGCATAATACATGTGTGGGTGGAACAGTAGTGTGTACAGTAGTCATTGTCAGAATCCATTTTTGTCATCTGTCCCTTTGTGGTCATTTTTGGAATTTGTAATTCTTTATAGCTAATTTGAGCGGGATGACATTTATATATATATATATATATATATATATATATATATATATATATATATATATATATATATATATATATATATATATATATATATATATGTCCGTATATGTCCTTTCAAAACTGAATGTCTAAAATGTTGTATCGTTTCACACTTAGAAAAAATAAAGTAATTAATTTTTTTTCTACAAAAAAACCTAACCTTATGTTGCAATATGAGGTAACAATTGTTAGCTAATTCAATGTAGCCTAGATAACCGCTAGTAAAAACAAAATGCATTTTCGATTGCTTTATTGAACAAATGCTAACAAAATAAACATGTCACAAGCACATCGGCTGGCAAATGATGCTCAGGTACTCAACTTGCAAATTAACTGAGCAAGCTAACACTTAACAACCCAGGCCCCGCCTTTTAAAGCCAAACACATTCAAAGTCATGTAGAACGTGAAGATGGCGATCCAGCTGCACCTCATATGTACATTTTGGATTGGTATTCTGCAAAAATGAATTCATTGGAATAACCTGCAGAAGTACAATGATTAATTTTTGGAATATTCATGTGACTGTGGGGCGGGTCATAATGCCCTAAAATATATATAAATTGCTTCATGGTTTCTGGAACGTAACCCTCGTGATAAACGAGTGTCCACTCTATCTGAATTCAATTCTATAGATTTATATTTTTAAACAGTTTATGTGTGTTGTAGCCCCTCACAGCTGAGAGGTATAATGGGGAGGACGGAAATGACGGGGGGGGGGCAGAATAGAGGTGGAGAGTGAGGGTCATACATTAGGAATTTGCTTTCTGTGGGAACACTCTCCTTTCCCAACATATGGAGGAGAAGATGATTTAACTGACTGAATGAATAAATAAATGCACACAGCAGCAATTGCGTCGAGCAATCAACGATCGGATTACATGAAGCTGAATGTTCCTAAACAACTTTTCAGTACAATGCTTGTATGTCAGCTTTGTGTGAGGTATCTGTCTGGAACCACTCGTTTTTCTTTTCACCCCAAGCAGGACCCAGGTTTCTGCAAGTCCAGTGGAAAAATGTTCAAGTTTTGGCACAGTGTGATTTTTACACTCAGTTTCTTCTCTTGTTTCTTGCTTTCCCACCATAAACCTTTCACGTCTTTGTTCTCTTCTCTGGTCTCTGTGGTAAACTGGAGTTGATGTTTTATACTTGCAAATCTTGTTTTGTTTATTTTATATTCTGCAAGATATCAGAGTATGTGTGAGTCCTTCATGATGATGCTGCAGTAGAAGTTAGCAAGCACATTGACTCAGCATTTTGCAAGGGTTCCAAGAATGAGTTGTTGTCATAATATTTTCAAAACCCCAAAACAATTAAAAAAAAAATTCATATCAGCCTTAAAAATAGATGTAAAAAAAATGCTGAAGAGCACCAAAAAGTCAATCGGCTCTTAGTACAGACTAGATACTTATTTTTACAGGACATCTCTGAAAAGACAGAGGCTTTAGCAGGGAACCCTGAGGAACGCCAGAATTTAAAAAAAATGCAAAAACAAGCAGTTGAGGGTAGCTGATACATATGATGAGATTAGTTTAAGAGTTTTGAAACATCAGCCAACCTCTGTTTATAATTTCCAACGTTGAATATATTGTTTCATGTTGTGGAACTGAAGGAAACACTCAAATTGACAAAGTAAGATCATTTTTTCCCATAAAACCTTGATGTAATGATCTAAAGCAGATGACTCGTGCCTCTTGACTTCCTCTCTCTTCTTGTGTACCTCCGCTCTTCCACTCCAGACACGTCTCCTAACACCTCCTTCCTTTAGCAGCCAATAATAAATATACTTGACAATGACACCAGACCACCAAGAATATACCTTTTGGTTTCCCTCCAATGTCTCCATTCTTGGCCGTCTGCAACGTTAAAAATGCTCCCCTTGTTTGCCAGTTCCTCCGTGGGGAATCCCTGAGCTGCGAGTCACGGCCTTTATAAGCGCCATCCTCACAGCTGTACTTTGTCGACAGCATCATCAGTCTGCTAAGTGGGAGGGGGGAGGCAACCGCGGGAGGCCGAGCGGAGACGTGGAAAGGTTAATAGGGTGGCGAGCAAGGGAGTAAAACCGACAAGGGAATCAAAGAAGTTTGATGAGATGGGGAAGAAAGAAGTTAGTTGGAAGTCTGCTTGGAAAAAAAAATGGAGGATTCTGATGTTCAATAGAAGACCATTAACTTATTCATGACTTTAATTTGTCTCTCGGCTTCTCGTCTATGTAACACGTCAACCTGTTCCGTGCTGGTTTCCTCTGACTATTCTTCTGCTCTGAGGTTTTATCAGAGGAAGTGCTTATCTGTATGTGCACAAATGGTTTATGACTCTGCCCAAACATTGCTGAACAGAAACAATAATTCTCATTTTGCAGATTTTTTTGCCACCCCCCTCTCTTGTATGGCGGACTTCCTTCTAATAAAACAAAGGTTTTTTTTTTTTGCTGATGAACCTATTGATAAGGCTAATAAGGATTTAAGTCGGTGTTTGTCAACCATCTTGGTTGAAATCTCATTTGCCGGCAAATTTGCGTGTGCGTGTGTAACGACTTCCTCTACGTCCACGTGCGCTGACACATAACGTGGAGACAGTTCTGCTTGTGATAAGCCACATAAGCTGCGATGTGTTGGTTTAGTTAAGTGGTATATTTCTTTAAGCTTAGTTTTTTTTTTTTTTTTTACATTTCGCTTCTACCATTTGGATTATTTCGTCTTTATAATGAGCTTTAGGAGCAAAATCACCCTAAGGAGGAAAATCAAGAGTAAACGCGTGAGGTCGGATTTCAGCAGGTTGAGTATTGTATGTATTTCATAATATTTTCCCTGCTCTCTGCCTCTTCTATGTTTTTTTTTGTTTTTTTTAACACTTCTAATATTATCTGAAAGGGCTGCTGCCAATGATGTGACTGAGTAGTTCAGTTCCTCTTTACTCCCCCAAGTGTGTAGAGTGCATTGAGTCCAGCTCTATTTTGGTAATTGGAAGCTACAGAGAATTCTTCTTTTTTTTTTTTTTTAAATAATAAGCAAATCCAACTGTGCGGGATATCACTGATGCTTACATAACAGGCAGCTGTTCTCCAAATCACATTCTGTGACAGGGTATAAAATGTCAAATCAGCGTAAAATTTCACAGTGTGTACTTAAATAATCTGGAATATTTTACAAAATGTGTTTAGATCAGCACTTCCGAGACTCAAATTGCTTGAGGCAAAATGATCTTTTTAAGACTAATTTACTGAAGCTCTTTTTTGTTATGACATCTTAAATCTGTGTACCAGCCTTTGTCAGAGAGTCAACCCAAACATGGCTGGTTGGCAGGATTTTTTTTTTTATTTTATTTTTTTATAAAAATTGAATCATATTTGTTTTTAATATTTGAAATACAATTTTCTCTCCAAGTGTACTTTAATTCTTCCATGCCTTTTAGACAAGTATTGTAGTCAATACATAAATCATGTATAATTTTATGATGCTAGCCATTGCCAATGCTAACACACTGGCTCACCAATATTGTAGAACAGAAATAGGCGATCCGCTGTTGTCATAGTAACCAGAGAGACACTGTTCTTCTGATTATATGGAAGCGAGTGCTAATAAAAGCTGCATCTCAACGTTAAAATGAATGTTATGAAGTCTATAATGCTCTTGGAATATTGAAAAATCGGATGAATAACGATGAGAAAAAAAAAAAGATGCAGACAGCTAAAAGAAGATTATTGATTTTTGATCCTGGTATTAGCGTTAGCATAACATTTAGGATACCTTCAGTGAACTCCAGATTTTCTCGGTTCCTGTTTGGAGCATTAAAGTAGAAATACGTGTTGGGTGAAACACTCGTGTCACTACTCCACACATGTCAAACAAACCAGAGACTTCTTCTGCTTCCTCTAACTTTCTGGCTACCGTCTCCTCCAGCCTTCTGTGGTCTTCTGCTTTTTTTTGCCGATTACAGAAGCGATGGTCTGTAATCTTTTGAACACATTGAAGAAGTCTGACTCACTGAGTATTACACACATCTTTGACTTTTGTGATGGACATTTACAACCGTTCATTCATGTTTTCTTCACACACCACAACCGTGATTCAAATGGAAACTTACAAAAGGGTGCAAAGAAATCATTCTGTGAATATTTGTGTCACGTTTTGCGTCAGAGTGGTTGCCGTTGTGCGAGTAGGACAAGTATTCTTGTACAGTGAGGAAATTCCAACCATATCATGGGTAGATTAAGTACAGCGAAGATCTCTTCCTTGGCCTCAGTGTCATCAAGTGCTTTGGGGTGTGCCCCAGCCGTTGGCCTTCAGCGGTAATAGCCACTCGTGTACTTCCTGCGTGCTGTTTTTAGGTCGTCATGATGTCACAGCACCACACAGGAAATGTTGAGATCATGACTTTCCCCCCCCCAGAATGGTCAGATTGTGTCGTGCCTATGGATAATTGACTGCCTCCGATGTTTCAACCGCACATTTTCACTGTGGCTGCATTGCAAAAGGCGTACGATACTTGATGACTTTATAATGCAAATTTCAAGACTCAGACCAAGAAGAGTTTTCCAACTTAATGACTCGTTAGTCGATAAACGCAGAGGATAAAAAAATATACACACGACTGAGCATTGTTTTATTGTCTGTCTATATGTGTTGCTGCACCATCTGTGTTCAAATCGCTAATGTCTTTTGTGTTACGTGTTTTCGCAGCAAGAGAAGCCCAAGCTGATCGATCCGCTCGACTATGAGGCCGTCATCTCGGAAGTGGGAGCGGAGCTCAAGCAAGACCCTCTTAGAGAGCTACTGCTGTTTCCTGACAATGATTTCACAGTAAGTGTACATGCACGTGGCAGGGTTGGTGCTTTTTGACTTGATCAGATCATAGTATAGCTTTCAAAGGATGTGAAAGGGAATTCCCTTGTAGCAGCTTGAAGAGAGTGAAAGTAAAGAGATGCTTTTAATGTGTTACTAAGTAACTAGTAATCCAACGGCAATGTCTGTTGCCATAGTGATGCATCTCTTCATTGTCCTTATTATCCTTGCAGGTATCCACAGTGCCCCAAGAGAGACGCACTCTCAGGTCAGCTGTTCCTGAAGGCGCAGAGCTTCAGGCTGAATGTCTGCTGGTCAGACAGGTCAGATGCATTCTGGCACATGTGTGTTTGTGGTTTTCATTTGGGGGGGTTGTGTGTATTTACTGTCCATCCTTCCTCTCCATCAGGCCTGCAAGTATTACAACTCCGATCTGAATGTGGTGCAGTTCAAGTATGACGACTACGCTGGAGACTACCGCCTGCTGCCGAGGTAATAACAACATGAACCTGAAACAAATTGAAGGAGAACAAGATGGCGGTGGTGGTTGTTGAGTTAAAAAAGAAAAAAAAAGAAAGGGGTTAGCGAATGGAAGGACAAAGCAATGCTTCATGGCTATGGAGGGCTGTTGGGTCCTAAAAGGGACTGATCCAAAACAGTCCAGCGATTCAAACCACAGGAATGTTCTCTTTTTTATCCCATGAGTTGCCGGTGTCAGTTCACATGACCTCTGAACTAACCGGAAGTGCATTTAAAGCAGTGCGAGACAGATGTTAATGCCTTCAGTTAGTTTCTCTGCAGGCCCGAAGCCATTATGTGCATTTTGGTGGATGACACTAATGGGGTTATTAAAAAAATAAATAAATAAACGGAACACTGCCTCTCTGGAAAAAAGAAATAAATCTCAGGCCTATTAAGTGCAACAGGTGCAGACTGTTGGACTGTCTTACTCAAGGGCCTTATAAAGTCTATCCTTAAAATTACACTGGATGCCAGAATATAAAGTATTTACAATTATGTTGTTTTTGTCAAACCATTTTTTTTAATTATATTTTTAATTTATTTGATTTTTTTATTTTTATTTAAATCAATCTTGAATTTTCTTGATTCAAACGGAGGTAGATTTATGACGTTTCACTGATAAAACTGTCACTTTCCTCAGATGTCAGTATCCAGTGGCCTAAAGCAAACTTTGTGTAAACAAAAGCCAAACACGTATAGAAAAATAAACTCCACTGTTTGCACATGGAGTTAAGTGAAATGGAGTATAAACACTTGGCCAGCAGGAATATGCAACTACTGTACGCTTGTGGTGCTTTGGACTGCAGCAAGGTCCATCCGCCAATCAGGAAGCATTCCTGCGTCACTCCGCAATCACCGCAAATGCGCCGACTGCGGCGGTTATTTTCGACAGCTTCTTTCCGCCAATGGAGTCACCAGCCAGGAGACTGCTCGACATTTCTGCACGCGTAAAAAGCAAAACAAAAGAGGCGGGGCTTATCTATTGTTGACTCCGTGGAGCCACAGAGTGGATTCATTGTATAATCACCAGAATTCTTCCACATTTTTTTCTCCTTTCGCCTTGTCATAGGAAATTATACAAAGCTGAGAAGCTGCCATCCCATTCTTTTGAGATTGACTATGAAGACGTGGACAAAGATGAGGTTGGAGGTTTTTTTTTTTTTTTCTTCAAATGCATTAATGTGTTGGGAACATCCTGGTTTTATGATCCTCAAATCAGTTTATCGTCAAGCTGTTGAAAACCACTCCCATGGAGAAGTGAAGCTCATTTACGCACGTCATTTGACAAATGGCTCGGTCGAGGAAGTCTCCTTCTCTTCTACTGATATTCGAGACGAGAGGATGTACTTTATGTCTTTTGCAGGACACCACCTCCCTGTCCTCGTCCAAAGGAGGAGGGGGAGGAGGTGGTGGAGGAGGAGGGATCGGTGTGTTCCGCTCGGGTTGGCTCTACAAGGGCAACTTTAACAGCACCGTCAACAATAGCATCACTGTCCGGGTGAGGACATCAACATACTTCCTTGATATCGATTATTAACTCATTTACTGCCATCCCAGTTCAAATGGATCCCTGACGGATATAGCCGTCAATGGCAGCGAATGGGTTCACACAAAAATATACTCGACTTCTGATTTTAAAACTTCCATTGTGTACTGACTTTTCTTATCATTGCACAGTCCTTCAAGCGAAGATATTTTCAACTCACCCAGCTGACAGACAACTCCTACATCATGAACTTCTACAAAGACGAGAAGATCTCCAAGGAACCCAAAGGCTGCATATTCCTCGATTCGTGTACCGGCGTTGTGCAGGTGCGCCCCGAGTTTGACTCATCGGAGCTGTCCAATTGAAATGACATCAAATGATCTGCACAGAATAATCGTTTGAGGAAACACGCCTTTGAGCTGAAGATGAACGAGGTCACATACTTCGTGCTGGCCGCGGAGAGTGAGCAGGACATGGAAGAATGGATCAGCACCTTGACTCGCATCTTGCAGATCACGCCGCACGACGGGCCGGCACCGGACCGCAAGAGTCTGGACCTGTCCGACCATCGCCAGGGTGAGAATTGCAAACGCTGATGTCAGCAACTTTTACGAGCCACTGATCTTTAAGTCTGTAAATTAGCTTGTTCGTTATTTTTTCAGCGTGAAAGAAATGGCACATGGCCATAAAGATTACATTTAGGGTTTCTATTTAATTCCGGGTTTGATGTATGTATTCCTATTTCTGCTTACTGTTCCACTGGAGTTGATTCACAGAATTCAAATATTTGTTATTCCTCCTTCAGACGTCTTTGACATGTCGCTGAGCGATGGTTGTTTGCCCGAGAACGAAGATACGACGGAAAATGGCATCAATCCCGAACTAGCTAAGGTTGATTATTTTTTTTTCACCCCTATTAGGGTTGCTATGAGAAAAGCATTATTTGAAAATAATGTTCCAAGAATCCTAATCTTTTTTGGATGATATTTTTTTTCAACTAATGACTACACAAACATGAACGCTGACTAATTGTTTCTATTTTCAACAAGAACTCTCCCTTCAATCCAACATTCACGGTGCTGATCTTAGAAGCGCCCGTCTATTTTCGAGCGTGCACAAGTCATGCGGTTTTGGGGTTCCCGTCATATAATTATCATATGTCGTCTTCTTTTTGTGCAGTATGTCTCAGAGACAGATGAGGGAATTCGTTGCGCCCGGAGGGAAGAACGCTTGAATCTCTTCTCGCTTGACCCTGACACTCCTGTACGTATAATTTTACCTGTGCTATTCATATATTCCCATTATACAAATTATTAGACACACCTACACAATGAGATAACAAGACAGTTGGATTATAGGTGTACCTAATGGAATGACCAATAAGCAATTTATTTCACCGCAGGTCCTGAGGAGCCCGCGGGCGGAGCATTCGTCGAGCGACAATTCCACCGTGCGTCCTTTTGAGGAGAAACTAGGCAGAAGGTTCATGGTGACGTGTCGCTCGCTGAACTTCATGCTGCAGGGCTGCATCAATGAGAATGAAACTGGCCCTGTCACCAACGTAGGGAATTGGAAGGACTTTTTTTTTTTTGACTTATTTATTCAATCATGTAAATAAAAGATTTTTTTTTTTGGTTCGGCCAGATCGAGCCGTTCTTCGTGTCGTTAACACTGTTGGACATCCGAGACGGCAGGAAGGTTTCTGCTGACTTCCACGTGGACCTCAACCACGAGGCAGTGCGTCAGATGTTCGGAGGAAGTGCTTCTGGAGCTCAGGAGAACGGCGTGTGTGCTCCCGGGGAGAAGAAGGCGGGAGAATGTCATCTAAGCATGGACCTGGAAAACTGGCTGTGCTTTCCCAAACAGGTATCACGTCCAAAGTGTGTTTATTCATAAACAGATGTTAATGAGATGTCATTGTAGGCAATATTCTCCGTGACCAACCCTCACACGGATATTGTGATGGTGGCCAGAGTAGAGAAGGTGCTGATGGGAAATATTGCTTGCGGCACTGAGCCATACATCAAAAACACAGACTCCAGCAAGGTAAGAAAGGGTTTGTTGTTTTTTTTTTTTTTTGCATTATTTGACGTCAATATAATTCTCAAGAAACAGATGTGAGGAGGTTTTTTTTTCTGTGCAGATTGTCCAGAAGATTTTAAAATCCAACAAGCAGTTCTGCGGGAAATTAGGAAAGTACCGAATGCCATTTGCTTGGTCCGTCAGGTCAGTAGCAGAAAAACAGATAATCAACAATTATTTAAAAAAAAAAAAAAGCGGTCAAATGCTAGCTTGAAGCTATATATTAAAAAATACATGGGAAAAAAATTATTTTAAAAAATTGTTAATGTAAACCGGTGATTTTATGTTAATGTAGCTTACCAAGTCACTTATTTGTGAAACTCATCTTTGTTTACTTTTAAAATTTACGATTAAACTGCCCCCTTGTGGCTTTGTGCCATTGAATCATGAAAAAATGATGCACAATCTGTTTTAACTTTATCATTTAAAATTTAAAAACAACTTCTAAGTTGATACCTACTTTTTTTTTCCACAACAGGTCACTTTTCAAGGACAACCAGGGGGCACTCGACAGAGAATCTCGTTTCTCACCGCTCTTCAAACAGGAGAGTAACAAAATTTCCACAGAAGACCTGATTAAGCTAGTGTCAGAATACAGAAGGTAAGACTTAACCATCACGATCAGTCTTCTACAAAACAACATCAATTCTGACAACATCTTCATCCAGGGCTGAAAAGACCAGCAAGCTCCAGACCATTCCCGGGACTCTTGACATCACAGTGGACTATGTTCCTTTGGAGCTTCCAAGTACGTTTGACCACTCAAGCATCATACATAACTCTTTCTTCACGAGTCATATTTGTGCTTTCTAGACTGCGTGACGTCCTCCTACATCCCCGTCAAGCCTTTTGAGGATCTCAGCAAACAGCAACCCACGGTCGAGGTGGAGGAGTTCATCCAGGACACCACCAAGTTTGCTCAGCCGTACCGTGTCTACAAGAACCACATTTACGTTTACCCCAAGCATCTCAAATATGACAGTCAGAAGAGCTTCGCCAAGGTAAACCAAAAAAAAAAAAAACAGTTGTGATTAATCGATTATCAAAAAATAATGATCGATGAATGCGATAATCGATTAGTTGTCGATTAATTGTGGCACTTTTACTATTTGATCACAATGTTGTAAAAAAACACCCACAAAAGTAATTTGCGGACCACTTCCTCTGTTTTGGGGGGACCACCAGTGGTCCACAGACCGCACTTTGAGAAACCTCGTTTTAGAAAAGGCGTTTGGTTCAAGCAAAATGTTGCCTGCTGAATTATTTGAACAGCCGCATTCCACTGAAAGTCCTTCGCCTATTTTGTTTAGTCATACCCAGGTGGTGAGTCGTCTTCTGCCAAGACGTTTATTAGCCCATTATTTAATGTTACATTGCTCTTTTTGTGTACAGGCTCGTAATCTTGCCGTCTATGTGGAGTTCCGCAGTTCGGACGAGGAACCGGCCAAACCTTTAAAGGTAACACGTTCTCCAAAACAAGTCGGTATTTTCGCTTCGCCATAAAAAAATACATCTGAATGTTGTTATACTTGCCTCCCCAGTGCATTTACGGCAAGCCGGGGGGTCCGGTGTTCACCGCATCAGCCTGTTCCACTGTTCTGCATCACTCTCAAAATCCTGACTTTTACGATGAGGTGGGCTCCTTACATGGAAATTAATCACGTTTATAGGAAGAACACAAAACAAGTGTTGCATCTCTGCCAACGCAGGTGAAGATTGAACTCCCCACTCAACTTCACGAAAAGCACCATTTGCTTTTCTCATTTTACCATGTCACATGTGACATCAACGCTAAGACCAACGCTAAGAGGAAAGAAACCCTGGAGACCCCCGGTGAGCTTCGTTAGCATGTAGCATATGGGGTTACCGTGTTAGCATTTTACTCTAATGCATCGTGTGTTGTGTTTATGATTCTTAAGTGGGCTACTCTTGGCTGCCTCTTCTCAAAGAAGGCCGTGTGTCATCTCAGGAGTTCAACATCTCGGTCTCCAGTAACCTGCCTCCTGGTTACTTAGCCATCAAAGAGGCCAACAACACCAAGGTATAGCGAATATTAATGAACATTACATATCGGCTCACCAATTTGTAAGTGTTGTCATCGTTTGACTTAACGTCCTCTTTACAGTATCGGTGTCGTAGTATCAGAGCGTTTTTATTCTGATTTCACGGACAGACGAACAGTATCAACAAAATGTTCCCTAATAATTATTCCAAATCTTTTGTTTTTGTTCCCAGAATGGAGCTGATGTAAAATGGGTCGATGGGGCAAAGGCCATCTTCAAAGTGTCAACTAATGTCGTGTCAACTGTGTACACTCAGGTAGCATTTGAATGTCTCTTCACTTGACAAATGTTTTTTCAGAGCCAAGCCTGAACCACATATGCTTTTGCTAATATATGATGCTCTTCAGTCGGAAATATACAGTACAAAAAATTGTAGTTACTTAAAATGGAACGAGTCCAGCTTCTAACTTGGAACCGACTCTCCTGCATTCTTCTCTTGGCGCCAGGACCCCCACCTGAACCGCTTCTTCCAGCAGTGCCAGAAAAGAGAGCTGGACCTCTCGCTACCTCCTACCTCCAACTTCCTCAACTGCCTGAAGGTTGGAGGAAAAAAAAAAAAAAGACAAACTGTTCCACACCTAATCAGTGAAACATTACAATGTGGCAGACTTCATTTTCCTTCCCTCCTCCGAGCGATTTATGAGCTATATTTATTTTATCCACCCTTGTTCTTGTCTTCCTTTTCCGCCCTCTTTCAGGGTCTCCTCAGCATGGAGAGAATCCCAGTGATCATCAGATTTCTGCCAGTGCTTTTCAACCAGCTCTTCAAGGTCCTGACCCAGAATGACAATGATGAGGTCACTACTGCCACCACCAGGTAACCATTGCCACTACAGGCATCTTGCAGCCACACCAATTTTTAACATCTTACTGTTTCTTAGAAATTGATGAACAAAAATGGCAGGTTAGGAAAATCACTATTTTGGGGATAATATTCCAAAAATATCTTAAAAATAAACATTTTCCAGATTCAGTTTTTTGTGTCCTGTCCATATACCCTTGTTGCTAGGCAGAATGATATACTCCTCATAGGCAGCTGAGAAAAATAGGCACGCATGCGCACAACATAAAAGAAAAACAGATTTGTGTTTTTGGCTACACCCGCAATTTGTATCTAGGCAGAGTTGATTCATTTCTGGCATTTTTTTTCCAACCATCATTTTTCATTCAAACAGTGCCATCTGATGGGACATTATTTTTTTTCTATCTTTTTTTATTTCCAGAGTGCTGGTTCACATTGTTTCCAAGTGCCACGAGGAAAACCTTGATCACTATCTCCACTCGTATATTAAGGTAAGCTTCACGCTCGCTTGTAGCCTGCGTAGGATGCATTTAATGATCCTCGGGAGCAGGTGTGCCTCACACGTGGAGATCACTTGACGATAGCTTCCGATTTCCACAAGGCTGCGGAACGACTTCACAGACAGTTTGATTTGCAGAAAGGAAAAATACACACAGGGAGGAAAAGGGGCTTTATGTGTTTGCATGTGCAGATATTTGCTGTGTAGGTGCCGGCAGGCGTGTGCCGGCGGCCACGCGCCCGGAGAAGTATGCAAACACGCATGCCGAGGAAGAAGAAGAAGAAGAGAAGCTAATTGAGTGGGGCATAGAGACGTCTCAATGAGAAACACAAGGCTTGTTTGTTTTGAGGTCGGAAAGGGGGCGGGAGCATGGGGGGGTGAGATCAGAAAAAGAATTAGCCCGGCGAGCTAGAAGAACCACAAGAGCCGTTTCATGTTGGCCGCAGTGTCGTAAAAAAAAATGCTGCGGAACTTGGACGAGCTTGTGATAGAGACAAATGGCGGGAGGGCTCGCAGGCGCTAAATGGAAGTGTAGTTGCCGTGGTAACAGATTGGCACGGCATTCACTTCTCTGTGTGTGTCCTTTCTGTGAAATGGAAATTCACTATAGCATGAATGGAGTGAGCTGCTATTCACGGAGGGGGGGGAACGAGACACACTTCTCAAACGGCTTGACTCGATGATTATCAGCTCACATACATTCGATTGTTTTTAACTTTGTGTTTGTTTGCGTAGTATGTGTTCAAGTCAGAGGCCCACGGCTTTAGGACAGTGCATGAGGAGTTAGCTAAAGGCATGACCTTTGACCTGCAAAGCAACGAGCAAGCGGCGGTTAAGAATGTCTTGAAGGTAAGTCGCTCAAAGCTTCAGCAAGCGCATTTCGAAATGTAAATGTATGGACGGCAATGTTTCTGCAGTTCTCTTGGTTCTTCTTTGAACTCATCGTCAAGTCTATGGCTCAACATTTGGTTGATGGAGATAAAGTAAAGGTAAGTCGCGGGGTAGTGATGCGGAGTGGGATAGGCGAGCGTTGGGTGATGTTCTGTTTATTTGCGCCAGCTGCCCAGGCCGCAGCGTTTCCCGTCATCTTACCAGAGCCGTGTGGAGACTCTGGTGGAAAAAGTGTCAGAACATATCTTCTGGAAGTATAAAGACCTGGGGGAGGAGTCGCGCAGCGCCAACTCGGCGGTGGCAGCTTTCGTCAAGGTGGGATTTGAGTCGATTCATCCATTTTCTATTGTTTTTTTTTTTTTGTTTTTTTTACAAACCCCAAAAAATTCTTCAAGTACATCATGGTATGAATTTTGTCACCGCAGCGTTGCTTCACTCTGATGGACCGAGGTTTCACCTTCAAATTAATCAGCAACTACATCAACATGATCACTGCAACTGACAGCAAGGTAAAATCTCGAAAACAAAGTTCTCTTTGTGTTACCACTCTAATCTTTTCATGTGTTCCTCAGGTGTTGTGCGAGTTGAAGTTTGAGTTTCTGAGAGAAGTGTGCAACCACGAGCACTACATCCCCCTCAGCCTGCCCTTGCCCTCCGCTCGCATCACAGGTAATAGAGGGAACCATTTTCCATTTGTGTTCAAAATCACACCCCTCCTATCATTCGTCTGTTACGTTAACAATTTGTCTTTTTTTTTTTGTTCTTTCCCCCCCCCCCCCACCTACCTTGTCACCTTTTTGTTTACATATGTCTCCATATCAGACCATGCATCCCCAGAGCCACAAAGCACTCATGGTAAATATGTACACTCTTCTTTGTGTGTCCAAAACATTATAAAATTAGACAATAATATATATATTTTTTAAATAATTAAAAATAATGATAAATAATAATAATAAAAGAATAGATACAGGGAAATAACAAATGCAATATATATATATATATATTAAAAATATAATAATAAATACAGGGAAATGAACAAATGCGCTTCCTGTATTCCAGCCTCGGTGCCAGAGTACAATTTGACCGGAGAGTTCTGCAGGAAGCACTTTCTCACGGGCCTGTTATTACGAGAACTGGGACTGGCCTTGCAGGATGAGCAGGACCTCAGGCACCTGGCTTTGGCCACTCTCAAGACCCTCATGGCCAAACACTCTCTGGATGCTCGCTATGCCACCAAGGTAGCCCAAAAAAAAAAACTGCTCATATGATGAATATGAGGAGAAAAAAAATTGTTTTTTGTTCTTCTCGTGATTATTTGCAGGAGAAGCAGGCAAGAATCGCATCACTTTACCTGCCTCTGTATGGTCTGATTCTGGACAACATGCCTCGCTTCTTCCTCAGGGACCTTTTCCCCATTTATTTGACCTCCAGTGATCAGGTGAAGGACACTTCCCGTATGAATACAAATCTAGAAGGTTCACTTACATGAAGCCCATCTGCTGATTCGCAGGGCTCTCGAGACGACCTCAGCGTCGGCGGAGGCGTGGCCGGAGGCCCGCTCCCTGTTACTTGCCACGGCAACTCGGTGGATGTTTCCTTCTCGAAAGAGGTGCTCAACTCCATTACAGGTAGTGTGCGCCTCGAGTTAAAAAAAAAAAAAAAGTGTGAATGAGGTCACTGAAGCCTCCTCTACGCTCTCCACTAGCTTTGTCGGCGTTGACAGTCGCTCCGGGCAACCAGGCTGACTCTCGGGGCTCCCTGATCAGTGTAGACTCCAACCCAAGCAACAGTGACAGGAACAGTGAGAAGATGGATGCATGTGAGAAGGTGAGAAATGCTTGGGATGATTTTTTTTCTTTTCTTTTCATCTTTTGCCTTTGACAATGGGTGACTGTGATTCCTCCTCTACGTGTGCTCAGTTTGCACGTCCCCAGTCGCTCATCGGCTACGGCTCGCGCTGCGACAAGCTGGACCAGGCCGAAACGCGCAGCCTTCTCATGTGCTTCCTACACATCATGAAAACTATTTCTGAAGGTGAACGGGAAAGACCAAGCGCTGATTATTCACGAGCCGAAAAAAAGTCCAAGACCACCTTGTCTATTTTTTATTTTTACTATTATTATTATTATTTTTTTAATAAATAAAAAAAAACCTATATATTTATTTCTTTATTTTCAGATGTGCTGGTTTCCTACTGGCACCGGGCCATCCACCAGGAGATCTCAGACTTCTTTAAAATATTAGAGTAAGCCCTTCTCTTTTTTTTTTCATTGTCGATGGCACTCGGACAAAGTAACGAGTTGAATTATGCGGACAGAGTGTGGCGGACTAATTGAGAAAATGGAAATGAGGGTTGTTGAGGAATGTGCTCAGTTTTTGAAGCCTTGTGTTTTCGTGCCTTTCTTTTTCTTTAGGCTCTGTCTGCAGCACTTCAGGTTCATGGGCAAACGCCACATCGCCAGGTACGCTTTATTTTTTTAAATCTTCTTATTAAGTCAACATCCACACGCATGACGACTGGAGCATGTATTATTCATGGAGCGTGTACAACCACAGGTGAAGCTAATGTGCGCCGCGTATGCGTGCGCACACCCGAGACGAGACGCGAGGGATGAAAACGGGGAGGGGCCGGCTCGCTGTTGTGTGTGTGTGAAGCACAGCTGGATATTGTGGCGGAGTATTTGGCAAGCACGCCGTGGGGGTTGTCCCACCTCTCCTCGCTATATTAGTTTGCGAGACTACTGGAAGCGAGCCACTCCATCTTCCGGTTCCACCTCGCCTAATTAAATTAGCTCCAACTCTCAGCGATGCCGCGCGGGTTGAGGGAACACGCGGCTTATACCGCACGAGAGCATTAAGGGAGTAAAGCTAGCTGGAAGCCGAGCTGGCTCTCAGATGTCTGTCTGGGAGGCTGCGAGCTACTTAAAATTCGTCTGTGATAGCGGGCCAAAGGGGGCGACGTTGGCCACCGTTTGATGCTCGCCTGACTCGGAGCAGGCGCCCGATTCAAGTTGCCGTGGGATGAATTACACTGGCGCCGTTTGCAGCCAAATAATCTGTCGGCCGTTCAGATATTCATTCAATTGCTGTTTTATTTACACGCGCATATTCATGGTCCACCTGCATGCTTTGCATCGATGGATTGTTTTGGCATGAAGTGGGCATGTCGCCATTTTACATACACGCATGCTGTGTGGACGCTGCACTTTATTTGCCTTTCCATTCATCTGACCAAAGCTTTTTTTTTTTTTGCATTAGCATGTGATCTGGCTTCATTCAGGCATCAAACATTAGCACTGTGCATTTTAAACATCTGTTTGTTGGGATCCGGTTACTAAGCTGCTCCGCTAAACGATTTAACCGGTATTCACCTCTCCCCTGCATTCCCACTCTTCTACTCACAACTAACATACTTGAGTCAGTATAAATACACGTTATGATTGTCGACTCTTGCCAGTAAAATAATAAAAATAAAAAAATGCATTACACAGATGTTTTCACACACTGACACTAAGCCCTACTAATGTTAGCTGTGATGTGATTGGCTCGTGAACAGGAAGCTAGCAGCGGCGCTAAAGCTGGCCCAGTCCACCCACGCCAATGGCACCCTGAAGGTCCCTAACCATCCCTCCCAGCCCTCAAGCCTCCTCCCACAATGGTAACCAGCCTCTTGCCGCTTGAGCTACTATGACACCGGATTCGGTTTGGATACAAACGACGTGAATTGTCCAAAAATGTTACAAAAAAACAGGCTTAAAAATACTTTTCTTGTATTTATTCATTTGTGAAGTGACCACCGTGTTGTATAGTTTATGTGTAACTGTTCTGCGCATGCTCATCATTGTTTTGTGTGATTTGTGACTTTTGCTGGCGTTCCTAATGAATAGTCCAGGTAAAGTATTTGTTGGTCAATGCTGACCAAATCAAATCTGCTTCTTTTCCCGCCAGGATGGCTTCTTCCGGAGGGGACGGTCACCGACAGGCACGTTCTCAAACCATGCCCATCATCCGGGGCAAGAACGCCCTCACCAACCCCAAACTGCTGCAAATGATGGAGAGCGGTAAGACATTTTCTGCCAAACAATAAATAAAATGTCACTCACGTCATAAAATTCCCGCACTCTCTCTTTGGCGTCTAGATGGGACGATCCAGGATGGGGACAATCTGAGTCCAACTGATGTTGAGGCTAATTTGTCTACTGAGGTGGCGCTCACTGTGCTCGATGTTCTCGAGCTCTTTGTGCACCATCACAAGGTTGGTTTTCTTGTTCACACTGCACATCCTGAAACACAAAAAACTAGCAAAGATGGCAGCATAGTTGTGACTTGCAACCTTTTAAACTGTACTATATTTCTAATGTATGGATTATGCTGCCCCTTGTGGCCAAGGTGAGCACAAAAAAAGGAGAAGCACAATGCCCACTGAATTATGATGATGGAAAAATAAAAAATGGTGTCATTCTCACAGATTACCAGATGTGACCTTGTTTAGGTTAGTCTGTGATACACTGCTGCCCCCTAGTGGAAAAACAGCCATGCTTTTTCCAGACTTGCTGAAAATCCCTCTTGCATGTGATTTCAGAAGCAGCTACTACTGGATGACGGCCAAAACGCACTGATGAAGAAGGTGCTGGACACCTACTTACTCTTCTTTCAAATCAACCAATCAACCGCCACTCTTCGCCACATCTTTGCTGCGCTCAGGCTCTTTGTCCAAAAGGTTCTCATCGAACATCAGCACAAGATTCCGCCCCAACAAACCTCAAGTGACATAACGTTTTTTGTTTTTTCTCTCTGTTAGTTCCCCAGCGCGTTCTTCCAAGGCAAGGCGGACCTCTGCGGCTGCCTTTGCTACGAGATCCTCAAATGCTGCAACCATCGATCCAGCTCCACCCAGACGGAGGCGGCGGCGCTGCTTTATTTCGTCATGAGAAAGAACTTTGAGTTTACGAAGGGAAAGTCGATAGTCCGCTCTCATCTTCAGGTTCGGAGCTATAAAATCATTTCTAATGTCCCCTTTGAGCGCGGTTGTGAATAAACTCGTCTGTTCTCGGCCACTTTTAGGTGATCAAGGCAGTGAGTCAGTTGATAGCCGATGCTGGCATTGGAGGCTCGAGATTTCAGCAGTCGCTGGCTATTGTAAATAACTTTGCCAATGGAGATGCTCCACTCAAGGTGAAGCCACTCAAATTGATTTTTCTTTATTTTTCTTAAATCTGTGACAGTTAGCCAATTTGTGTACTCCTTGTGATCTTTGTACAGAATTCCCCCTTCCCAGCCGAGGTCAAAGACCTGACCAAGCGGGTCAGGACGGTGCTGATGGCCACGGCGCAGATGAAGGAGCACGAGAAGGACCCGGAGATGTTGGTGGACCTTCAATACAGTTTGGCCAACTCGTACGCCAGCACGCCCGAGCTGCGACGCACCTGGTTGGAGAGCATGGCTAAGGTCCACGTCCGCAACGGGGATCTCTCCGAGGTACTAGTCGCCATTAAATCGGAACCCGAATGAGGTCGAGCTCAATTCAAAGTGATTGAAATAGAATTTTAATCATGCTAATTTTCCTTTTGTTGCCCTCAGGCCGCCATGTGCTACATCCACATCTCGGCTCTGATTGCCGAGTCGCTAAAGAGGAGAGGTGAGTAAAAGTTCCAGCAAAAGTTCTCTCGCGGCATGTTTCGCCCACGTATGGACAGAAGTATTGGGACACCAACTGGGAAATGAACATATGGAATGGACCACTTTCCTTTCATCTTGGGGGTGGTTCTAGTCCAACCCTCGCTGATATAAAGCTACGTCTCAATAGTTTTGTTCATATTTAACTCAGTCTGCATTTCTTCAGACATGGTCACTTCAAGCCGCCATTTTTCTCTCGTCTTTCTAACATAGTTACTGTAAGGTGATGCAATCCTATCAACTGTCATTGCGGAAAAGGTGTGGGTGGGGGGGGGGGGGGGGTCACGTGTGCTATGTTTGGATTTAACACACTTAGATTTGGGTCGCCACAGAGAATGAAGATGGATTTCCTTGCTAGTAAAGTTCTGTCATTCCTGCTCCTGACTTCCAGTAGAACTAGAAGACTAACATATTGCATGTCACCTCTTCCCCGTGTCCATTCTTTTTCATTTTTAACCTCATGTCTGACATAGCCCTGCACGCATGTGATGAACACAAGCTGCCCACCTGCTTGTGGACATTAAGAAAAAATATATTTATACATATAAACCTCCTCCTACCGCTCCTCCTCCTCCTGCTCCCCCCTCCCCCTCCCACCAAACAGGCTACTGGAGAGCAGACAAGGCCCGGATATCCAGCGTGTCCCCCGAAGAAAGTCCCGTCTTTAAATGTAGATCCTTACTAACCACCTCCCGAGACCAAGACCGTGAGTGTGTGCGCCTGATGGGGTCAGGATATGATGATACAAGCAAGGGATTATGGAAGGAAGTGTCATGAACAGGTCCAAGGACGGAGAAAAAGCCGATTGCAGGGCTCTCATAGTCCATAATGACAGTTTACTCAATAACATTTTATTTTATTTATGCTAACACAAAAGGTAAAACGCGGCGTCAAGAATCAGATATTTGAACACAAATGGTGGAGCAACACATGTAGACAGGTAATGAGTAATACTCAAAGTTATTGATGTCAAAATTGCGGACATCAATTGTTTTGTGGGTTTCATCATGTCAGAAGATGTATATTTGTTGTGGTGTAATATAATGAACCGTTATGGTTTGCATCTGGCCATTTTTTTTTTTTTTAATGAACTGGAAACGCATCGTGACGTTCTTTCATTATTGTCACAATCCCAGCATCATTTTCTCTGGGCTGGGCGGCCTTCATGTGCATCAGCCCTAACGTCAAAGAGGAAGGAGCCATGAAGGAAGACACGGGTACACAAGACACTCCATATACTGAGGTCAGTGTTGCGTCGGTAGATGTCTGCCAGAGCACTCTTAATGCAAACCTACCTACTTTAGGATACCTTGGTGGAGCAGCTGGAGCTGTGCGTGGACTACCTGTGGAAGTCTGAGAGACACGAACTCATCGCCGACATCAACAAACCAGTTATTGTTGTTTTTGAGAAGAGGAGAGACTTTAAGGTAGGATAATTGGCTAGATCTGTAATTTAGTGATATATGAAGAACCACTGAATTTAATGCTCAAAGTGGACCAGACTAGGTTGGGATTTTTTTTTTTTTTTTTTGAGCAAATTTGTTAATTTTTTATTCGTTTTGTTTTTCAGAAAATATTTTGTTTTTATTAGTTTTAATATTACTTTTAGTTTTCTATATATTGATTATTTGCAAGATTTAAAAAGATAGATGGATAACTCGAATGTGTATATTTTTCTCCACAGAGACTGTCCGAGCTTTACTACGATATCCATCGCTCTTACCTGAAGGTGACGGAGGTGGTTAACTCTGAGAAACGACTATTCGGACGCTACTATCGTGTCGCTTTCTATGGCCAGGTGAGGTGATACATATATTTTTTTTAAAATCTGTTTTATTTTGGGATATTATAACTTCATCATGTAGGTACAGTAGCAATTACGTGATCGGGCCAAATCTTTCAAGAGCCTTAAAATGATTCCCATTATAGATAGTTTAGTGTCCTTAATTTCTCCATTTGCTCTTTTCTTCCTTTGACTTTATTATATTCTATACGAAGATTGCGGTAAGTGTTGCAATATTTGTCTTTGTTTGTCTGTTTGCTAACTAACGTTGCTCCTCTCCTCTCCGTTTGCCACGATGACCTCTCGATAAACTCACCCCTTTTTGGACGGTTTGTCAGAAGCTTGCTGTGCTCTCCGGTTGACTCCCTTTAAATCGAAACATTGCTTTCCCCTCCTTACCAACGAAAGTAGACCGGAAGTTATGGCAAATAAACCGCATTCACCTTTAACATTGTATTATCCCGAGGGGGGGTTGGGTGCTGTAACAATTTCATGAAACAAAAAATTGTGGTATGCATGAAAGGGTTTCTTTGAGGAGGAGGAGAGCAAGGAGTTCATCTACAAGGAACCAAAGCTGACGGGACTGTCCGAGATCTCCCAGAGATTGCTTAAACTCTACTCAGACAAATTTGGTGCTGATAACGTCAAAATGATCCAAGATTCCAATAAGGTCAGTAACGTCATCATTTGTGGAAGGGAACAAAGATCTTCATCGTCTTTATTTATTTATTTTTTTTGTCTTTCATTAGGTCAACCCCAAAGACTTGGATCCAAAGTTCGCGTACATCCAGGTGACGTACGTGCTGCCTTACTTTGACGAGAAGGAACAACAGGACAAAAGGACGGACTTTGAGAGGCATCATAATATCAATCGCTTTGTTTTTGAAACGCCTTTCACGCTCTCTGGCAAGAAGCACGGCGACGTGGAGGAGCAGTGCAAGAGGCGCACCATTTTAACGAGTCAGCATTTTTCCCCGTTTGCAACGATCCTTTTAATTCAACAACGCTAACGATGCTAACGCTAAAAACATCGTTTGACGTTTCGCTCCTCTGCCTTTTTTTTTTTTAACTCAGC
This sequence comes from Syngnathus leptorhynchus, assembly GCF_054491065.1. NCBI lineage: Eukaryota > Metazoa > Chordata > Actinopteri > Syngnathiformes > Syngnathidae > Syngnathus > Syngnathus leptorhynchus. The sequence goes on along the minus strand of NC_141201.1, from coordinate 4,748,547 downwards.
GAGTTCCAGTTTCCCGTACTTGAAAAAACGCATCCAGGTGGTGGAGCAGCAAAGCACGGAGATGAACCCCATCGAAGTGGCCATCGACGAAATGTCCCGCAAAGTTTCCGAGCTCAACCAGCTGTGTAACATGGAAGAGGTGGACATGATCCGACTGCAGCTCAAACTGCAGGGGAGCGTCAGTGCCAAAGTGCGTCTTCGAATGTTTACCCGTTTTGGAATTGATGATTTGCCTCACGTCATCTTATTCGTTTATTTCTTTAAATCCAGGTCAACGCTGGGCCGATGGCTTATGCCAGGGCCTTTTTAGAGGAGAAGAATGCCAAGAAGTATCCAGACAACCAGGTTAAACTACTAAAGGAGATTTTCAGGTAGGACAGAGCTCTGTGATAAACATAAAGTGGGCAATGTTTAAAAAAAAAAAAAAAAAAATGACGTGCATGCAGGCAGTTTGCCGAAGCGTGCGGCCAGGCGTTGGATGTGAACGAGCGTCTGATCAAGGAAGACCAGCTTGAGTACCAGGAGGAGATGAGAGCTCACTACAGGGACATGCTGAGCGAATTGTGCGCCATCATGAACGAGCAGGTTGTTGTCTTGAATTTTGCGGATGTTCCTGGCGCAACATCCGTCCTTCTCATCTCTCATATCATCTGGTTATCATCGCTGTCCTTTCCCCCCCCCCCCCCCCTCCCAACTTTGCAGCTGCAAAAACGTCTTCTCGCCTCCAGCGCCAACTCTCTCTCTAACAGCTCTCTTTCCACTCTATCTAAGACCGGTACGTCATCGCTCTCATTTTCGCTCATTTGCCATCGTAAACATTCGCTGGCATCTCAACGCGTGTCGAAATGTCCTACGCGATGGAACTTTTGGAGACCTTTTTTCTTTTTAGGATGCTAGCAAAATAGCATAAGGTCTTTCATTTCAAACACAATCATGCTCCAAAAGTTCCTCGGTGACATTCCTACGCTCGAAATCCACCGACAGGAATTTCCGGGAATGCAAATAAAAGTTTCTGGCAATACTCAATGTTCTAATTCTCCCGTTTTTATTCTTTGCATCCAGATTCCTCACTCAAGGCAGCCAGGAACGGAGCGCCACAGCGGCTTCTGAACGGCTGATCGGGAATCGATGCTCCCTTTTGGCTCCTTGTGAGGACGGCAATTGATAGTAGAAGAAGAAAAAGAAGAGAAAAGGAAGAAGTGTGTAGACTGTGCTCGTGCTAGTCTGTTGTCCTGTCGTTGAACGTCGCATTAGCTGATGCATCGGTAGGTTCTGTTTATTTTCGGTTCTCCACAGACGGCCCTGAAAAACCGGCAAGCAAAAAAAAAAAAGTTACTTAAACACACACACACACACACACACACACACACGCGCCTTCTCTCCACAGCCTTGCCCTTTATTTTCAGTGACCTTACCGAGCCGGAAGTGCGTTCAGCTTCTCTTTGCGTTCTATTTTGGATGTTTTAAGAAGAACATTTGAATTGCCCCGGCCACCCCCAAAAAAAGAAAATATTTGAAGCTAATGCGAAGAAACCAAATGTGTTATTTTCTCAAGCGTGTCAAGAGCTGAATGCCCATCCGCTCGGTTTTTGAATGTAGAGCAGCTCCACAGTGCTAATTTGTATCCCCGCTAACATTCCCCCCCTCACAAATATCAGCACGTCCATTTTCAAATAGAACCGGGAAAAAAAAAAAAGCAGAGTTATGTTTTGTAACATTTTTAAATGCATTGTTACTGTTATTATTTCCTGTTTTGAATTGTATATAAGAAATATTAATATTTAAAACATTTGAAATGTTCCCTTTTTTTAAGTAAAATATACATATAAATATTTGTTTAGCTGACTTCACAAAAAAAGATAAAAACTAAAATTTTATGTATAACATTTAAATAAAATTTTGTTAATGTTCAAGAGCCAGCATTGAGTGATTACTTGTTTGCATAGACTCTTATGAATTATGACAAGCCTTATAGAAAATGGATGAATTTATTTTTATTTTTTGTTGCGATCCAAATGATGAGAAGGGAAACTTTCACTGAAAGGCAAGTGACACAAAATATATTGGCTTGACTTGAGTGAAGTACTGTGCTGCATGCAAGTGATCAGGTATCAATGTTTTGCAGGTCATGGTCGCACCATAGAGTGCTTTGTTAATTTTTAATGTTAGGACAGTTCTACTTTCCAGAGTCGGACACATTTTCATCACTTCATTTGGCTATTTTGCACAATCAGATGATTTCAGTTCCAGTCCGGCTTAAGTGTGCTTGGACTGTGGATGGCTCAGGTTGCTTCAACACAGGTAATGCAATCCAGAAGTGACCCCCCATCCATGGAATCGCTGTTTGATACTGGGCAGCATAAATAATTTTTGTAAATTACACCTAAAGAGATAGCAATTGGCCCCCTGTGTCACGTTCAGAACCACAAAGCGGATTCAGGTCCCCACGTGTCGTGCAAGGTCCCCTGTGTAGTTTTCCAGAAACTGGACCCGGGTGTTAATGAATAAAACATCTTCCCCAAGGGCGACGGGCAGATCTGTTCCCCTGTAGACGGATCAGCTGTATAGGCACGATGTAGTCACAGCCAAGATCCACACTGAGATTGTACAGGCGGCATGTTAAACGCCGGGCAGCACCACGAGGTTCTGGGGCACGATCCGCATCAAGAACCCGCCGCGCTTTTTGGGAAGCCCTGGTTCTGGCAGCGGAGCAGCGGCGCCATGGAGGGAACCCGCACCTTAGCCCGCGTCATCATGGAGATGCGGGAGGAGATCAGGAAGTTAGAGGAGCAGAACCGAGCGCTGACAAAGGACCAGGAACAAGACCAGGAGCAGACACAGGAAGGGGTTTTAGAAGAAGAACATGAAAACCCATATGGGAATCTCAGGAGAAATGCATCTGCTCCAATTCTAAAGCGACAATTGAAGGAATGTGAAGGTAGCCAGGCCTGCTCATGCATCATTTTTTTTAATTTATTTTTTTTATATACTTTTAATCCATCACTGCTATCTTACATGTCTTCCCCCCCCCCCCCTCCCAGAAAATGTCATGACAGTACGAAGGTATTCCAGGAACTCAAGCACTCCTGGGATGACACAGACCAAGGGGATAGCTGACCCCTGGGAACGACTGAGCCACTTTGGATGGGGGCGTCTACAGGAGGAGGTCCGGGTAGGAAATGGCAAACCGGATCACTCTGTCAGCAGTGACGTGGCCTCAGCGAACCACAGGACATCCCTTCTGGAATGTGTACAAAAGACCAGGTGAGCAAGCATGTGTAATGGACACTTCATTAGGTACGGCAGCACAGTGATGTAAGGAGTTGAATTTAATTTCTTATCACAAAAGTAACAAAATGGTCAGTTGAATACGATGTGCAGCAATATTTTTGCCCATAAATGGACAATGTACAAGAGTGAAATAATATTTGATATAAACTAGGCCAAGTGTGAAATGCTTCCTATTTTATACGCTGCCGTCTAGTGGTTGGAATCGGAATTACAACACAAATACATGACCCCCCCATAAGAAATCTGCCAAATAGTGGGACCTTGAATTAAGCTGAAAATTCACTTAATATATTCAAAAATTATTACTAACTCCCAATTTTTTTTCATCATCCATGGGAATGTTGTGCTGTACCTAATAAAGTGTCTACTAAGGTTTTTTGATTTCTTCCACTTCAGGTGTACCTAATTTAATGCCCGCTATGTTTCCTTTTCCACATCTTTGTCCCCCTGCAGAGCCAAAGTGAAAACAGTCACATTCCTTCTACCAGTGGACGACATCTACACCAGCAAACCAGTTCTGTCCAAGCCTCAGGAGCTCACAACCACCGAGCTGACCCCCATAACTGATACCGAGTCGTGAGAGGAACAAAACTGCCCACTTGGATGAAGACAAACGATTGTAGGAACTCTAAACAAGGTCTTAACACAGTCTTTTTTTATTTTTTTTTCTAAGTCACCTTAGATTGCTTTGGGTGTTCACGGGTCGATTTGATCACAGCGATGCAACATAAGTAATCGGCGTCCAGTTACACACCGATGTTGTGACATTTGCATACATGATCACATGTGCTGTGGTCAAGTGTTTTGGAACCTCACTGGAGACTGACCCATTTTTTTTAACAGGCACTTTAAGTCAATGACCAATGTATTATTCATTCACTCTTTTCTCTTAAAGGGACTCACGTGGTACACCTCCACGATAGTGGTGCTTTTTTTTTTTTTTTACAATTTTGAAGACTATCAGAGCTTAAAGCCCAAATTGACAAATTTAAGAAAATAGAATATTATGTAAGAAACAATCCAAATAATTACTGATAAATTAATCTAAGTAGGTTTTTAAATTGACCTATAAAATGCATTTTAACTAATGCATCTAAAATGCAGTAATTCTAAAATACGTAATACCCGTAGAAAAAAAAAAGTCTCAAATATATGTATTTTTATTTAAGATGCAGTAAGGTAACACAGTCAAGTAAAGCTAAAAAAAAGATTTAAACAAAAAACAAAAGCCATCAATCAACACAAGGAATGCTTTTACAACACAAGACAGACTCTTCGGCACCATTTTTTTGTTTTACATTTTGGAATGTGCTGCATTGACGTGCAGAAAAAAACCCAGTTGAGGTAAATGCTGTAATAGTTATTAAAAGTCTACACACCCCTGTTCGGTCTAGAGTCTGTAAACCTTTTATAATCCACAGCTGAATGCTTGTAGCAACCATTAAGCCAAAGTGACAAGAGGGATTTGTTAAGATGCACTTTAAAATGGATTTGGGTTCATTTGTCGTATTTATTTCTCTATGTTAAAGATGTCTGCAGAGCTTTCATGTCCTTGAGCAACCTGAGAGTGTGCTTGCTATTTTCTCCTGGTTTGACTGCGCTCACCCTGGTTGGATTCTTCCGGCAAGCCTCCTTTTTTAATTTCCTCATCTATAGACAGTACATGTAAATGTTATGAAATAAACGAATGTCTTGGGCTAACACATTTATGTGTGTGTGCCTACCTGAATTTTGTGCCTGTAGACTTTACTAATTTGTTCTCCTTTGCGTTTCATTTTGAGGAGCAAGGTCTCCTGCTCACGCTGTAGCTGTCGTCGCTCCTGCAGAGAACCACTGCGCTCCAGCTCGCGTATCAGCTCGTCTTGCTCTCTTGATAAAAAAAAAAAAATCAACTCGCTTTTTTTTTTTTTTTTTTTTTAAATCAATTAAACAAAAAATAATGCACGCACAAGCTCATCATTCTGAGCTCCTCCTGCAGCGCCTGTAGAAGTTCCGACAGCTCCCCACTGGCGGAGGAGGCGGAGCCGGAGGAAGCATCCGAATGGCGCCGGTTTGTCCGACCCGCGCGAACGGCGTTGTTGTTTCTGGCGAGGACGCGGCTGTTGCAAAGCTGAGGCTGGTGGCGCTTCAGGAGAGACAAAACCGACTGCACGTTGGCTCGGACAGAGTGGCTGCCGCCGACCGACTGCAACGATTCAAGACCGTGTTAAAAAGAGGACAGGAAGTGGAGAAGTCCAAGACTTATCGGGGATGGTAGCTACCGTGCCGGTCACAAAAGGTACGTCGTTGAGGTTCAGTCTGTAGTGAGGTTCCCAGTGGGAAGACTTATTCTAAAAAAAAAATAATAATAAATCATTGGTTCGTCTGGAAACCAGTAATCTCCTATGTCCAACATACCTTTAAAATTGACTTCCTGTCTTCGGGATGCGACGAGGTCGACTGCAGCAGGATCCTGTTGACCTCCAAACCCGACTGCAGCTGAGGAGCGGATCACAAGCGTGATGAAGCCGGTGCAGGTGAGCATGTTAAATTTCTACCTTGAAATGACTGGTTTACCTGGTTTGCTTTATCCTGGACCAACTTCCTCTGATGCTCCTCTTCCTGTAGTTTCTGCTCCAACTCTTTAATTTTCACCTGAGATGATAATCTTTGAGAATCATTTATTGAGACTGTCTATTTTGACGTAATGTTATCAAAAAAACGGGCAGGAGTCATTCTCAACAAGCCCCACTTGTTGTCTGCGGGCTCCCTCTAGTGGTAAAAAAAAGAATCACGCCCCAAATATTTGCTTCTACTAAATAGTTCCTTTCCTCCATACCTCAGCTTGAGCCTGAGTGCGTGTCAGTCTGAGATATTCCTGCTCCAATCTTAGTATTTTCTGCAGCTGGACACGCTCAGACTCCGTCGTGGCTTGTTCGTGCTTGGATCTCGGCGCATTTATGGTCACCTGAACACAAAACTCCAAAGTCAATGACTTGAACCACCAATGAACGTATCCGAGTATATCAAGATTTTCAATTGCTTTCGTAACCTGCTGTTTTAGAAGGCTCTTCTTCTCTCCCTGGGCGTTGCGCAACGTCTCCCTCATGTGATCCAGCTGACGCTCCAGGTTCAGACAGCGAGACTCTGCTGCCGCAAGTTGGGTGACTAACGCTACACAAACGACGCAACGATTAATATTGCCATAAAGTGCCTTTGGTGTCCTCATCACTCTCACCTTGGTTGCAGTTGGACTGATTATCCGTCACTCTCCCCATATCCGTTTGACTAGTTGAGGTCCTCAGACTCATCCTAGTAGTGTGTGGATGCAGTGTTTCTCTCCTTACGAGTTCATCTCGTTTACTTTCCAGTTCCAACTTCCTGATCTTCTCCTGGAGATGCCTCAATGCCGACAAGATGGCTGTGCAGACGCAAAGGGGAGGGTCCGGAGGGGCAGATGTCAATGCAGACAAGCAGTGTGGCATCATGTTGCAGTAACCATGGAGCTCTGAAACACACTCCAAGTGCACCAATGTAGTCATGCAAAAATGATATGCATAAAATGACCAAAAAAAACCTGCACTGTTGGTCTCAGGATAGCCTTTGCTGGGTGATGGAGGTCGATGGAGTACATGAGCGTCACTTGGTTGGTTGATGCAAGGCCGGAGCGCGGGGTATTCCTGATATGACGGCAATGGGTGGCAGTCACCCGCAGCTCCATGAAGAACTGGATGCAACCTCTGCAATCATGTTAATATTAGACCCTGTATTAACACTAATATAAAGGATAATGCTACATAACACCGTCGTCACAATCGAAGCATTGCAACATTCAGAAAAAAAAAATTGATGATCCTTTTTGAGCTGTAAAAACATCAACGACAAGTCGGATTGTGACTTAAGATCGTTTTGAGCACATTTAAGTTACCTGTCGCGCGGACTCTCCAGCAACAGCAGATGTTGTTGACACACTCGCCATGAAGTGCAGCCGTTCCGAGAAGCACTAAAAGTCACAAAGTAATGGTAGTAAGGATATTAAAATAAAAATAAAAATCAACAGCTGCACCCCGATGTTAACTCATCTTGTAGAACCAAAACAAAAAGGCATTTGTGCTCAGTTAACCGTGGTTTCTAAAAGGGTGTGAGTGTTCTATTCCTACGCGTAAGCCGTGAGATGTGTAGTTACGGACAAATTTCCATGCGCGTTCGAACGGTTTGTCTATGTACTGAAATCGAACGCACATATTTAGTTACAGGAAGTGTAGTTTTCGGTAAACGGATATTGTGTATTACATGCAGACAATACTTTGAAATAAAACTACAATACCCAGAACGAAGACGAATGAAGGCGTGGAGTAGGCAGGGTTTGCTAGACTTGCCGGGAGTTTTACGGCATGTCTTGGTTCTTCTGGTAAGAGTGGTTGGTAAGTGATTTTAATGACTTTGTTAATGTTTATTGTATTAATACCATACAAGCAGGTTTTTCTAACAGCGAACACTTTAAAACTAGAAGTTGAGGATAGTTTAGTTATAAATGTAAACATAAAGCTAGTGCTAGCAATTAGAATTGTCCTCGTATTAAAGCTAGTACAGCTCCTGTATAATCGATGGAAGGCTATTAACGGAGTGGATTTTGCTAAAGACATTCTTTAGTTAACTGATGGAGCTGCTAGGCACAGCTTTCCATGCAACTAGATAGATGGACAGGTAGATGAATGCTGAAATCCAAAAGTTTTTTCATTCAATTGTTCTGTTTTTATTGTGCTTTATACAGCAAGGATTTCAATCTTGTGTGAGCAGAACATTTTGTCACTGTCATGTCTTCAGACAACGCCTTGTAAGTTCAATAAAAATATTTTTTCTTGATAAATGTCAGTAAAATCTTCTGTACTGTAATTGTGCTTGTCCTTTGATAGAATAATGTTGCATCTCCTAATGGATCGTGTTTATATGTAGCATATGTGCATGGCTGACCTAATATTTATCTCTCTAGGGATGATGAGGACACCTTTAAGATCCTGATTGCTACCGATATTCACCTCGGATACCTGGAAAAAGACGCCGTCCGCGGCGGCGACTCCTACACCACATTCGACGAGATCCTGAAATGTGCCAAGACAAATCAAGTAAGTTATACTGTCCAAGTTTTCATTTGCCTCGTTGTGTTCACATAGAAAATAATTGAAATCAAAATACGGAACCTTGTTTGTTTACAGGTGGATTTCATCCTACTTGGAGGTGATTTGTTCCATGAAAACAAGCCAACACGCCGATGCCTCCACACGTGTATCACTATGCTGAGAAAATACTGCATGGGAGACACGCCCATACACTTCAACATACTCAGTGACCAGACGGTTAATTTCAACACTACACAGTAAGTCCATCGGCGTGTTTCCTTCCACGTCCCGTCCAATGCACACCATGTGATGTTTTCTTCTATGTGTCTTCAGGTTCCCCTGGGTTAATTATCAGGATGAGAATCTAAACATCTCCATTCCCGTGTTTAGCATTCATGGTAACCACGACGACCCGACTGGGGTGAGTTTCTTCTGGTACAGTTTGTAATAGCTTATCACTGCCACAATATGGCGGCAGCACATTTTTTTGATCCATATGGTTTGACAATGGAAGTTTCTCCCCTCACTTGAATGTTTTTCATACGTTGGTGCCAAAGCATTACTTTTACAGCAGATATGGCAGGAATCAATTGACTCTCAAGATTAGCATGTGTGTGATGTTGTTCTCTTGAAGGCTGAAGGTTTGTGTGCGTTGGATCTCCTGAGTGCGTCTGGGCTCGTGAACCACTTTGGTCACTCTCAGTCGGTGGAGAAAATTGAGATCAGCCCCATCCTCTTGCAGAAAGGCAACAGCAAGCTGGCTTTATATGGTCTTGGTATGTGTGTCGTTCCCAATTCGTGTTAAAGTCTTGATGCTTTGTATTAATGTATGCGTGGTGCGTGTTTGTAGGCTCCATCCCAGATGAGCGTCTGTACAGGATGTTTGTAAATAATCAGGTGACAATGTTGCGTCCCAAAGAAGACCAGGACGAGTGGTTTAACCTGTTTGCTATTCACCAGAACAGGTATAGAACGACTTCATTTGCTACACTTTGACAATTACCACTCTAATAAATTCTTGCCCATCATTTTATGCCTTTGTGTCCAGGAGTAAGCACGGCCCCACAAATTACATCCCTGAGCAGTTCCTGGATGAATTCCTCGACTTGGTGGTGTGGGGTCACGAGCACGAGTGTCTGATCGCGCCGAGCAGAAACGAACAGCAGCTCTTCTACGTAACGCAGCCCGGCAGCTCCGTAGCCACCTCGCTGTCTCCCGGCGAGGCGACCAAAAAGTAACAAAATCACACTCGCATGTAAGCTATCGTCGAAGGCTGTAGCGGCCACATTACTCGGCTTATGTGTAGACACATAGGTTTGCTGAGGGTGAAAGGGCGTAAAATGAACCTGCAGAAGATCCCGCTGAAGACGGTGCGTCAGTTCTTCATCCAAGACGTGGTGCTCTCGGATTACCAGGACGTCTTCACGTCGGATACGCCCAATGTTATAAAGAAAGTGGAGAGCCTTTGCCACGCCAAGGTAGTGACGATTCACAGCCCCATAATGTGCCGAGATCATCAATTCTTTATGCGCTACAAATAATGTTTTGTTATCTGCGCCTGCATTGCAGGTCAACGAGTTGCTCGAAGAAGCCGAGAGGGAGCGACTGGGATTTCCGCTCACCCCAGAGAAACCGCTCATCCGCCTCAGGGTTAGCTCGAGCCGCTCCCAAAAAACTCATCCACTCGTCTCTCATATTTGAACTTTCTCCTCAGGTGGACTACTCCGGCGGATTTGAGACCTTCAACACGTCCCGCTTCAGTCAGAAATACGTGGACCGCGTGGCTAACCCCAAAGACCTCATTCACTTTCTGCGATCTAGAGTGAAAAAGGAGCAAGTCAAAGGTGAAATGGAATACTGTACACAGCAGCGGAGTCCGTCATTTCATTGAATGCCTCGGATGTGTTCTCCTTAGATGAATTCAATGTCGACTACAGCAAGGTACTAAAAACGACTGCGGTTGAGGGGCTGAGAGTGGAGGACCTGGTGAAGCAGTACTTTGAAGCTACTGAGAAGGTGCAATACAAACACACAAAATAAAATGGAGTAAAATCAACACAACATTTTGATGCATCGTCTTCTTTGTGAATTTTGTTTGGTATTCCCACAGAAGGTGCAACTGTCCCTCCTGTCTGAACACGGCATGGGCAAAGCCATTCAGGAGTTTGTAGACAAAGACGAGAAAGACGCCATCGAGGAGCTGATCACCTACCAGCTGGAGAAGACGCAGCGCCACCTCCAGGGCCGGAGTGTGATCACAGAGCAAGAGATCGACACCGAGGTCAGCGATGGGCATTTCAACGAAAAGTATGTTCGGCGACAGTAAACCAGCTCATAAGTTTGTTTCTGTGCGGTCCAGATCAAGCAACTCAAAGAGTCCAAAAAGTCCACAGCAGAGGAAGAAAATGAAATCAAAGAGGTTTGTGAGCTCATCAATGACGGCCTTGAGACGTTTCCATCCATTGCACTCTCCCCGTTAGGCGATTGACAGAGCCAAAGCTCACCGCTTGGAGCGTGGAGAGACTTCACTGGACATCAACATGTCAGACCCGCCTAGCGACATAGACTCCGACCAAGATGTCGCACCTGCCAGAGGAAGAGGACGAGGGGCCAGAGGGCGGGGACGAGGGAGAGGGAGAGGTGAGTCCTCAGCTGATGATGCACAGGTTTACTCCAACTTTTAGTTCTTTAACAACACTTTGGACACAATATGATGAAGCCATGGCACATAGGAAAGTAGTAATTGGGAATTAAGGAAGATCAAATCAACAGGCAGAGAATTCAGGAAACAGTGTCTTTTTAAATGTAGCTTTAGTTGGGTTGGTTGAGAATCATACCCCTCCTCGCCAGAAGAGGGCGCCTATCTTATGCACATTAGACCTGTTCTTATTTTCTTGTGAGGTTTTTAAAATATTTGTGTCTCTATTTGAATAAGATGCGCTGTATTCAAACTGTTGAATAGTTTAAAGTAGTCTGTCGATTTTTCTTTTTTTATAAACATTACAAAGCGCCATAATAAAACGGACTTGTCCCAAAGAAGGAAGCAACACTAGAAGATTGTAAAAGATCTATAGAATATGTTTGATTTGAAATCATCTGTCACCCAGCAGGTGCAAAAGCCTCTGAGCCAAAATCCTCCACACGAGGAGCTTCCAAGAAAACCTCGATGACGAGCCAGAGCAGAAGCATCATGCAAGGTGGGCGAGGTTGTGTGTTAGCGTTGCATAGTATTCAAGTTTGACCTCTACTTTGTCCTTTTGATCAGCGTTTCAAGCTCCGTCCCAAAGACCTTCTCGGAACACATCGACCGCATCTTATGCAGAAAATGATGTAAGGCGGACACTCCGCTCAGTTCACGTCTTGTTTTTTTTTTTTTTTAAACATCTCTCCTTTTCCACTTTTTCAGCTAACCATTGATGACTCAGATGAAGACGTACCGGTAATGAAAGCTCGGCCGTCCTCCAGGTATTTTTGTTTTTCTTGACAAATCAGTTTATCAAGGAGGCTTGTTCGAAGTATTGTTTTGATTCACCATTGTGGAAATCAATGGTCAAATTTAAAATGAAATGGCGGGCCCTTCATGATTTTTCTTTTTTAATCTGCACCATCCTTTGCCCTCGCCTCCTATTCCACATATGCCATTTTAAAGAGATGGTTAAAATCAGCGTCTCCTCTTAATCACCTCAGAACAACGTCGTCATCATCGTCGTCATCGTTCATGCGGCAGAGCTCTCAGAACCAGAGCCAGACGTCCAAAGGAGTGAGTTTTGATGACAGTGACGATGAGGTAAACCAGTGCTCCGTTTCGTCTTCTATACATTTCATAACCAGATAACCTTTGCTTTTGTTATTTTCCCACGCTCAGCTGTTTATCTTTTTTTTTTTTCCCCCCTTAATCCAGGATGATCCCTTTAAAGGCCCTGCCCAGCGTACAAGGAGATAATTCTAGCTGCTTCCCACATGCTGTAAAAAAAAAAAGCTCATGTTCTTAATGTTGTTTGGCTACACACTTAAGTTTAAATGCTGTTATGGATCCATGTTGCATGTCAAGGTTTTTCTACTGCTACAAAATTACACAAGTTTATAATTACATCCGTTTTAATGAATAGATAAAGCCGGATATAGTCTCACATTAAAATGTTACATACAAACTTTGAATCGTGTTTGTTTTTTTTCTTCCAAAAGTCAAAACAGTGGGAGTTAAATTGATCCCCGCTGAGAAAAATGTTCCAGTTAAGACTGAAAATTGCAATACACAGGAAAATATGTTTTCAGGTTTCTACTTGCAGTGTGAAATCTGACCCGCAATGATTGTTTGGCTCCTTTATTGTTCATAGTTTATATAAGAGAACTGCCCCGTTGTTACCATTGGGTCAGGGTGTGCCAATGAGAACCAAAAACAACAAAAAAGATCCAATTTCGTCTGTTAAGTTATCACTAAAATCTTGATTGTGTAGAGCAGCTCAAAGCATTATTATTTTTAGACATGATATATATATATATATATATATATATATATATATATATATATACTCACAGCCAAGTGAGTGTGTATATATATATATATATATATATATATATATATATATATATATATATATACACACACACTGAATGAAGTGTTTGGTGAGTGCATTACAATTTTGGCAATTCTTTATTACTCACATATTTACAAAAACATACAAACAGTAAAATGTGCACAGCAAAATGATCTCTTACGACAACATCAAATTTTCATTCGATATCTTACAGTTTATCACATGGGCAGTCTTATTTAATCACCAACTACTTCTATTTTTTTTTTTTTTTTTTTTTTGCATTACTACAAGTGTAACCGTAACTCTAAACCTTCAATGTGCACAGATATGAAGAAGTGGTTGGGAACAGATTCTGAATATAAAAGCCAAGTGAGTTCATGCTTCAGTGAACTTAATTTCAATCTACTTGAATTATTTACCTGGGTGATGTCAAGTAATTCCCATTTTAGATGTAAAGTGCTTGGTTGAATTTTTCTGCTATGTGCTAAAATGATGCAACTTAAGCAGTGATTTCAACCAGTGCATTAATAAAAAACATGAACCTGAATTATTCTGTTCCCTATGTGAGACTTGATATCATATCATAGCTAATGTACGATGTTATCATGGCACATACACAATAAATTGCAAGTCATTAAAGAAAGATAAGGGACATTCCATGATTGGAGGACATTTCTTTCCCTGAGGAAAAAAAACAATAGTAAAAATGATTCCTGAATATTTCTCTCTTGTCATTGCCTTTTGATGACCAACTTGCAGATCAAATCTAAAAAATATAACTGTTTTGAATATTCTTAGTGGGTACGATTTGGGGAACGGGTTTTGTCAGTCTCTAATCGTCTAATTTAGTTTCAGAACAGATATATTTTAGATTATAGTAATCACCCTGAAGTTGTTAAAATAGACAACAGAAACACTTGTAGCCTAGAAGAATAGATAAAAATAGCCAAGTACTCTCCTCATTTTGCTGTTTTTTTTTTTCTTCCAATGCTTCATTTTATTCCATCACACAAACCAACGCTACTAAGTTATATACATTATTCTAAAAAGACAGTCTTTTTTTCCCTCCCTTATTCCATTTATTCCTGGATACTTAGTTTAGCAGCAAACATGACTAGCGTGTACTATTTAGCCAAAACGTTTAACGATGTTATAATTCTCTGTTACTGTGGAGAAGTAGTCAAATTAAGATTGAAATATAATTCAACTTTATTCTTAATTGTAAAAGACTTAAAAATATTTTTCAAATCTTTTTTTAGATGCCTGAATATTCGTATTCGGTTTTGTGCCAAGCCCAGCAAAATATGATATGATGATTAAAAGTTTACTTTTGGTGGTTCAGCTGGACTACCTGTTCTATTTTTAATCAACAACAAAAGTAATGGTAGTTTTTTTTTTTTTCCCAAATTCTGTTCTTATATTGTCCAGCAATTCTAGAATGACCCATTAGAATATTCAGTAGGCCTACGTGGAATGCTTGGATGAAATTTATGCAGACATTTATCTGACATACTTTGTCCAGTTAAGATGTCTGCTCGAGATATTCCACGCAATCCGGTGAAGCACACATTCACAACCTGAAATGAACATTAATGTACGTGCTCCTCATTCCATATTAATCTGTCTTTCGCCACTTGGAAACCAAATGGTCACTTGCGGTTTTGTCTTGCAGTAGCTTGTCGAGTCTAAAATCATCATGGGTTTTTCTGTAAGGTAAAATAATAATCACCAAATCAGTATATTCATCTTTTCCAGCGACTGTGTATCACTTTTGTGATAAACTGTCTGCTTTACCTCCATGACGCTGTGAATCCAATTGAGCATCTCCTCCACATTGCTGTAGACCCCAGGACGCCTCTCCCGGGCACAGCCGACGCCCCAGCTCACCACCCCGATCAGGTACCATTTGGATGAGGTGAGATGCACCAATGGTCCTCCGCTGTCTCCCTGATGTGATGTCGCGCTCACATTTGAACTCATTCAATCAATCAATCTTGTTTCCGTGCTGTGGTTACCTGACACGCGTCCACTCTCCCCTCCAGAAAGCCAGCACAGATCATCCTATCGGTGATGGCACCGCCGTACACGATGGGGCTGGCACACTTGCTCCTTTCAATGAGAGGGATGTTTGCTTTCTGCAGGGCCGGAGAGATGTTCCCTGAAGGCAATGTGAGAGTATGGATTATTATTAGCAATGAGGAACACCTTGTCTGTTTATATTTTATCATCAGAATTACCATTTTCCTCCAGGTAGCCCCAACCGGTTACCACCATGGAGGCAGAGGGAGAAAGGTCGAGGGCTTTTGGAGGAAGACAAACTGGCATGCGGCTCTCTGGAAAATGTAAGATGAAAATTACTATTTGTTGCTTTTGAAATTGACCCCAAAAAAAAAATCTGTATTTGGTTAATATTTGATCTGCTTAGGTACATCTCAACGATTTCATACAGAATTGTACCGGGTTGCTAACTTTAAAAATAAACTGTGCCACTAGAGGGCAGCCATATGAGTCATTGTAACAATTTCTTACCTCCCACGGTGATTGGACTGGCAAGTCTCATGAGCGCTAGATCATAATCATTGCGAGCTGGGTCATAATTTCCATTCAGGATGATCCTGTCAACAGAAGAACCTCCCAGGGTGCCCATGTAGGTCTTCCCCGACACCACTTTCCAACGACTTAGCTCCTTTTTACTGCTGCAGGGCCCACAATGAAACAAAAAGGCTCTGGTGTGACACAGCAGGTGCATGACATTGCCAAACGGTCACATGACAGCCAAAAATATTTACCCGGCAAAGCAGTGAGCTGCGGTGATCACCCAACGTGTCGACACGAGGGAGCCTCCGCATGTGTGCTGGCCGCCCTGCTGCAGGCTCACCTGCCATGGCGACTCCTCTATAACAGCATCCGTACCCCCAACGATACGATTCTGAGGGTCCACCTCGCCGCAGTCTGACAAAAAAAAAAAGAGACATATCAACATAACGTGAAATGGATTCCTAGTCGTATATTATTCTTGCATTTCAATATATTTTCCCAATCATTTTTCAGGAAGTAAAATAGTTCATAGTGAGGTGTGCAATGCTTGCTAATAACACCCAACCAAATTGTGAACTCTGAACAATTTAATTATGACATTAATTGTGCTCCGTCAGACCAAACCTGGTTGAACTAGTTTCTTTTCCTCTCGGAACTTTTTGGAGATTCTAATGACGCACAAGATGTGCTCATTTGTGTGTTTGCTAAAGACTTTGTAGTCAACAGTGGTGTGTAAGCTCTATTGGAGTCAAACCAGTTACACTTTGGAGTCAGCTTGCCCTGCTGTTTCAAAAAAATAAAAATAAAATGTAGAAGTAATTTCTGTGACTGCTTTTCTAAAAATAGTACCAACCTGAACAGGATAAAGAAACCACCGCTTGGGATCTGCATGCACTCCTACAGGAGGGATAAGAATGCTATAATTCAAGCACACAATAAGACGTCGAGAATGGAACAAAAACTACAAACTGTTTTTTATGCTGAGAATAGAAACTTGTTTGCGTGAGGGGGGAAATCCTGACCGTTAAACGCAAGAAGAGAGAACAATGCCAAAAATACAACAAGAAAATATGGTTTTGGGGTAGTATTGGTTCCTGTTTTGGTTTCATGACAGTTTCAAAAGCACTTCATATTTCAGATGCACCTTCAGATGCACCTTAGTGTTGGCATTTTTAGTGTGCACTCGTTTTTCAGATGGCGCTAAACTTTTCATCTTATCAAGAAATTTCAGACAACTCTACACAAACTCAAAAGACAAAAACGCTAGTGGTTTGGAAGAACAAATATTCTGTTGTACCGATGCCTCTTTTATGAAATGTAGATTTACTCACTGGTCAGCTGTCGCTTGGTGAACAGGCGTGTTTCCTGTCCCCGATCTGAGTGCAGTAAAGGGTCCAGATTTCAGGCTTGATGATAACGTGTTGACCGGGACATTGGTGCTGCGAGGTTTACTGCCAACAGAGGATGGATACTGGCTTAGAGATCGGCAATGAGGTCAATCTTAAAGAGGAAGTCAACCGATTTTTTTTTATTTATTTAACTCAAATGTGTTGTATGTGCCCACAGTAGTCTAAACAGTATTTTGATTAATATTGTGTTTGTGGAATATTAGTCGCCCATTTTTATCCATCTCAGGGGCGGCCATTTTGCCACTTGCTATCAACTGAAAATGACATCACAGTTGCCAAGTCTCAACCAATCACTGCTCATCAGTTTTCTGAAGCTGAGCTGTGATTGGTTGTGACCTGAGACCTGGCAACTGTCATGTTATTTTCAGTCAACAAGTGACAAAATGGCCGCCCCTATGATGCACTTAATTCATATTCCACAAACCAAATATTCATCATAACCAAGAACATTTGTTGGGTTGACTTCTCCTTGAATCATTCTGACACTGCTCCTAATACTAACTAGGTGTATCCCAGTTGCGTGCACGTCATCCGCGAGTATTTCTCGGTCCAGCCTTCGCTACACACGCTCCTCCACCCTGCGCTGGGATTGTACACCTGGAGGACGTTCTGACGGGTCATGAGGCGCACTGCAACAAAGAAGAGACAGATTTTTTTTTCCCTCAAAGTTGTGGTGACAGACAAGTAATGATGAAAGTGGTTCCTTGGCTCTACCTGGAAATGTTGTGTTGACCTTGAGGCTTGACAAACAGGTTTGTTCATCTTCTCCTCCCGTGCAGTCGTCCGTTCCATCGCACGCTTTATCCAAAGGGATGAACTTAAACGACTTTGTGCAGAAGAAGTACTTGCTGTCGATCAGGTGCTTTACTAAAAAGAAGAAGAAGAGATTGGTATAGAAAGAAAAGGTCAGGCCAATGTTTTGAAATCCATCTTTTAAAAGCGTTGGCGACTGTCACTCACTAAAGTATCCCGCAGTGGCCAGGATTCCCAGCAACACCACAACTGCTGCGATAGTCAACAACACCTTCTTCGTCTTGGAGACCTTCTCTTTCTGAGTCTTTGGAGCCGTCATGGGCCTTCTGTGGCGACCTGGCCGTGGAGCCACTGCAAGTGAGGAGAAAGACAAATTACAAAGTTGAAGCACGTATTTCCATGTTAGTGAATTAATCACCTTACCTATGTGCTTTGGGTTCAACGGTGTTGTGCTTTCCTCAGCCAATGGAGTGTTCTGACAAAGGAACGACAAATGAGTATGGACACAAAATTCTGTGTAGGGGTGTGTTATGCGTGTAATCAGTCCTTTGCTATTATTTAAGCTCGGATGACTTCAACAGTTATGTTTTCAAGTGGAAGGGAATTTAGACATACCTATTGAGTTTCTTAATTAGGTGTTCTTTGAATTTTGTGACACTCCAACCCCTCCCACAGCCAACAAAAATCTTTCATTGCCGAAAGAGATCCTCAGTACATTACGTCCACGTGCTACAGGGATGTGACTGACGGGCTCAGGCCGATTCCGTCACGACTCCAAAAGCGCAGGAGGTTGAGGGTCTATTCTGGCAGCATCACCATTGTGAAACTTCTTTTCAAAAAGTAACCGGTATCGCTGGGACGGAACAAAAAAAAAAAAACCCCTCTGGCAAGATATTATATGTCCCAGTTGCATAATTGCTGTTAAGATCCGTTCTACAGGTGGGAACGACTCATTGTTACCATATCAAATGGAATCCTATTCCCTCTGAATCGAACCGAATCGAAACACGGATTATTCTTGAATCATGAACCTGGCGTGGAGATCCGTATTGAATCGACCTTAATTGGAGAGTTGCATACCGTCTGATAATCCCCATGTTCTTAGTAAAAACAGAAAAGTGCCGTATGCAAATTCCAACTGAAAGATACAAATCTGTTGAGTAGCATTAAGAAGACACCAACATAACTCATGACTAACAACATGAGAAGGTATTTCGTGAACCAGTATTTGCAGTTTACACCACCGGCTAAACACTTGTGAGCCCAAAACCCATCAGCACTTATGTGGTTTGCTCTTTGTGAACAAACCGGTTAATAAAAACAAATACTGTTGTTTTTTTTCTCAACAAATTTCAACTTCTTGCTCGATACTCACCCACATGATGCAGTTCTCAGTCGCTCCTAAACCTTATTCTTAGAACCTCCAGATTCTCACAGTCCACCCAAAATGTTGCGTTCTCTCCCAAACCTCAACTCCAAATACCTGACTTGATTTTTATGTCCCCCCCACTCTCAGTGTGGACCTCCCTCACGTTGTCTTTCTTCAGGATTGTAATAGAATCCCCACTGGAAGGGCGTCTGACTCGGGCCTCTCCGCGACCTCGGGCTTGCATTAAGTTCTTTGTGGCTTTCAAAGCGCAGCCGATTCAGAAAGCAAAAGACCTGTGACCGAAGACCTGTTGGCAAACTAAACAAAAACCATTCCAGGTAACCTGACACCTGGAGCCGCTTCTCTCTATCCTCTCTACCTGTGCGCCTTTTTTTTTTTTTTTTTTTTTTTTTTACTTAAGTCCCTCCCATGCATCCACCCACTCCAAATCTATCACCCTCTCCCGGCACATCGGACAAAGGTTTGTCTTTTTCAAATTGGATATCCACTCACATAAATGTTTCTTGCTAATTAGCATAATTGATCACCCCCCCCCTTTTCCACCCCATGTAAATACAGGAATGTAAACACAAACAAACACACAAATGCATGGACATAAACTCTGTCTCGCTCACATCACATACAAAGTTTCCCACTTTAGGTGTGTTTTCTTTCCTGTTTTTTTTTTTTGACTGTCAAATCAGCTGATATCAACTGCATGACTCACAATGCGTGCCACGTATCAAACTTGATCGGACATGCGAGAGAACCACTGAGTATTATAAACAGGAGCTGTCTTTTTACCAGAATTCAAGTCACTGAACTTTTGCACCTTACCAACTTTATGGATACATATTTTGTGGGCGTGCTTCGAATTATTTATCTGATCAACAGAATGTGGTTAAAAGGCAGCAATAAAACATGACGTGGATGTGTTTAGTGAGTCAAGCTTGTTAAACTCTAGTGACCTTGAGTAGAGATGTTACATTTAGATTTTAAATAGACCTTAACAAAAGCAGATAAAAATATTGTTTGTCAGGAAAATTGATCACTGCTGAATAATCAAGTAGTGCGTAATTTATGTGTATATATATATATATATATATATATATATATATATATATATATATATATATATATATATATATATATCTTAGACTCAAAAATCTTAAAAACAGCCCACTTAATTTATTACAACAAGTCAAGTCAAGTCAAGTTTATTTGTATAGCCCTAAATCACAAGCAGTCTCAAAGGGCTTCACATAGACAATCAATTGACAATTATTCTCAAAGCATCCCCTGATTTTGGGCTCCAACGCTGACTCAAACAGCCCTTTGGCACGAAAATACTCAATATTTAACTGGTTTTTTTCCTTAAATCATAATAATTTCCTTGGAAATTATGGGATGTATGCAAAAGAAGTGTATCTGCTTTTGCATTTTTACCTGTTGTGCCGCTGTCAATCTGTTGTGGCTTGTCCAATTGCCATCCAAAGCTTAAACTGAGCAAAAATATTCCCAGTTACTTATGTCGCCTTAAGTGCGTTCCACGCAGATACACACCTCACACACACACACGCACATGCATAAAACACTCTTAACCGCAAAACCAACATCTCCGTTCTCAGACGTGTAATTGAACGGTTGCCCTGATAGCCGCAAGAGGAAGTGCAGCTTAGTTTGAAAACAGAACTGGTTAATGATTAAAAACTCATTTCACCTTACCTACCATCTAAAGAATGCACACTTCCCACCCCTATTGCAGTGTCACCTAAATTCACCAAAACTTTGACAAAAGTTGTCTTTAGACAGTACACTGGTACAGTGCAGAGAAAGGTGAAAGAACGAGAAGGGCCATAAATAAATAAATAAATAAATAAATAAATAAATAAATAAATAAATATTAAATTCAACCAAATTTGGCAGCAACAACATTGTTCTCATTGGTGTGTCAAATTGAGCATACATTTATTGACTTATAGAGACTTTAATATCAATGTCATGGAACATGTTGATGTAAGGGGTTAATAATTGTTAATTTTTCCCTCATAGAAGCAACATGAAAGCTGTTTTGTAATGATGTTATCAGCTTCGCCCTCATCTGCATTTGAAGGAACTGACGAATGGAAAATGTACTGCTTGCATGTGCTCATTCATCATGCAATCTCCACACATATTCTGACATCATCTTTCAGGTACCCATATTACGGCTTCAAATTTGTCATTCTGTCCCAGAATCAACCTGAGCCGACCCCTTCGGTCGTGCAAAGATTATTTGCGCGCATACAAGTTGTTGCCATAAAAAAAGCTAAAATAATAATGATGATTGGCGTGATGACGGTAAGTGACTACAAATGAAGGCGACACTCATGACAAGACTTCATTTTTAATTTGTCTACTGCGTTGTACACTGTGAAATGAATGAAAACAAATACAGGTGACTTGTAAAAAAAAAAAACAAAAAAAAAGATCCACCAATCGCGACATCAATTCACTTCCCGCATTATCTTATGAAAAGAAAAAAAGACGTCAACAATAAGGCAGGCAAACCGGTTTCCAAAAAAAATGCCTGGAATGGGGAAAACCAACACTGACACATAAGATGTAGGTCGAAAGCACAGAAGGCAATATTCACTGTTGCTCTTTAAAAATTAATCTATCGCTTATTGGATCGATAATTTTGCTAAAGTCAAGCGAGGAGGGAGGACAGCCAAGGGCTCACAAGGTCATCGGCTATGGGCAATCAAGGTAAGACTTTTTTTTTTTGTGCTGCCTGACGACATTGTGTGACTCTGTCGCAGTTCTTAGAAGTTCAACAAGTTTTACAATAATTTTGGATTGACTTTGTATTCTTATACAGAATAGTGAATTTTGAACAATGGATGATGAATGAAGACTTGAACACCAGTTTAGTCTTAATATACAAATCCTCACTTTTTATCGACTAAGGCAGAGAGGTAACATTGTGTTGCATTACTGTGGTTGTATCATATTCTTTACGATCCTTTAAAAAAGAAAAAAAATCGAAATGTCCGTGTGTGTTGTCTCAGGTAGTAGGGTAAACGCCAAGGCGGTGGGGGTGGCCGTGGGTTTTTGCATCCTGGCCATTCTCTTCACCATCGCCATCGTGCAGTTCTGTTACAAGTACAAGTGCAAATCGTGCAAAAACTGCTGCAAGAAAAAACGTGAGTGAGGAGGACGCCCTTCTCCTCCATTATGTTCTCTTAAGATCACCTCAAAAAGCTCTTTTTTTTTTTTTTTTTTTAGAACCCCCGCTGACGGACAGAGTCCTCACGTGAGTATATTACATGCATAAGTGAAAATTCAATTTCAAAATTAACGGATTGTTTTCAATTTTATTTCCACAGCACGGTCGGCTTAAAAAAAAAGTCGTCTTCCCCTTTCACCATTAGTGGCTCTAAAAAATGACCTGTCACCTCTATGTCATTGGAAAAAAAAAGAAAATCACGTGTTTATAATATCAAGATTGATGTTTGAAGGGATTTTTCTTTAAAAATTACCTGGACTCTTTGTGTCATGTGACCCAGTTGGACTGATGTTTTCTTGTACTGCAAACACTACTGTATATAGACTGTATTAAAAATATGACAAATAAAAGAAAAAAGAATCGCCACTTTGGTAGTAATGACTTATGTTTGAGAAAGCAAGCAACAGCAAGTTGCTCACCTCCAAATCTCACACATCTGCTGAAATTTTGACGATTACGTGTCATGGAACTATCATGACTCATTGCTTTTCTCATAATATGACTCTGCTCAGTTGTTAAGGTTAAAAAAAAACCTCTTATGGTCATTTCCTTCTGTTTTTAACCATTCCAAAAAAACCAACTTATTTTCTTCTGCAGCAAGTTTCGTTTAAAAACATTCTGAACTCTTACAAATAACGTCGCATATCCATTTGAACTTGAAATGCAGAATAAAAACTTTGAAATAAGTACTTGAAAACACACACACACGCACATGCTCACGTACTAAATTACTTGTGCATTTAAAACAACCACATCATTTCTCTACCTTTGGAAATGTCGCTAGCTAATGCTAACACACAATACAAAATGCCATGCACAGGCTAATGAATAGCAGCAGTGTCTTAATGCTATAACCCTTAAAGCAATGAATATTTGAACACGAACAGTTGAACAACAAATTTAGGCGGATAATATAGCAACTCCCAAAAGGATATATTCTTTATCTTCTGCATAAAGCAATTAATACTATATTACTGCTCACTGATAAGATTTGGCTGTCCAATGAAAAGAAGCAAATGTTTAATGCCTTAAATGGGCTGGAGATGTTGACTTCTGTGAAAACAAGTTGTTTCATGAAAGGGGAAATGATTTTGTCTCAGTCCACTTCTCGGTTTCTAATGGAGGATTTGCCTACAGAACCGCAAATTGTGGTCATTTTTGCTGTCTTGTGTCATGACAGTGAAGACAATAAATACAGGCAAATTCAATTCACATGGCTTGTATTTAAGGAAAATAAATATTTCACACAAACAATAATGAGACAGTGACGCAATCTGACAAAGTCACATGTAACGACAAAATATCTTTACATTAAAAAAATAGTACATTTTAATCACATCACATAAATAGTTTCACTTCAATCGCACTTTCCTTTCAGCAGATGCGATATTGGGTTCGATTTACATTTGCATTTCTTTCCTATAAGGATATTTTTGCTGTATTTCTTAACCACATTTTTTTCTTCACACACCCTTCCATTTCGATACACAAAAAGGAAAGGGAGTATTATTCCCAAAGCAGCAGCTATTTTTTTGTCAGCATATTTTGAAACACGTCTCAGGTGGCTCAATCCGTATCCAGCTGTAAGTCGCAAAGCGAAATGGCCACAGTGTTCATGTTGAGGTCCACCCCTTGTGTCAGAGCTGTTAACAAAGGGAAACCCAATGTCGTTTCTGTCCGTGTCCTTCTTGTATCATTTAAAATGTCTTCCTTGCTCGGCGGGATTTTATGCTTTCGGATTGTTGTATCCTCGTGGACGATGCGTTTGAGGCACCAGGAGCATTGATCTGCACCGGAGCAGATACATGACTGAGGCCCTGCCCGGTAGCCCGGGACCACTTCGGCCAAAACTGGACCGGGAAGGATCTGTTTCGATTTCTCGTCTCGGTGACTCTGTAGTGCGGGGCTCTGCCTTCGATAATTGTCAAACTCTTTGAGGGATCCGCTCTCCTGACCCATCGTGTTCATAGTCGAGGATTCCAATCGGAATCCGAGTCCCACCCCGCTTTCCTTCCACCTAGTCTGCATGGTGTCATCCTGATGGGGATACACCGTTTCTCCCATGCTCCCGCAACCACTATCCTCTTGTCTCCTCTGTGGACTTCGATCTTGTTTTTCTGTAGCGCTGCACTCCATGCTAAAGCCACTGTCAAGGCTTGCCCTGTCGTCTTGTTTTCTCAAAACGCAAAGTGTCCCCTTGTTCTGAGGAATTTCTGCAAAGTTTCTCACTTCTGTTCTGCTGCCAGTGAGGAACCAACCTTTGTCTGTGACCACTTCGATTGGCCCTTCTCCAAGAGTGAGTGGATGCCAGCCATGAACAGGGGATTTCTAAAAAGTGAGAAGAGACAATGAGCCTTGGTTCATATTCAAATTGTGTCAAATGTGATATTTTTACTCTGTTCTATTTTCTAACTTGTGATCACTACAATACTCATTTGTATAGGTCTAAAAATGGCTACCTGGCATCAAACTGAGTTTCAGAGAATGTTTTCTGTTTGCGTACCAATGCAGCAGGCATTTTCGCCGGACGTTTCAGGTGACAAAACAGACCGACAACCAAAATGGCCGCCACAGCCAACACGCCCAGAACCGTCAGGGATGACACAGAAATTATGAACCATTCTGGAAAGAAACAGAAATGGTTTAAATATTTTCCCAACTTCTGTGTTTAAAAATACACTTTGCAATACAAGATTCCCCTACGCTATTAGCATAACTCGAGATAGTAATAGAAACTGGAATAATAAACCAATTAATATTCTCCAAAGCATTTTTTTTACACAGTGTTGAATAAATCAAGTTGATGAAAATTGAGTTTATGTACTAGCAATGGAACAAGGTAACTATTCGAGTTATATTAAATTTCATTATACAGTTTTGAACTTTTCTTTATAGTTTTAAAGCAGTAAAGAATGTAACATTTGATAACCATTTGTAAATAAACATGATATAATTCTTTGCCATATTGTTCTGCTCACCTTGTTCTGGAAGCAGTAGGCATTGTTCTGGGGATAAATCGCTCTTGGACAAAGCGCCGTTTCCCTCCACCATCATACTGACGCAGTATTCGACCCCCCACCGGAGAGATGTGAAAGTTTTAGACCCCTGATCTTCATTATCTATCAGGTACGCCATTATTGGCTCCTGTAAGTTTCGAACGACAATAATGTCAATGCATCACTTTATCAATCATTTCATAGATTTTTTTTTTCCGTCAAAACTTACTTTGGCTTCCACTTTGTCAATTTCGTTTTTTTCTTCCAGGTGGATGATGTAAGTAACCCCAAAGGGAAAGAGCTTTCTGAGGATAGGTTTTTGATGAATGTGGACTGTTATGGTGCTGGAGGTAGCGTATAACGTGAAGGAAGGAGGTTGAAGCTTGCCTGTGAGGTATGAAAAGAGGATATTTTTAATTGTTATATTCATTATTTTTTACATTTATTTATTGTTTATGTTTATTTATTTATTTATTTATTTATTTATCTTGAAATAATACCATAACGGATCTTAATATACAAAAAGATGGCGTGAACAAGAAATAATACAAGATAGTTTCTTACTTCCATTTGGGAGGAATTTCTTCACTGTCCACACTGACATGTTGGCTCCGTCAACTGTTTGAACCCGGACCTTATAGCCAGTTCCATAGTTATTTATGAGTCCACTCAGGTGGCAGTAGGTATTGGTAACATTTGTGCAGCTGAGCACCATGGCCCATTCACCAGCAAGCCTGATAGCACAAAATATATCTGTCAAGAACCCACCTGGATGTTGGTTGATTATATTTAGAGTGGAAAACATACTTTGCCATTTGCACATTGTATTTCAGGTCAGATGTGGTGTTTTGGGCTTGCTTCCAAAGAACGACCACCTCTCCATCCAGAACATTCACGGACAGTGCGTCAACCTGTGGGACGCCGAATGCTGTATTGCAAAGATAAAGCAGAAATCGACATTTTATATTCCATCTCAATACATATGAAACAAAAAGATGAGAAAGCAGTATTATCACAAATGTGTTGTTACCTGACACAAAATTGATGCTAGAGAGAAACACAAGAGCAACAACAAGCATCTTGTTGCTTTTAGTTATTCCAAGTACTTCCGCAGATGTCATCATTTAGGTCCAAAATGTTATCAGCCAAGACTTTTTTGATTTAATCCCTTATTCCGTGCAGCACCGAGAACAATAGAACCAAACCATTTCTGAGACTCGGCTGCTCTGATGTGTCGATTTTGGTCCTCAACGTGAGAAGATGAAGTGGAGGCACCTCGCTTTTCAAAGAGCTGTTCAAAAATCAAACCGCTGAACATTCCTCCCCCTCATCACGTGACCCATTTCCTGTTGTGACCTCACACACAGGTCCCAACAAGATTTTAACTTCCTCTTTAGCTTTTCCCTCTTCAGCAACGTGTATGACGTAAAGCACCTGCATATGGCTTTCACAGAACATTTAGGACTTCCCTTGTTCATCTTGTTTTCAATTATCTTTCTCATGACCTATATATAAATGTGTGTGTGTGTGTGTGTGTGTATGTGTGTGTGTGTGTGTGTGTGTGTGTGTGTGTGTGTGTGTGTGTGTGTGTGTGTGTGTGTGTGTGTGTGTGTGTATATATATATATATATATATACTTTTTTTATACTTTTTTTTCACATCGCATGAAATTTTAAATTTTACTCATTGAACATGTCCGCCATCAATGTCACAATAGAAAGAAATGAGTCCTATATATATATCAAATGCTAGATAATGATGATGGATAATTGTTGGTCAATAACATTATTTTGGTCCCTACGATTCATTTTCGTCAACAACTTTAACGGATCGTGGTGGGTCATTTTATTGGATTTTCTTTTGGTCTTAAACTGATGTTTTTTATGCAGCTTTATTAGTACAGTGTTCCCCCAGAAGGTTCTTCACAACTATTCAGCATTTGTTCATTGGGCAAGGGAAA
Source organism: Syngnathus leptorhynchus (assembly GCF_054491065.1). NCBI lineage: Eukaryota > Metazoa > Chordata > Actinopteri > Syngnathiformes > Syngnathidae > Syngnathus > Syngnathus leptorhynchus. The sequence goes on along the minus strand of NC_141201.1, from coordinate 4,721,326 downwards.
CTCCTCACTCCCCCCCTCCCCCCATAGTTTATTTTGCAATTCACTTTAGAAGAAAAAGAACTTTTGCATGAACCTCAGTTTCCCCTTCGGGTTTTCACCTTTTTTGTCTGGGTCACGTGACATTTTTTTCCTTTCTTCCTCTGTGCAAACAACGTGCAGAAAATGAAACTACTCAGAGGGCAAACTGAATCAACAATTGCTGATGCTAACCACTTTTGTTGCATCAATATAATATCATGAAGGGCTGCAACTAACAATTATTTAAATAATATAAATTATTCTTAAATAATAATAAATCTCAATTTATTTTAATCATCTAATCTTAATTCATTTGTTGATTATTTTTAATCAGATTAAAAAAATATATGTTTAAATTCCATCCTTTCTTTAAACTAGCCATTTAGCCTTATTCAGAATGAACCAATCAGTTTCAAGCGCACGTTAAATGGGATTGACAGCTCAAGTGGTGTCTCACAATCAAATTTCAGTCCATTGAAGCAGCTGTGGTGGTCTGCGGAAAACCGGTTGGACAGGTGTGTGACCTGCTGGCCACGCCCACCTTGGAGCAAGATGCAAGTGGAGGTGGGAGGTGTTTAGATGAAGGACACTGATAGTCGCAGCAGAGTAAAGAAAAGACGCTTGTTGACAGATGTACCGAGTCCGCATTTTTCCATTTTTGGATGCGAGCGAGCTCCACCCATGCGGTGACACCTCAAACCTCCACTTGTATGACAATCACTCATTCCGATGGCAAGGCTAAACCCGGTAGGTTTATGAATTGTCTCCCTGTTCTTTTGTTTCCCTTCTAACACTTCTTTCTCGCATGTACTCCAACTTCACCTTATCCACTGAAATCTCTTAACTCGTAAAAATGGTGAATCGTGTTTATTTGCACTTAAGGGAACAGACGGGAAGGATAGATTGTGGTCATTTGTTTCTTTTGTTTCTATTGCCTTAAAGTTTAGGTTTCTGCTTTAAACTAGTTTTGTCTCAATTTGATTTAATCACTTATTCATCTACACAAAAAATCATTTGTGTTTGGATAATTGTTTGATTGAGCTTCCGTTTAGTTGATCAATTAAATCAGTGCCAATTGACTTTGTCCCAAACACCTCTGGTCACTCGTGCCCTTTATTTATCACTATTCGGGTGAAACTGTAACCGATCCGGTAAAAGTGACATTTAACAGTCATTTTCGATGACAATGAAGACCGTGCAAAACGATACGTGTACGATAGCTGAGAAATAAGATAAACCTGCTTATCTGCCTGTTTTATCTCGGTAATCTCATTTTCCTAAGGGCTTTTATGGAAACTTGACCATTGAGCCATAGAGAAGATGTTACGAAATACCTTTTTGTTTAAAAAGTCTACGTAGACCTTTGTGTAATTAAGACCCCACCCCCGTTTAGAAATCCATCAGCACATTTTTAACATCCTGTCAGGTGACATTGCTAATCCTGATCACAAACGAGTTTAGCCACATGTCTTTGTTGATTGTTTTGCTCCTCAAAAAGATGATTGGAAAATTCCGGTTGTGCCTCTCCAATCGTGTTGAAACTTTCAACAATTACTTCCTCCAAAGCAAGAGATCAAAATGGCCTGTCATTTGTTGTTGAAAGAATGGCAAAGTTATTCCTAGTCCTCTATAATACATAAACAATACAATATATCAGATTTTATTTAAATCATCTAAAAATGTAAATCAAGTCCCTGTGCTTCGTCTAATGCAAAAAAAGTGTCACGTGACTCCGACTCAGATGTCTTCATCTTCATCCACTGCTATTTTGCCAAACAAATGTAAAACGTATGTTTTATTTTTTTTCCTCCACAGGACGATCTCCCGCCTCCTTACTACTCTGTCGCCGTGCACACTCAGCCCCCCCTCAAGTCTTACGAAGAGGTTGTGTATGGCGTCGCACCAAGCCCCACCCCTGCCAACCAGCCTCATTACATCCCTCAGTACGCACCACCTGTGGCCGCTCCCCAAGTAACCCAATTAAGTTCACGTGAGTCGCTGCCTTCTATATTTCTCTACGGACATAAACAGCGATTAACAGAGTATCATGTTACAGGTTGAATTGAAGATTGGCTTGCGAAGGTCACATGACCAATTTCTGATAACAGCTGAGTTGTGATTGGTTGATACCCGAAACAACGGTGATGTCATTTTCTGTTGACAGCGAGTGGCAAAATGGCCGACCCCTGTGATGCATACAAATGGGTGGATTTTGCTGCTTAATTCATGTTCCATAAACACAACACTGTTTTTTTGACTAGTTGGCCTGCAAAGAAAAAAATGGGGTTGATGTCTCCTTTAACTTTGACGTCATTTTGTGTGTTTGGCTCAAATGAGGTCAACTTCTGGATGGTGACCGCACATGTGCTATAGTTTCACAAAAATCTGGTCGTACTGAGTACTGGGCCAGTGGAACTTTATCTTTCCACTGTATTACTTTAAAGATATTTGTTTTGTTGCCCTTCCATTGGCTGCCAACTAGTCAACTTGGATGGGCTCTAGCTCGCCTCGTTAGGATAAGCGGTTTGGAAAAATAAATGGTTCGATGTTTTATTTGTATTGTGTTTCCATGCAGCCCCCAGGAGCAGAAAAAGAGGATGCTGTAAGAATGATGCGCAGTTTTACGGAGGCTCATGCGCTGCCTTTATTCTCATCGCCCTGCTGGCTGTTGCCATATGGATCGGAGGTTGGCATTTGTATTCGTTTGCTCTTCCGTTTTTGTTTGCAGGGGGGCCTTTTCCTGGATATTGTTGATAGACAACATTCTGAGTTTAATGATGGCAATTCTGCTACTAAATTTGCAGTTACATGATCATTCCTGACACTCATTAGCTTCTCTTTTCTCACCAATGGCAGTGCAATATGGCACCAGAGTATTTACACAAGACTTTAACAACGACAACAATAACAACAACATCGACGATCAGGAAGATGTAGACATCGACGATACAGAGTCTGTATTGATACGTGACACCTGCCCCGATAATGCAACAAACTGTGATGGGATCAATGACTGCGAGCTGGGCTCTGATGAAATGAACTGTGGTGAGTGTGCAAGTAATCACAGATCAATGGAGTCCAAACTATGATAGTTGGCACTGTTTTATTTTTTTAATTTTTATTCTGTCTCTTTACCAGTGAGGCTTGCGATTAGTAATCGTCTGGAAGTCAGGACCGCCAGTGATGGCCGTTTTCTTCCCGTCTGCTTCGACGGTTGGGACCAGAACATCGCTGACCGAACGTGCACCCAACTTGGGTTTCAAAAGTAAAGATTCACCTCTAATCTCTCATTCATACCAAGTGACCATAACATTACCTTTTCGTTACCCCCGAATGTATCTAGATCTTACAGCTATACAAATATCACAAAGCGAGACTCCATTGGACTAACAGTGACGAACAGCGTGTCAGAATCCATCCAAAGTCAAGTTGAAGTCAGGTAAATAACATTTCTTTTTCTGTTATTTGAAAGGTGTGGTAAATGCGTCCGCTTAGAATTTGGCCTCACGTCTCTCTCATTGTGACATCACACAGTTCCTCATGTCCAGATCAGAGTGCAGTCTCCCTGCAGTGCGTCGGTAAGCAGCAGCCATCTGTCCTGTGACGCACACATTGTATGAGCCAACTCAAAACCCAAATGTGATACCGTTTGTATCACCTTAACACTCGGTGCAGCAACATATTACTCTTGAATTCGAATAATTTGTTCACGTGAATTTGGTGGGACTTTTGCATTAAAGCTGCTAGCTTAATGCTAACAAGTAATGGTAAACACCATAGAGGAGTTACAAAATTAGCGTTAGTGTTCTAGACCTCAAAGTAACGGGCATTTGAACACAAACAATGGAGCAACACCTGCAGACATCACTATTGAAAGTGTTTAATAATAATAATACATTTTATTTATAGTACTTTATAAATCAGAATTGTATACATTGTTTTTCTATGTATAGGTAGATAGCTAACTTGCAAGGCTAACTAGGTCCCACTGATCCTGCTAAAAATAGTCATCATTTAAGTCATTGCTTGAACGTGGCTCTGGATTTTTGCCAAGAAAGACACAACTGTTTTACCACAAGTCCATTAAAAAGGACATTTTGTGTGTTCTTTGCACTTCAGAGTGCGGCAAGCAGCGGTCTACATCTCGCATCATAGGAGGGAACGTTGCAGACAGGGGTCAGTGGCCGTGGCAGTTAACGCTGCACTTTCGAGGGTTCCACGTGTGCGGAGGGGTCCTGATCTCTCCGGATTTTGTGCTAACCGCCGCTCACTGCTTTCCAAGGTGAAATGTCTACTTGGCATATGGCCGATGTTTAAAATGGATGACTTGATGTTGTCGTCCTACAGGAACAACCCCGCAGCGCTCTGGCCACAGTTCTGGCAAGTGTACGCGGGTGTGACGTCTCTGGACAATTTAACTCCGGCCTTGGCGGTGGAGAAGATCATCCTCAATGAGAATTACAACAACTTGACCAACGATCAAGACATCGCTCTGCTCAAACTTGCAACTCGGGTCGACTTTAACGGTTGGTTGAGCTTCTTTTCGCTTTCACTGATTGATTTCATCTCAGCATGTGTGGAAAATTGTATAGTGATGGATTTAGGATGTTTTTGTTACTCACATTCATCTGAGCTAATCTGTTCTTTCTTCTCTCAGATGATATTCACCCGGCATGCCTGCCACTTACCGCACAGCGGTTCCGATCTGGCAGTGCCTGTTGGACGTCAGGCTTTGGTACCACTGTGGCAGGATCGGGTAAGCTTGGGAAACATTTCTCTGATCGTGTACACTCAATAGCGAGAATGCAGTCGGACCGGATCTTGCGGCCTCGCTCACGTGCTGTTGGCAAACATTGCATAGCAACAACTGTTTTCCTTGAATGTAGGCGTAGTGTCCAATGAGCTGATGGAGGTTACTGTTGACCTCCTCAGCATGGCAGAGTGCAACAACCCTTTGGTGTATGGAGGCGCTGTGACGAATAACATGATCTGTGCCGGACACTTGGAGGGAGGCAGAGATTCCTGTCAGGTGACTTTTGAGGAGAATAGTTTAAATGCAGAATGCTATTTATTTATTTGTTTAAATTTTATTTATTCAAATATTTCCACTAATTGAAATGTGAAGCAGGCTGCTCTTTATTTATTTATCCATCCATCCATTTCTTTTATTTATTTATTTATTTATTAAGCTATTTCCATTAATTTAAATACAAAGCAGGCTGCTATTATTTATTTATTTATTCTGAAAAAGCCTAATGATTTTTTTTCCCCAATCTATTTCAATTACCACAAATGATTTCCTTGAACGTTCCATAATCTCATAATATTCAAACTCCCTTTTTGTCACATATTCATCAGGGTGACAGCGGTGGACCACTGGTGTGTCAGAATGAGGATGTGTGGTACCTGGTGGGCATCACCAGTTGGGGGGACGGGTGCGCCGAGCAAAACAAGCCGGGTGTTTACACCAAGGTGAGCCGTCTTCTGCCCTGGATCTACACCAACATGCAGGTGAGTCAAGAAATAGATCATCTAAGTCAGGGCCCTCAAATGAACCCGTTGACCTACTAATGGATTTGTCCACCCTGCTTTTTTCACAGTACCTAAGATTGTAATGCCACCTTTCTACCTCATCTTCCTCCGTTGAGCAATACACTGTGAAGCGGTCAAGCACGGAGGATCGCTTTGCGTCCAGCAGAAAATGGACGGACAGATTTAAGGTTGTATGGAGCGGCGGGGACGCACCGCCGCAATACCGAACGCCGTGTTTACAGCTGTGTGACTGTTCCCACTTGATGCACTGATGACTTGTTGTCTTGCATTCCTTCACCACTTTTGCCTTTTGTGTTTGCTTGTGTTCACACTATCACTGGGGATTTTTTTTTTCATCAAAATATTTGACGCTACAGTTGGACGCTCTTGATCAATTGAGCTGATGAGAAATAGAGAGGCTGCTTTGAGTTTCGAAATTGAAAGCAGTTTTTTTTTTTTCAAAATTACAACACTCACATGCTTGCGGTGTATCTGTTTGAAGATCACGCTATGAGAATAAAATGTAATGTTAGCTATATAATATATTAAGGAAAATCCAAGACTTCAAAATATACAATTTTTGTAGTATTCTTTTTATGGACAATTGTATATGTTTATTTTGCTGTATAAATGCCCCAAACTGTTTGATTTTAAACCTCATTAAAAATGTTTTTAATATATATTTTTAAGTCCCATTGTACTTTTTAATTTTCAAAGATTTTTTTCCCTCCCAAAGTAAAACTATTTAGGAAAAAAATACTCACAACCTTATCCTTGTAAGATTGATTTGATTCTCATTCCTCTTTCAAACTGTGCCATGCCGGCTCCCTTTGTGTCATGAAGTAAATTTCAGTTGTCTTTAACTTTAAACACAATTTTGCTTTCCATCTTTGTTTTTAAATTTTTATCTAGGTACAATGTTTTATTTAACGTGAATGAATTCTGTTATTTCCAATGGGAAGAATGTCTGTCTTTCAAATCCGCTACAGAGGTTCCACTACAGTGTATAAATAAGAGGTTCCACTACAGTGTATAAATAAGATAAATAAATGATTGCACGCTTTCCTTTTTCCTTGGGGCACATCTCAGATGTCAAATATTTAAATATCACTTTATATGCAGCCTTTGATTGTATGCACACTAGTGTGAAGAATCCCCAATGTATCCTATTTTCCTATTTATAATCTGATTTTATTTTATTTTTTAAAATCTGTGGAATCACTTTGTCTGAATATGAATTAATAAAAATGTCATCTTTGTGTTGTGGCTCACAGAAACGAAAACGCTTTATTGACCTGAGGAGAGACAAAGGAGGGAGGGGTACCAGAAAAAAAAGATATACAGTCATTCCAAGAGATCATATTGTTGTCCATTCCGCCTTCTCCTCCTCTTCCTCCCCCCCTTTCTCATCCTTCCAGTTGCTTTTGCTCTAGTCCAGCTTTCCACACACACAGATGAGAAGACTGGAGAGCAGCTGACTGACAACAGTGGGTGGGCTTCGTCTTTTTATTGACCTGCTGGATAAGCAAAAAGGTAAGTCGCTTGTTAAGATTTAGATGCAACTGCAATGCAAAAGATGATTGGTTAGTTAACATGTTTTCACCTTGACCCAAAACACACCCAAAATAAGTGATGCATGACGGTATGTCTCCTTGCACCGTAAATCATCATTGCAGCTTATAATGCACAATAGGCGCGTGTATAAAATCAGTCGTGACACGTCGATATTGAAATGAGGTGTGGTGGGTGGATAATGGACACATTCTCGTCCGCCATCGGGCGAGATCCACAGGTTGAATGCGCGCCCGCGCGTCACGGGTGGACTCCCGATAAACAAATAATTTGCTTCTGTTGTGTGATCATATTTGTATTTTTCAATCGGCGCTCATGCCGTTTGTTCGCTTTTTTTTTTTGCCGCCACGCCCCTCACGTTTCACGAGTGGACAGCCCACACCTTCCAACTGGACACAGTTGCCATGGTGATTGAAATAAAAAAAAAAAAAGGACAGACAGGACCGTGCGGGCGGTTGCCACAGTGACGTCACGTAAATCGATAGGAAGTCCTCTTGTGGGTGCGTGCGACCTATTCAGATGACCCACTTATGCGTTCATTGGGGAGCCTATGACGTCACGACACGATGGATAATTGTCTCAGCCATTTTTCCAGTGGATACACTTCGTCCATAAATATGTGATTAAATACTTTCTGAGGGTGTGGCCTCATGAAATGCAATTTGTATACATGAAATATGGGTTAAATTTGTAATCTATGAAATGAAGTTGACATGCTATGCTGTAGAATTAAATAAAACCGAGGGGTGTTTTAAAAAGCTTGTTTTGCCTCAGTAAAATCAGCTTAGCTTAACGCTAACAGTAACAAACAATGCAAAATGCCACTGACATGCTAAATGTAACCGTCGATCGTTGTGGCAGCAAATGGTGGAGCAGCACATGTAGACAGATACCACACCCCCTTGAAGAAAATCACTCAATGTTTGGGTTGTTGGGGTTAAAATTCTGTGGTCAAATAATCAATGATTGTCAGTAAAAAAAACAAAAAAAAAACACAAATTCATTCTGGAAAGAACGCCATTACCTTTTGTTGTCATGTTGCCAAAAGTAAGTGGGCAGGAATGTTCCTGCTGCTGATGTCTGATGGCACTAAATTGACCTAATAGAATTAAGGGGGCACAAACATCTTGTTAGGTGGATGAGCTTAAATGGATCAGACAACGTCCACCTACGGACTTCAAGCAGGACTCCTGACAAAATGTATTGAGCATTACTTTAAAAAAAAAATCGAATTTGATGTGAGTGGTGCACTTTGTGTGCATGTGATCTGCATAAAAATAGGCCAAGGTTGCACAGTGTCCTTAGGGAGGGTGCGAGTATTAATTTATTCCAGAAAAAGAGAGCATTTTGCCAAAGCATTCAACGAAAAAAAAAAAATGGTGCCCCCATAGTCTAAGCTAAAACCATGCATGGCATTATTTTTCTGATTTGACATTTGATTGGGGCTGTGTGGAATGGATCATCTATGAAGATGTCGAATTTGCTCCCGGCTTTGGCGGAGGGTTCCGCTCACCTCTGCCAAGTTGTCTCTCGATGACTGTCTCTCAAACACATCCTGCTCAACTGCAATGAACCATTAGTGGAAATTCCTTCCTGTGAGCTTCATCTATATTACATTACGAGCAAATCGATAAAACCGCTTTGCTCCGGCTGCGTGATCTGCTTTTGCATATAATAGCCATTTTTATTAAGAACATTGAAGTCTATTTTGTTCTCTTTCTAACTGAATGAGGAATGACAGACAGCAGTCCTGCCTGTAATCTTGTTCTGCTTTTTGTAACAATGCTTTCGGTGATGCGTTTGCTTGCCATTTTATTCAAAAATTTCAACCTCGGTGTTGAATGCATAAGGGGACTTGCTTCCCAAAATGCAGTACAACCATGGCAATTTTTCAGTTTTTTACGTTCATATTTGCTCCCCTCACCCTCCCGTTTTTTTTATTGGTCTTTATCAACAGTTGCCATGGAAACTACTTCTCTCCTCCTCTCGTCGCTCCTCATGTGTGTGGCGGGTAAGTAAACGAACACGTAAGCATACACGCACACATAGTCCTGTTAGAAATTCTTTACTAAATTACAACTTAAACTGATCAATAATTAAATTGCTTCATGAGAGTAAAAGTATAACTATATATATATATATATATAAATAATTTTATAATTTCATAAAATCATTTGAATTTTTAGGTTTTGTGTGTTGTATACTTAATTATGTCCTTGATAGGAAAGAAACACAAAACATAAGTCCCAAGCATGCATGTATGCAGATTGTCCACAAGAGGGCAGCCCTGCGTCATAAACTGACTCATTGAGTTTTTTTGTTTGTTTGTTTGTTTGACTGACACACTGGCTGAATGTTAGGAAGTCACACAATGGTGACACTTCGACATATCACATGCTAGATGTCTGATGTTGTCTTGTTAACTTGTCAAGCACCACACTGAGAATATTTTTCTTCTGTTTTATCTGCGACTCGTGTGGATGACTGTCAGCCGTAGCAGATGTTGATGTACAGGGTGAGTCTGTTTACCAGTTTGGAAGAAAAACACAAAATAGAAAGTGAAAATGAAAAACATTTGTGCTTTTATAGATGAACCGGAGAAAGAGGAAAACCCTTTTATCTATGGTATGGTTTTGCTTTTTTAAATGTTTGTTTTGGATGCATGATGTTTCTTGCTACTTGTACTACAAAGCATGGATCATTTATACCCCTTATTGTATCAAAATCTTGATCTAAACACTGATCAAATTCTCAACACAATGCACAAGTTCACCCAATTTGGGTTACTTTTAACCCAGCAGTTTTAATGTGTAGCACAATACAAACATCAGCGATTGCATGAGATGTTAAATGAAACGTTTGCTTTGCTACTCGCCAACTTGCTTTGTAGACTACGAGAGTCTGAGGATTTGTGGACTGGCCTTAGCTGTGGTGCTATTCACGCTGGGAATCCTGCTTATTCTCAGTAAGTAAACCACTATTCGAGTGTATGGAATGACATTTTTCCCTTTGTTATGCATTATGCAAAAGCAAAACAATCACAGTCCAGCTAATGGCTTCCCATTCATTTCAATGGGGAGAAAGTTGCTCAGCGATATCCTTTCTTCTTCTTTCTCTTTCAAGGTCGACGGTGCCGCTGCAGTATCAACCAGAAAAGCAGGTATGCCGCTGTGCCCTTCTGAATGACAAAAAGTGCTTCAGTCACACCACACGAGACATGTGGTTACCATGGCAACCTCTCTCTCCATCTGCAGGGCCCCCAGAGATGAGGAAGCGCAGGAGGAAAACCTCATCGTCTCAAAGGGTGAGTTGCCCCTTTCCACCTGCCATGTCAGCTCCCCTCAGCTCACCCCTGACATCCACAAATATAAAAATATAAGTTCACTTTAGGGAGTTAAATTATAAATTACTCCCCCCCGCCCCTCCTTTTCAGCCGCAGCAGCTGCCAAAGAGACTCCAACGGAAAACTGAGGCAGCTCCCCTCCGCTGTCAGCTCACACTGCCTTCTGATTTTATTTGACATGAATCCACGGCATCATAGCTATAACTATTAAATGGTGACACATCAAGGTAAGGGTATAATAAAATGTGTACATAAATCATATATATATACCCTAACGACAAACCTTTAGGCCCGTCGTGCTTCGTCGTGATCGTAGTCCTCAGTGCTCTTGTCTCTTCTTGTGCCTTCATGAAGTGTCCCGATTTGATTAACACCGTCCATACATGTCGCGGGTAATAGCACCTTTGACACAAGATGATCTTTAAGCTAGAAAGTGTGTCTGCGTGGTGTGCTCTAGTTTGTTTTGTACTCACAGCTACTGCTTTTTAGAGTTTAACATTTAGGTAGCAGTTTACAATCATGAAAGGGCTTATGAATTGTTTATAAATGGGTTACATATGTTATTAAGCCTTTATAAAATACTAGATGACATGGAATCACATGACCACATTAATCGCTTGAAAAATCTGAATGATGACTTGGAAGGCCATTCTGTCCTTTTGGGTGGAGCGCCATCTGCTGGATATGATTTGTCACTGCAACACCCCAATTGAAAGGGAAAAAAACCAGCAATGGCAGAAGTAGCTTGAACTTGCCAAAAAATGAGCCAACACAAATGATTAATGTCGTCAAATAGTGAGCCCGCCATGTTTTAAGTCATGCCTAACTGTTTATTAAGGCTTCATAATGATGAACTATTTATAAGCATTTGTAAACTCTATAAATGTAGCGTGTCAATGGATTTACTACGTTCTTTATGTTGTCAATTGTCCTTGGAAATGTTTGTTGTACTATATGTAGTATTTAAGCGTACAGAGAACTATATACCAGTAAGTTGTATGTATGGAAGTGTGTGTCTTTGCATACATGTGAATACATACATACATGCATGTATGTGTGTGTGTGTGTGTGTGTGTGTGTGTGTGTGTGTGTGTGTGTAAGCGTGATGTATGAGACAATCGGACGTGCTTACATCCACTGCAGTGATTTGACGATACGTCCTGTGGAATTTACTGCATCAGCTGTCTCACTGCCGTCCACTTTTTTGCTCCTCCCCTGATTCTTGAGGGAACGTGAATTCCACATGTACACATTCACGATTTATTTTGTACTTCAATTTGAGTGAGCCTGAAAGGTCACTCACAAAACTTTCACTCATCTGATTGGTTTGAAGAGACACCCAATTGTCCAATTGCCGCATGAGGCCTTGTTGTGTTGCAACATGTCATACTTTTGGCATACAATATGAATAAATGTCTCAAGACTCACAGTGATGCCTTGTATCTGCATTTTATTGTGTGTATACATAAATGAATTCATCAAATTTTCTGACCCAGACTTGATGTAGTACCAAAGGTGACCAGTGAGAGGCAGCATATTGCTACAGGACAAGGAGGCCGTATGTAGAAGAAGAAACAGAAACAGCTTGAGGCAAACTAATGGCTCACTATATTGACACTCAGACAACCATTTTTATTGTGTTTGCAAGGCAAGTTATAGGTGGCTTGCTCACTGGCAATTTCACAGTCACGTAGTCTGTGGCTTCGCTGGACTCGGTGTCGACCACGCACAACTTTATTTATATAACACATTTCAAAGCAACTCTCGCTGTAACAAAAGCGCTTTATAGTTAGGGTGAGGCTATTTAATGATTTTAAAAAAAAACACATTTTAAAATGAGCTTTGGAAGGCCACAATCGGGGTTATATGCTCCCTCTTACGAGCTCCAGTTGAGAGGTGATTGTTAGCATTTTGGACATTGAGGAAACTCCAAATTGCATTCCAGTAGTCTTGCCAAGAAGTGGCCTTGAGGTGAACGCATCATTTTTTGCTCACTTCATAAATAAATGATAAATGTAGTAAGTTTGTAAGACAGATAGTAGAATTCCAAAGGTTAGCTTAGCTCTTTATTGGATTCAGAGTTCAAACTTTATGACACTATCAATAAATATATCAGTTGAGCCGCTGTAGGCGTGGAAAATCATTTTGTGTGGTTAGGGGGTGGGCTGCACCTGCCCGCCCCCTCGTTGTCCACGCTGACCAACACATACCTGAGCAAAGGACACTTGCAGAACAGGTGAGTTTTTCTCTCCTTGTATGAAAAAATGAAAGGCAAATACATGACTGCTTGTAAATTTCAAATGTCATATGTTTTTTAATATCGAGCTGCAATCGTTGACCTGCGTTGCCAAATATGGTTCCTTGTCCTCTGCAATCGACTGGCGACCAATTCGGGGTGTACCCCGAACTTCTTATCCAGTCACCTGGAAGAATTCTGTCTTTTTGTAAAAAAACAATCAAAATTAAATCTCATTTTTCTTTATAATATCACTACAAGCGACTTTTCGCTCAGTTCCTCAGCAGTCCGATTGAGCAAGGTTCAAGGTTATCCGACATTGCGACAATGCCTTATGAATGAATAACTTTTTAGAATGCCCTCAAGGAGAAGGAGCACAACTCACAGTTAGCTTCAAAGGAATCATTTTGATGAGTCTCGTTAATAATTTGACTTGTTCTTAATATGTGTGAAAGGTTGAATTTGACATCACAAAGAGTCCTTTGAAAGTTCCAGTTGCAGATTTCTACTTGATATAGCCCAGAGTGAGTCTTTCTAAACCAGCTCCATTGCAAATACAAGCCGGTAGCTTTATTACTTTACGCAAAGACCTTTCAAAGCACACACACACACACATCATGGTTTCACATATCATGCCTTGCGAGACGCCGACAGTCAACAGACATCATAACTGATTAACTGCAATGTGGATGGATCATCGACTGCTACTACTGAACGTCTGCGTTGTTTGTATCCACAGTTTGGATAACTCCACTCAAAAACGCACACGCAACATGCCGTCGCCTCAAGGTAGGTCACGCAAGGGTGACTGATTTAAAGAAGAAAAAAAAAAATGGGGGCGGGGGATATGGTGGAACACTTGTCATTGGTTGGCATACTTTGGGCTTTAAAGTCTGTATATATTTATTTATGGATATAATCTATAATATGTTGATGATATTTCAATGGCGTTTTTTTTTTTTTTTCAATATCAGATGCCAAAATTGACCCAGATGCAGACTTTGTTTATGGTAAGTGAGAGACATTTGACTTTGTTTATGGTAAGTGAGAGACATTTGTGTAATTTCTTTGGAATTTTCATGGAATTTTGGAACCCTCATGGCGACACTGTCCTACTTTCATTTGCAGACTACTACACACTCCGTGTCGTCGGCCTATCCGTTGCCGGAGTCATTGTACTACTTTCAATCATTTTGCTGACAGGTAAGTCACTTTATATGACGCTGGATTCCTCATATTTCCAAAAGTATCACTTGTCAGGGAAAAAATAAAACTCATTTGTGTGTTGTGAAAAGCCATTTTGAATATATATATATATATATATATATATATATATATATATATATATATATATATATATATATATATATATTCTGTTTTTAAATATTTGCATGTAGCATGTCTTCTCCTGTTTTATCCCACATTCTAAAAACATCCATGTTGGTTCATTGAGCACTCTAGCTTCAATTTCTGCTCATCCATGACCCAAATGAGCACCTTTAATGTTCATAATATTCGAGAAATAACATGCCTAGGTATTTAACACAAGCATGTTTTTCTTTTTATACAGGCAAAAAGTTCCGCCACTGTTTAACCAAGTCACCTGATCGGTAGGTGATGATACGCACCATTCCACGCAATATCAATTGATATGAAAAAGGAGTCTTTATGAAATAAACTGCAAATGTTTTCATGTAGAATTCAAGTGGATAAATTGTAATTTGATCAAATAACATATTCTCATTGTTGATAGGCAAGAAGACAGTGATACAACGTTGAATGAAGTGATGCAAACATGAAGATGAGATGCTGTGTGCTGCTGACTGTCAAGAGAGTGCCAAGATTATCAAATCATTTAAAAAAATAAAATAAATGAAACACTTGTGTAATCTATGGGTTTCTTCTTAAATGTTTGAACCACAAAAATGGGGTTTGATTTAATAAGGGTGTCAAAAAGCTTTTGTTTCCATGGATCAGGTTTCTGCAAACATCAAGCCCAGCAACCCTCGTGGACCTGTTCCGAGTTTGGTCACCTTTGCATTGCTTCTTATACATATTCATGTAGTAACAATACTGACCACAAGAGGACGCGTTTTACAAACATACATATAGTAACAATAATGACCACAAGAGGGCGCGTTCATACCAGCGTCAGAAACGGGAAGTGGCTTCAGGTTCTTCTGTCCACAACAGGTAAGGCCAACACAAAAGTTGCTTTGAGAATAAGATATCCAGACTGTCGATTCTATTTAAGTTTCACAACTGGGGGGTGTAAATGCAAATTTGCTTTTTTTGTCCATGCCCCCTTTCCCAAATGGTGCAAATTCACTTGATCGCGTGATCGGGGGAAACATTGAAAAAACAAATAATTAATCGTGCACCACTTGATACTCCAAAAGCAAAAAAAAAAAAAAAGTATCTCTGCTGCATTAATGCGTGCTCTAAACCGAAATGACAAAATGTGAAGAGTTAACATCTTTCCTTCCGATTTGACCAGTTGGTTCCCCGAGGCTGGATCAGCTGCTTTCCATAAGGGCTTGAGTTGAGGTAAGCACGAAAAAGCCATTTAGCTCCTGATAACATCACTCCACAAACACAAGCACGAGTGGACAGGTGTGAGAGCGTCGAACGCTTTGTCTTCCCACAGCCATTTAGAATGGCAGCCGTGCTGACAGCATCAGAGGCAAACAAACAACCTGCTAGATGGATGGATGGATGGATGGATGGATGTGACGTGGGCTTTTGAAGGCACCTCTTCTTTTTCCTGAAATGTGCTTACGATGAGAAACTTGAAATTTCTTCTGTGAGATATCAATCCAATCATGTCTTTATAGTATGTTGTAGTAGTGCCACCCCAAAAAAACAAAAACAACCTTGTATTCAACACTTGAAATCTTCTGTACTCGCAAGAAAAATGTGTTATTGTCCAATAGAGCCAAAGTTCAACTTTGAACTCACTTCATGGCTGTTCTCAGGTGGAACTTGGGTCTTATAAACAGTTCAGGCTAGAAGAGCTCAAATTTATTTGTGGTTCATCAGAGACACTTTGTTGACAGCCGCATCAGTTGCAAGAGGGTGTGAAGACTTCTGCAACCTCTATCTCTTCTTTTACTTAGTTTCTAAAGTATTGGTCAAAACGTTTTGAATTGCAAAAATATGGCGCTTAGGGGTGTGTAGACTAATTCAACTACTGCAATCAACTTTTCCCGTTGTTTTATTGCTTGTTCGCGTTTGTGTATGGTGGAGGTCAGCCGGTAAGGCGCGTCAAAGCGTGGGAAAGCGATAAGATCAGAGAAGCGCAGCTGAGGATAGCAGCTTTGCCCTCAGCCGAGCTCCGCAACGTTGTCTCTTCACACACACCTGGTAGAAGGATGATAAAGTCAGTTTCCAAATTAACTGTCGTCTGTAGCTGTCCATGACGGTTGATTGTGAGCATATAAACATTCAGGTTCAAATGTCACTAGTACTCTAAGTATAGTTGAATTGAAAACAATACCTGGGTTCAGATGATTTCATTTCTTCCAGCCACTTGATGAAATCAAATTGACTAAATGCAGCATTAAAAAAATTATTTCCATCAATGTAGGAAAATCTTTTTCATGAATTTCTTAATCCGTGTATTGCCAAAATATTTTTGGTTTTATTCACGACATCATTTATTTTTACGAACAGTACATTCGAGGGATAAGAATTTTCCACCAATGTCCGACTGATAAAAAAATATTACATTTTTGAGAAAATGGAGAATTTTTGTTCTGAACAGTCATCGGTTGATTGATTGTCACTGATTTGATCAATTTTATGATCATCGAGTGCTAATCGACAGTTACACACTTTATTCTCAATTCTCAAACATTGACACTGCTTGTATAAATCAATACGTAAATATCTGTGGCATCTTCATCCCCCCCCCCCCCCCATTAAGTGTAATTTATGAATGTTGCCAGTTAATGTGCCTTTTTGCTCGAAGGCGTGTGCAAAAGTGTGTTTGTGTGTCACTAAGGGGCGAGAGCAGCGAGTTAGTCCCACACAGCAACGCCTCCGCGTCGGCAGCCATCTTGGAAGCATCGGTATTACCCTGGCACATCGTTTTTGTGTGTCTGCACACGTGTGGGCGTTCTCCCCCGTCTCCGATTCCTGTCGTTCCTTCATCTCCATTATTTTTCTCCCCCCCCTCCCAAATTTCTTCCCCTCTCTGAGCTCTCTCCCACAGCGCATGAGAGGACGCTTTATGTGATGCACCCCAGCTCATTTGAATGAATTAACACGCCTTTCCCGTCTGTCTTACACACACACACACACACACACACACACACACACACACACACACACACACACACACTCACGCACGCCGCCCGTTAATGTGCTGCAGCAAAGCGTGTGCCATTCATATTTGCCTAATGTGGAGCCTCGTTGGAAGGCGCCGCCATGCACGTTTGCTCTGAAGATCATTTTTTTGTACCTTAGGGACACAAAAGCTAGCTTAGCGGCTCACTGACTCATTTTAAAGCATCACATGGTCGTCGTTGGCGACGGCCCAATTCGGACCTTTTTGCGGTGCCGGCGACATTAGCGCTAATATGATCCTAGCATGTTGTTGGGGCCTGAGGGGAAGCACTGATTGTCTGAACGTTAGCATCCACAATAACTTGTCTCATCACGCTCATGTCTTCAAAAACATCCCCCTCCCCTCCCTTTTTATCTGCATCCCTATCTCCAGGCAACCAGCGATGGCGCCACTGATGGAGATTCTTTTTTTTCACAGTAAACCCCAACGCTCGTCTGTGACACTTTCTAGAGCCACTTGCCTTTTCGCAGTCCCCATGTCAGCTCCTATGAAGATCTCTGTCAGACGGAGAAGATACAACCTGCTTGGTGCTGTCAGGCCCGCTCACTTCAGCTCAGCGCTTTGACCAGCATGCTGCCTCTTGCAGCTCTGGCCACGCAATTCCAGCTCAAATTGTTGTGTTGGAATATTGTTTTTCACCTCATGAACCGAAACAATCCAGAAGTCAAATCGAGCGCATTACTAGTTGCAACCAGCAGAGGCGCTGTTGATGTAATGACTCACCTTAATTACATTTTGACGATGCCCATGGTGGCGCAGTTGCAATTCTGTTGGACAACGATGGTGCGTGGGTGTACGTGTGTGTTCCACCTGTTACGTAATCGAGAGTGGAGGCTGCATGTTGCTTTTCCTGCTACACTAGAGCGGCTCTTCAGTGGGAGTGAGAGAAGCCTCAGCTCAGATCAGCTCAGCTCTCTTCCATAGTTTTGTTTTGTGTGTACACGTGCGTTTGTGTGGGTTTGTGGATCTCAAATATCACATTTCAACTTTGAGGTTACGGTCACATTTGATTTATACAAGTATATGGTTTGTTCAGAAAAAAAACAATAAAGTAGGGTCTAATTGACTCAATAAGTCGGTTGCCCAAAATTGATTTGCTTTTGACCAACCAAAGTGGATGCAAATTAAGGACAATAGGATCCGACCAGCCACTTGAATCAATTGGATCAAACTTTGGTTTGCAATGTATTTTGTACAGAAAATTGGGTTGATTGAATATATCATCTAAAAGTGAAAACGATCGAAATTATGAATATAAATCTCTGCAGGTTAAATGATTGCTTCTACAACAGCCCTAGCAAATCACAATGTCCCATCACAAGTGAGCTCGATTTAGAAAACCTGCTCACGTAAGCGCAAAACTGTCATCTAACCTGTCCTGGATTGGGTTCCAATATGAATCCTGGATTGCATTACGCACACTCCAGCGCTCATAGATAGTAAAAGTCGGCATGTGATTGATTATTTGGAAACAAACATAAAAAAAACTTTTAAATTAATGTTAGCGCTGCCATTTAAATGTACTAAAGCGTGCGTCAAGTACGCGCAAGGCAGCTTTCTGTGCGTTTGCGTTCCATCCGCGATGCGCGCGTCTGGTTGGCCACGTCTTGATTAGGACACCGGGGGTGGGGCGACCGCGCTCCGTCCCGGTAAGGGGAGGGGAGAACAGGCAGCAGAGGCGGTACTTTCTCCGCGGTTGGGTTGGCGGCGCCGGAGAGTGTGCGGGACCAGGGCTGGAGAGATCTGCCGGGGGAAGCATCAAGCCAAGAAACCAGTCCAGTCCAGCACGGAGCCTCGCTTGCCTGGCAGACCCGCTGCGCCGTGCGCTCTTCTTTTGGAGGGGGGCTGCACCACATTCCTGTGAACTATAACTGCTTTGAATGGCATGTGGCTTGTAACTTTACTTCTGCTGTATTCTTTGCAAGAAGGTAGGCCTATGGAAATGGATTGATTGTGTCTCTCCAAGTGTTTGTCTGCACACCTCACTCATCACGTTGAAGTTATCCGAGCGCGCTGATTTGATTTCAGTCAAGCACTACAAAACACGTATTTTAGGAGATAGACTGCTAACTTTCTTGATGTTTTATTGCATGGATGCTCAGCTGCTTCTTTTAGTTTTTGTGTGTGATATTGATCAAGACGGTGAAGGGAAGTTAAAAACATCCAAAATCAATACGCACTGCGTTTGGTGGAGTGCGTAAAATGACCAAATGGCGCAAATAAAAAGCGCATCTCGTTCATTTGGATGGCAAAAGATAACGAGCATTTGGATTTTGGTTGCCTGTTTAATGTGAATATGGAGGCTGTGAATAAGCGGGGGTAGGCTGATAAAGATCACCCGAGTATGGCGCACGGGTTGATTGTCCATCCTCAGTCTTTTGTGCATGTTTACGCGTGAGAAGCAGAACAGCAAGATGTTTATACACCTTTAAAGTAAACCTTGTGACTTGGAGGAAGAGTGATTGAAAAAGTTGGGGGCGCTCCTTGAGGTGTTTTGGGGGATTTTTTTGGCAAACGGTGCGTAAAAGCCATGATTGTGTGAGCGTCCATGCAGCAACAGCGTAGGGGTCATTGCGTTTTGATGGAAGATGTGTGAAGTGATTCTGCAAGAGAATTGATTAATTTTTGGAGAAAAACAAGCTCAATGTGAGACAATGCTTTGTTAACATCGTTTTTTTTTATTGATTCACAAGCAAACAGGAGTGAGCGCATGCAGATGCAGTCGTTATCTGCCCTGCACTAATTATTCATCCTCCATTTTCTGTGGCTCCAGATTCCACTGATTGGCTTCGCTCTAAATGCTGCAGAAGGGAGCTTCATGCTTCTTGCTCGTATTGGAAAATCCAAAATGTTTTTTTTTTTTTTGTGATCGTGTAGGCCCCTGAGGCGTTTAAGATGTTGGGAAGAAAAGAACCACCCGTGAATTTATACACTTTGTTTTTGCGCACGGCTCGTATTTAAATGCACTGAATATTATAATAAATGATATTATAGTGTGTGTGTGTGGGGTGGGGGGGTCAGATTGGTTTCTGCAGTCCAAGAAAAAGCGGGTGTAGAATGCGTGTTTTGTGGTTGAGGTCCTCATATGGCCTTGGCAGTGCCCTCTGTCACACAAGCTGCAGTGTTGTTTGTTTCTTTTTATTGGATTAAAAGGTGTGTTTGGATCATACACATCACCCCTGTCCCGTGACTGGTTGAGATGTACATCGTGTGTGTGTGTGTGTGTGTGTGTGTGTGCGTGTGTGAATGTGTGCGGAGCAAGGCTGGGGGCGTCAAACAGCCACTGAAGCGGAAAGAGTGCCTGAGATAGGCGAGATGGAGATAACGCAGTGGGAAACAAACTTCCATGATGTTGTTGTTGTTTTTTTCTTTTTCCAATGCCTTGTTCCACTCCCTTTTGCACGATTCCACTATCAGGTGCATTGTGTGCACGCGTGATTTCTGTTTGATTAACTTAATCTCACGAGAAGCCAAGGCAGATGCATGCATCAGTACTGCGTATTTTTTTTTTTTTTTTTTTGGTGCTGGGCCGCGCCTAGAGAATGGCACACAGTTTTCTTCATTGTTCATTTTTGAAAAGCATGCAAATTCATTTGTTTATTTTGAGCACACCTGCGACTGTACACGTGCAAGGATTGTTTGTTTATCTTTTTAAAATGATATTTGAGCCATTTAGGGGTGCTGAATACGTTCGGGCCTGGCGGGCCACACTCCAGCCTTGTTTTTTAAAAAAATATATATACATATATTTAAGACGTGTTAAAGTGCACTTTGAATAAAATATTTTGCGCTGTGGACTCTCAGGCGGCTTGTAAGAACAACAATTTGGAATAAAAATGGCCTGCTGTGACGGGAGGTGTGTGAGAGTGTGTGTAGAGTGGGGCTTCTCTTTGCCATAATTATTTCATCAATCGACACAATTCCAGTTCTATCCAGTTTCACTCAATAGACCTTAATTGTGTACGACTTCTCACTGTTTCATAATGTAGTAACCAATTTTGTGCATAGTATATTTTATCCTACATTTGTTCCGCGATTATTTCTATCTTCTGCTGCAATGTCTCATCGCCCATCTCGTTAAAACGCATCCTCATTCCCTTTCCTATCCGTGCAAGTTGATTCACAGTGAACCAGCGGTGTTTTCCACGCATGCGTGTTCACATGCAGAGTTTGAAAACACTTAATTGCCAGATGAGTCACGAGGAGGCTGTATTTGACGACGAAAGCTCCTAAAACTACTTTTTTTTTTATCGTCATCAAATAAAGTTTATTCATGGATTGTAAATATGCCGTGATGACACGATGAATTACGCACGATGTCATACGAGAACATGACATTACAAAAGCCCTTTGTATAGCTCGTGCTGCTGCAGCTGTCAGCTTCCACTCAGAGAAAGAAAGAGAGAGAGAGAGAGAAAAAAAAAAGGAGCAGCTCCGATGTGGACGTGTCACTCTCAGGTTAACTCGTCACTCAGTCGTCTCTGCTTTCTTGGTCAAGTGTTGGCGCGCTGCGTTTGGCAGCTGAATGGTGCTGGAAAACGCGCACGCGCAAGCGCACGCACTTGTCCAGCTGACCGGGCCAATCCGTCTCATAATTCAGTCTGAACATTTTGTTTGTCTTGAAAGCAAATGAGCACGATGGCCATTCTGCATGAGCTGTTTTATTTCAGTCAACAATCAGATGATAGATTTGGTGAATTTACTACTAATTTGCAATGAGAGTTTTCAAACCTGAGACCAATTATGGTGGCTGATTTTAGATCTTTAAATAGCTCCACTGACGAAAATGTTGAAATGCTACAAACAAAAATTATTGCAGACATATCAGGCTCTATTTTCATCGTGTAATTCTCCATAGATGGGAGTTAGATATAATGTCGGAGGTCTGCGCCGCTGTGGGAGTGGTCATGCTCTATAAATACTTGACATGGCGGAAGCACGTTTGTCCTAGAGCTATTTCTGCTACTCTTACACCTGCTGCTAATTGAATTTGAATTTATGTGTGTATACATATATGCGATGCTATATTTTAAGAGCCTTGCTCGAGGCAGCCAGCCAGCGAAACACAGCCCTCTCCTTGAGAGATTGACACATCTTGACAAACATCAAACAATCACGTCACCTCTTTGTGTTTTCCTGTTCCGCTCACCGGGAAGCGATTTATGACCACAGAGCTCTGGGGGAATAATAATAATAATAGTAAAAAAAAGAATATACCGCTTCTACAAATCCGACATTCAGTTCAGCGGCAGAAATCATTCTTTTGAAGTGGGAGTTGTGAATATTTTAAATGCTGAACTGGCTGCCTAATGTTTTACTGACATGGCATAAAGTGTTTACAGGGGTTGTTTACCACTCTGTGTGTGCGTGTGTCTGCATATATATATATATATATATATATATATATATATATATATATATATATATATATATATATATATATATATATATATATATTGAGAGTGAGCAGGAGGGATTTATTGCAGTTTTTCAATGCACGTGATGAATCTCACTGTTGGTGTGCGTATGTGTGAATGGATGTAGATGAGACCGAAAAGGCTGCATTATGCATAACAGCTCACCAAAGGCAATAATAATCCTTGCTCCTCCAGCATACATATTCATAGTCCATTTTCATAACCATTGCAAAAACAGTGGAGGGAAAGTGCAAATATATTTGAGCGCACTGTTTAAAAAATGTGCATGGAAAAAAAAAAAGAAGGTTAAAAAAAATAGGATTAAAGGTTCACCCAGCGGCGACTTCACCTTCGATGAGTTTGACCTTCTTTATTGCAATTATGGCATCCGTGCTTGAAGAAAACAATCAAAATACAGTTCAGGAGGTGTGATGGAGGCTCAGGAGCAAGAAAAGGACAAGTGTGAAACGATAGAACGATTATCGTGTTTTTGATCAAGAATGTGACCTTAATCCTGAAAAACTGTTCAAAAATGCAAACTTTCGTTACCTTATCTGTTCCAAACTGCAACCACACTAAATGTTCCAAAAGTATTGAGATAATAAGTTCATCAAGCTAGTAAGGGTTTAAAAAAACTTCACACACACCCTGAATACTTCATCCAATCAAATCCGTTTACTTTCCGACACTTTCCCAGATATTCAAAAAAGGTCAAACTCGAACACCAATTCCCGTAACACAACTCAAGTTAAATAATGTCTTGTAGCAAACCTAATCATCGTCCAATCAGATGCTACAGTTGTTTTATTCTCTAAAACGCTATCTTATTTCAACGTACTTTTATTACATTTGTGGCTAGCGATGTCGGGCCGTGCCCAAACTCTAATTCGCCGTTCTGTTTTTATTTGATGTTTTTCAAAGTTTACTGCGAGGGGACACATGGTTTATGTTGTCGTTATGTTGGCACTTTCCCCGGAGGCCGTAATCTGTGGAGGTCTCCCTCCCTTTCCGTGCGTGTGTACGTATGAACTCGCTGACCTGGATTCATAGCCTAGGACAGAGCCATTAGCTTTGCCCATCATAAGCTGTTGCTTTGTGGGAGCTATTTGCCCTACGCTTAAGCGTCCCCATTTTTTCCATTTTGGGCTATTTGGACGACATCGCCGGACGGTTTATGGTTTGTTTAGATTTCAACAGATTATGGTATTTGAAAGCATGATCATGTCTAAGTACAGCTTGCTGGACAAATCTTATCTGTGAAAAATGGTGTACGGTGCTCTCCGTGGTGCTGAAAGTGCAGATCTGGATTGAACTTGACCTGAATTGAGATTTTGGAGCGCTAAAAGATTCTGTTCCACTTTCAGTAGCGGAACGCCGACACCTGGTTGCTACCTGACTGCCTTTTTGTACTTATACGCGTTTGGCTTCTGTATTTGTTTGACCCTAATTTGCATCCTACCATTTTTTACAAGTGAGGTCGTCATCCCAACAAGTTTCTCGCGTCACATCAATCATACCCCGTTCTGCTTGACACCAGCGCATGCATCAGAAGTGGAAAGGTTGGACATGGGCCTCCAGTGATTACTGACTAGATAGACTTTGTGTGCGGTAAATGTGTAAAAGGAGATTATGTGGGTTTAGCACTCTGCGTCTGGCATACAAATTCATCACCGCATGGTAGAAAATATAAAGAGTAGATTTTTGGAACAGGTTGGGACTTTTTTCAGATTTGCAGGGGGGCTCACATCCCTTTATCCCTCTAGAATAGATCCGCCCCTGTCTTGAGCAGAACACATTCAGAACCAAAGCAAGAGTAATCGGAAATAAGATTATATTGTTTTTAAAGTATTCTTTATTTGAGGATCTTAATCATCAATGTTTGGAAAAACAACCAATCACCTCATTGTCTTATTTTCTTTTATTTTTCTTTATCTTGGTCTGATGTTTTATATCACAAAAACCTGGCATTTGAACAGGGGTGTGTAGACTTTTCCTATCCACAATACATTCTTTAAGGGACTGATCATAATACTTGTTATAAAACATGCTGTCATTGGTTCTTAAACTGAAAACGCTTAACGAGATAATGTTATAAAAGTGTCAACATGTCAGAAATGTCCTAAAATGATCAAATTGGAAATAAAAGCTTTTCATTGTATGGTGACAGTGAGATGTGTGGAACATATGTCTCTTGTAGCAAAACCATTCATCCTGGTTCTTGCTATCAAAATCTTCAGCCTTTCACTTAATCACTGGTTATTAATGACACTCTTTGAAGGCGACGAGCTTTAGAAATTAGCACCTCAATGACATGAGAGAGAGTCTTTCAATCTCCATTGATGCGTTTTAGCCAGCACCCTCTTCTCTCCAGAGACAGTAAGAATTAAAAGATAGCGCTAATCCAGCCATTGTTGTCACAATCCAGGAAAAGGGGATTAATTCAGTATCATAGTCTGAGAGGAGAATTCTCCGGCTCAACTGGGGAGGGGCGGCCTCTTCTTCTGGCCCGAAGCCATTTTTAATTGCATTTTGTTTTATGTATTTATTTATCTATTTATTTATTAAATTTGTAATTTTGTATTAAATGTCTGGGTTATTTTATTCATTTATTTATTTATTTTTTATTTTATTTTTTTCCATCCCGTGCAGATTACTAACGCTCATGTCTCTTTCTGTCATCCAAACAGTCAACAGTGAGGATGTTGTCTCTACTCGGCTGTACTTTGTGAACGCCTCCCTGCAGCGGGTGACCTTCTCCAGCTCCGTGGGGGTGTCCCTGCCCTGCCCCGCGGGCGGCGCCCCCCATGCCGTCCTGCGTTGGTACCTGGCCGCCGGAGACGACATTTACGACGTGCCCCACATCCGCCACGTGCACGCCAACGGCACCCTCCAGCTCTTCTCCTTCTCGCCCTCCGCTTATAACAGCATCATCCACGACAACGAGTACTTCTGCACCGCCGAGAACCAGGCGGGCAAAATCCGGAGCCCCAGCATTCACATCAAAGCAGGTAACATCAAATCCGACTGCTCATTAAAAATCAAACATTTTTTTTTTTTGCAATGTGTCATATTGGTTAGCATACCGGCGGTTAGCTAACCTTCACAGCTTTTTTGGTGAATGTTCTAAAATAAATATGTACCTCACTAAAATTAACCAAACTTTTGTGCATGGTGTAAAACTGCGTGCTGCTGACCTGTCTGCACTCGCTGTCAAGGTCAAAGCTAGCGAGGGAAGGTGTTACTTTTCACACACAACACACACACACACGCACACACATGCATGTGTGCACAAACACTAACTCATGCCAGCATGTCTCCTGCCTCCCAGTTTCCCAGTCTCTCCATCTGTCCACCGACTGGAAAGTCCCCTAACCACACAATCTCACACACACACAGATACACACACAAGGACACACAGGAACACTGATATATGCACACAGAGAACCATTTTCGTCAAGCTGGCTCTTGGTGTGGAGCTGCCAGCTCTTTGTCGGGGTGTTTTGGCAAGGACAGTTTGAGCGAATCAGCTGCAGACATTGAATGATGCGAGCGCAATCATGGGAGGAAAAAAAAAAAAAGAAAAATAATTTGGAGCGTGTTGATGAATCCTGCCCCGAAGAGACATTCAGCACTTCTTAGCACATGCGGGTAAAAATGTGCCCATATGGCCCGCATGTTCCCAAGGGGGAGGGTGTGACCTTCTCACAAGCCTTCATGTTGGGATGACCTTCCCTCGCCTAAATAATTGCACCAATTAATCAATTGAATGCTGAGATGACCGCTTTTGCACATTTTCGTAAGCAAGACCGGAGCTCTTGAGTGTGCGCCTCATTACCTCTGTACACATGCACGCGGTTGCCATGGGCAACATTAGGTGTGGCTGGCCCCGCCTCAAAAGAAAAATTGGCCCCACCCACTCTTGCTGTTTATTAGAACCACTGCAGGAATGTCTGGCTGTTTACAAAATGTGACAACAATCTCCCATTTTCCTGATATTGTCTGACACAGAACAGAAGATCTTTAAAAGTTAGTGTGCTGACTTTATCGGAATACAACCCCAATTTATGTGGGTGTGCACACTTATGCAACTATATAATTTCATTTTGTTCCTCTTTTTATTCTGTTACATTTCTAAAGAAGATATGTAATTGGCAAAAAGTACAACAAAAAAAATGGATGGGTGTCCACCAGATTGGTCAGCATTAGCGTGGTGAACTTTTGGCTCATGGACCCTCTCCAAAGTCGAAACACATGCCAACCACCTCATTCTCCTTAAAGAGGATTATAGAGGGCGTTTTTACAAACCGTCATCACGTGTCGCTGACGGAATTCTAAACGATCAGTGCCCGCTTTCCCGTTCACTTAATAAGAAAAACAAACGTACAACTATTCATTTTCTTGATCATTTGCCGTCTCTCTTTCTCGTGTTTTTGCAGCTCTCTTTATGAATAAGTAAATGCAGTATTTGGTTTCCCCGGCGTTAATTATTGAAGCGACAGTGATACAGGACTTGCCTCCCAGTGCGCCCCGTGCGCCCGAGCCATGTTTTAGCTCGTTTCTAGGCAACCGGCCCGCATATAGTCAGGCATCAGTAACATCCTAATGATTCTGCGGCGCGTACGATGAGGGGGAGTGCAAGTTACACACAAATCAACCCGGGCCGCCATTTGCATTTTTGCATTCGTTTGTAGAGAATTTCACAAGGTTGCAGGCGGTGACATTGACCGGCGGCTGGTACTGTTGCGTTCAAACATTTATAAGCTGTCAGGATGATTTTAAACACTCTATGATGGTCTGAAGGGGGATTGGGATTTTTTTTTTCCCTACTATTGACGAGCTGCAGCGGGGTCAATCAGAGAGTAAATAAATGATTGAAAGAATTAGTCGTACCGCGGCAGCCGAGGCTACTCAGTCGATCGGCGGTATTGATCGGCAGGTAGATGGTATCAGTGAAAAGCAGCGGCAACTTGAGATGAAGAGCCGGGGCTCAGGACGTGATTGCAATTATATGTTCCTTTAGCTTTGAAGTGTTTACAAATGAAGCGTCGGCTCACATTAGTGCTTTACGTGTCGGGCGACTTAAAGCGAAAAAAGTGAGCTGCTCTCTAGAGGATGTGTTAAGGTTGCGATTCATTTAAGGCCATGTCCCATTTGTACTTCCAAGTCAGAACGGCTTGCTTTGAGTAACTCTACACAGGAAAAAGATCTCGGGATGAATTGACGATATTTGATTTGGTCAAGTGGTTGCACAATTTTTGTAACTTTCAAAATATATCTGGATCCAAATGATTTTAAGCAACAACTTGACAAAATAAATGGACTGAAATTCTACTTCAAAATGTATCTGGATTTAGATCATTCCATTTTGTGCCACCGTTTTGGTCAAATCAAATTTTATAATTTCAACAACAAAAATTCAATGGAAAATAGAAAGTCAGATGTGAAAGTCAGCATAACGTCACAACTTAATCCATGACACAAGGAATGTTGTGCACTGGTCTACAGAACTGAACAGAAATTGAATTTATTGGTTAGTGTTAATGGACGTCTCTTAATAGACCGTCAACACCTCCGCTAAATACAGTTGTCATATTTGAAGTGTGCTCTATCTTCTCATGGATTTCAATCAGAGTCACAAGAATCAGGAAAACTCCATTGTGGCTCCATTTTAAGTTCACAACGATGAAATTAAGTACCAAACATTAGAACAGGGTTAAAGTAAAAGGGTGGCGGAGTTACTTTGAGGCAAAAGACTCTATAACATTCGACAAGGACGTTGCCTTTGGTTCCACTGGGTTCCAGTTGACAGTGGTGGCTGGCATAAAGCATTATTAATGACCAAGGAAACTGGCCTTCAGGCTAGGCGTTAATTATATCACCGGAGAGCTCGGGGAGAGCACAAACACATCGGAGGGCGGCGCGTGTGTGTGATTTGCATTGTTAAGCCATTACTGTCCTCATTTTGGAGGGAGGCCTAGCTGCTTGAATAGCAGTGATAGATTGGGATGCCAGCAACACTCGCCAGCATCAGCCTTTCTTGGGCCCATTTCATTTCTGTAATTGTGTTTTCCCTCATCTTACACATTACTCAAAGTACTCCCTTTTTTTTAAAATCTCGTGTCGAAACGTAGAGGGTAAATTATCGTTGACCTTACGAACGATAGAAGTGCTCATTTAGCGTCCACCTGTTTGTCACGTTAGCAAAATTATAAAAAGAGAGCTCATTTAGCATCAAGCTAGCTAGAATCCATCTTTAGCAAAATTATGAAAAGAGCGCTCATTTAGCATCAAGCTAGCTAGCATCCACCTGTTTGTCACTTTTGCAAAATGATGAATCCTTCCGTTTGCTTCGATGTTTAACAACTCTGAATGTGACAGAGTTAACTGCGAGGATAATTTGCTTAGCTACAGGCTACTGTTTTTGTCATGAAAGCGCGTCTTAATCACCGCCACCCTAGCTGGCACCGATTCACCACCCCGCGCTTGCCACGCCGCATGTTTCTGATGCCTGGCGCCTGCATGTGACAGTCACGGCGGCCGCGAGCCACGCCGTGCCCCCCTCGCCGTCTCAAAGCATCTGCGGCGTCGTTCTTTGAAAGGCTAAAGGCCACTCGCCGCGCATCTCCTTCAACGCAACTCCCAGTCGGCCCGCCTTACAATCACGGCGACACTGAGTTGGACGAAAAGCAACAACACCAGCTCGTTTGTTTACCCGACTAAACTGTGATTCTTTTTCTATCACAAAACAAAGCCAGAACTCTCCTTTTAATATTTGTATTCATTTTCCATCATGTCTATTTTATACACGGTGAACATATTTAATGGCTATGGTTCTCCTTTTCCTTTTCCACACCAGTGTTCCGAGAGCCATACACAGTCCGTGTGGCCGACCAGCGTTCCATGCGAGGTAATGTCGCTGTCTTCAAGTGCCTCATCCCCTCTGCTGTCCAGGAGTACGTCAGCGTGGTGTCCTGGGAGAAAGACACCGTGTCCATTGTCCCAGGTAAGGAGCTGCTCCAGTCACTGTTATGCCATCGACATTTTTTTTTCCATGTGTTTGAAATGCCAGTGGAGTCAAACAATGTTTACTGTCAGAGCAAAGGAGAGTTGGATCAGCAATTTCAAAATAGGATTTTACATCAAACCCCGTCATGGAAATGAGCTGTTCACACTCCATACTCGCCGTAATGAATTTCCCCCGCGTCACCGGTATATCCCGTGTTGTCAGAGCCCGGAAGATGGAAGGGGAGGGTTTAAAAAATGAACCACTCGGTCAAAAAGAAGATGAAATGGCCTTTGCCTGCCATGTTGTTGGCTCCTCACTCGCCAACGGACGCCGCTGTTGTTAATAGCCATGTTCCGGTTATAAATCAGGCTTTGGATTTATCCTGAGTGTGTATATGTGTGTGTGTGAGTGAGTGAGAGAGAGGACATGAGTGTGTTTGTGTGTGTGGGCCCGAAGGGGAATGTAATTTGATGAGTGATGGATCTTTTTAGCTACTCATCACAGCCACCACAAAGCGAGCATACGCACCCCTGACACTCACTCGGACGATAACAGTGTGAAGACCTCCTACACATTGACACCGTACGGGGCGCGTGAAGGTTTGTGTGTTCCGCAGTTAACATTTGCTCCGCCGAGCGACGGCAAATTGTTGGGTGTCAGATGAAACTGTTTAGGTCGGATGATATGTTGCACTCCCGCTGCCCTTTTTACTCCACGTCTGATACCGAACAGCCCTTTCATCTCTCGATAGTGTGTGTGTGTGTGTGTGTGTGTGTACTAGTTCTGTCGTTCAATTCAAGCATTCATTGATTCAGCACAACTGTAGTGTGTGTGTGTGTGTGTGTGTGTGTGTGTGTGTGTGTGTGTGTGTGTGTGTGTGTGTGTGTGTGTGTGTGTGTGTGTGTGTGTACGTGTGTGAGAAAGTGTGTGTGGCCCGAGGGGGGTTTCCAGTCTGGATCGATAAACCTTGCTGTTGGATTCCCCTCTCTCTTGTCACGGATCCCTCAGTGTGAGAGTGTTGAGACTTTTGTGTGTGTGTGTGTGTGTGTGTGTGTGTGTGTGTGTGTGTGTGTGTGTGTGTGTGTGTGTGTGTGTGTGTGTGTGTGTGTGTGTGTGTGTGTGGTAAGAGCTCAGTGGGAGTGTTATTGATCAGATTTTGGATTACACATTAACATATGAACAAGCAAGATCATTATACACACACACAATTTATATCACACTCCGACTAGGCTGATCAGTGTAAGTGTCATAAATAAATGATATTCTTGAAGTAATAGATTTGAAAAATATTTGTTTGTATCTTAATACCCTTTGGTCGCAGCAGTCAACATCATTTATTATGGTTAATTCATCTTAATTTCTTGTATTGGATTCGAATAAATGGTTTGAATAGACTTGATTTATTCAGGGCAGCACAGCACTTTGTCGCGGAGCTCACATGACTCGGCCACACACACCTTGCATCCATCCATCCATCCATCCATCCATCATGAGCAGGTTTGTGTTTTTTTTTTTACCGGCGTTCGAAAAGCTCCATCTATTAAGAGGTGCGTGTATGCCAAGGTGCGGACTTGACAGGATGACACCCGTCACACGAGCGGCCGTGTTGGTCAATAAAGTCGACTTTGAGCGGGCTCTGATGAAGTGGCGGGCGGCTGTTTGCTGACAGCTGCCCTCGCTGCGAGACGACCCCGCCTGGGTGTCGTGTCACTTTCTGACAGCCAAATCTGTTTGCTTTGGAGAGTTCACAGAGCAATGTGTGTGTGAATGGGGGGGGGGGTCGACAGATAGACGCACAATGTCGACGTCGGCCCGTTATCTTTCGCCGCTGCCCCCTCGCTGCTTTCTCATGGCGTTTTGAAAATTATAATTTGTCTGCTCGTCAACTGGGGAGTGTTGACGAGTGTGTCTGAAGGAAGTGTGCGTGTGTGTTATTTATTAGTAACCATTTCCTCCTTCAACTTTAAAATGAGTGTGAGTTTCATCTGGTCGCCATGGTTACGGGTGCAAACTGGCAGGCAGAATGAAGAAGGTGTAAGGATGCATCGCTGCTTGATTTATTTTAGTGCGTCACACGCCATTCACTTGTTCGATACCGTTGGGAAAATACATCTTTTTAAAATGCGTTGCTTTGTTTGTATTAAGCAAATAATTATGACTCCGTTGATGATTATGCCGAGCTTGCTGATAATACTGGCAACGAGGGAACGTTGTAAACTGCACCTCTTATCAGTCCACGGCGGGCTATACTGCACATTACAACTCACCGCTTATTAATTATTCTCCTTTTCAATTATGACTTGCAGCGTTATCAACAACTTGTAAATTGCACCGGCAGTCAGGGTGGTCCCCCAAGTGGAGAATATGTCAAGCATTGAAATGATCCAGAATAACACAAAAGCGCAAATTCTGCCAATCTATGCTATTCAGTCTCCTTCCACATCACAAAAATGATGAGTGGAAGATACCAAGCCGGGGGGCAGTCAACTGATGCTTATGCAGATGGATTGATTTTTGTTAAGTTATGGACTCCACATCAGCATCGATTGGCTGATGTAGTGAAGAGCGAGTTGTGGGTGCGAACAGTGCGGCAAAGTGTGAGCGTGTTTCTGCATTCATTGATCGGGCTTCTTTAATCCTCTGCGCGCTCGTACGTGCACGCGCCACCGCTCACATTGTGGTGAAGTCGAACGTCGCCGCAGCCGCTTCTGTCCCGGTCTCCATTTTGTGACCACTCTGCAGAGGGCCTCGTGTACTCTGGCTTTCCCCTTTTTAACCCCCTCCCCTATACACATACTTGGAGAGGCACTTATTAGACGATAAAGTGACAAAGCATCATCTTTTTCCCCCTTCCACTTCGTCAAACAGGAACGTTGACAACAGATAGGCGAGGTGGGGAAAATGGCCGAATCGGCAGAAAAGACAAAGTGGCACGAAAGCGTGCTAGGTGCTAAATTATGCAAGTGGCAAAGTGGGCATAGAATAGAAGGATGATGGATCGACTGCTGTTTGAGGAAGAGACCATGAAGTCAGGTGTGTGTATTTTGCGTGGATGTGTGTGCGCCATTATTTTTTATTTTTGGGCCGTCCCCATCCTTCCCCAAGGGAGAAAGAGGCAGCTTGGGGCTTGAAAGGGACTGTCATTAAAGATGCATCCGACAAGAGCCTAATGCCCCCCCCCTCCCTCTCCCTTCCCCTCCGTTTGCCTTCCTCCTTTGGAGCTTCTCCATTTATCTGCGCTTCTGTTTGACCAGTAAGCATTTCCGTGTGTTTGTCTTTAGGATGGGAGCAGTTTGTTCCTCGCCTCGGTCACGGGGACGAGGGCGGTCGGGACGCTGCGGATGGCGAATGGGTGCTGTTTACTTATTGATATGTGATTACGGGATGTGGCGTGTGTGTGTGTGAACCTGGCAGTGATGCGTGTTAGGCCAGTTATTTATTCAGCACTCGTGTTTGGATGTTTTACAGAGAGAACAGGTGCAGAGCGACTCTGAGTGTGCTCTGTTGTGTGTCGTGTGTGTGTGTGTGTGTGTGTGTGTGTGTGTGTGTGTGTGTGTGTGTGTGTGTGTGTGTGTGTGTGTGTGTGTGTGTGTGTGTGTTTCAATGGACGACACGGACTGGTCAGGCCGCAGTGTGTATTTGTGTTGAAAGGATGAGTTGGAGCTCTTAAAATCAACCACCGCTAGAATGATGGATGGATTGTATTGATAGATAGATAAAGATCAGTAGGCTTTGTCTTCCTAGCGTAACTTGCTAGTTAGATTTTGAGAAGATTGATTAGTTTGATTTACCAGAATGGGTTTAACATTGGTTGGTCACAATTTTGGATATTTTGGTGTACCGAAGATGAGGTATACTAGGTTCAAATCTTTGGCATGGAAAATGGGTGGCTACAAAAAAAAAAAAAATTGAAAAATTTGGGAATAAAATGAACATTATTTTTAAACAAAGCTATTGGTGAAATATTTTTGGATATCTTTAACGCATTTTTTTTTTCCTTCTTGTTGAATCAAAATCTTAAGCCAACCTGCTGGGTCAAACCATAAATAAGTTAAACTATTAAATTGGGTTACTCTTAACCTGGCAATTTTAAGGGTTAGGATATGGGGTTACTTTTTTTGTCTTTTAAAATATATACATTGTCCGGAGACATATACACATATTTTGTCCTTAATTAAAATGGCCTCCGTATAAGTAGCCCATCTCTGATATAATGAACATTTTCATGTCATATAGTATCATATCAACATAGATATATCGACAGATAGAGCACGTTAGGAACCAGCAGCAGATACGAGTGTAAAAGATTGCTAGATGAGAACATGGCTGTTGTCTGTACAGATTGAAATGGCGAAAGCGATGGAGCGAGATAAGGGAGAGGAAGTGCGAGAGAGGGGCTGCGCACGAGGAGAATTTCAATGGCACTCCAATCATGCAGGCAGTCTCGTTAGCCCAGGGAACATTTGCATAGTGCTTCGGCGAATTCATTTGGCCTTCCTCGCAGAAGATGGCTCCCTTTCCTCTACGCTAGTTAGTAATTCATTAGCTGCACACGGCCAAGGTGAGCACGCGCGAGGGTGTCGAGCCCGCCGCCGCCGACCGTCAAAGAGCCTTCCTGCTTTGTTTCTGACAGCATTTTACAGTGCGCAAAAGATCATTCCCGGGTTGCCGAGTGGAAATCCACGCCAGCCCAATCGCTGTCCGATATTTGGCCCACGTCGTGCATTACTCATCAGCCGTCGTCATGTCCTCGCCGACACCCTCATCCTCGGGCTGGATATGTGTACCGCTGCTACACAGCCCAGCCCAGCCCGGCCCTCCCTCCCATCCTCCTTTTTAAGCCTAAGGAACTAATTAGAGCAAAAATACATGATGGGGTGGGGTGGGGGCTTCGCACAATCAGCTCAATAGGCAAATCCAGCACTAATGGGGATCACGACTTACCTAAAAAAGACGTCGTTTGAAGGTTGAGGGCATTGGGGTGCAGTCTAGAAATGAGGATGACATATTGTTCGTAATGTGAAATAAAGGGGAGGTGTTGTTTTCATTTTCCCGCCCAATGTTTTGACGTTGAACAAGAAATATGGCGGCCGTGCGCGGGGGTTTTCGTGGACGCAAACGTCTTGACAATTTTCGCCACCCGTGTTGGATGCGTCAAGTGTGTGTGTGACCTTTCCACATGCTGCTCCTTTGGTCTGCATTAATGGACATGCATGTTATCTGGACACCTAGGGACTATATTTAGCTTGATATTAATGAGGTGGTTGCGTAAGTCTACACACCCATGTTTTTGGGATATCGAAAAAAATCAGAGCATGATAAATGATTTGAAAACTGGTCCCGTCATTGTGATTTATAGTGTGACATCTTTTCAAGAGGACGAGTACAAACAAACAAACTGAGATAGTGTTTGCACAAGTGTGCACACCCTCTTCAGCCTGCTACCATTTTAAGTGCTTCTGAGCCCAGTCAAAAGATTTTAGTTGAATTTTTAATTACTAGTCATTTGTCAAAAATGTGAATCTCTTTTGGGTTAGTATTTTTTTTTCTCTTAATGTACTTAAAGTACATTGTAAAGCAAGTGTTCATCTTTTCAGACAGTTTGCTATGAATTTCTCATGAGAACACGCTGCTCCGTGTCTGTATTTGTCTCAAAGCACTAAAATGCTTCCCGATTTGTTTTTTTATTTCTCAGAAAATCTGACAATTGATGAACAAAAGCCAAAGAACACTATGTTTTCGTGCTCTTCGTTGTACGTATTTGTGCGATGTTTGGGAGGGGGGGGGGCAGGGCAACGTGAGCGATATCCTGTTCCAACACATCCCCTCTGGAGCGCACTTAATGACCCGTGACCTGAAGATGTGCCTGCTCGCGAGGGAGGAATCGGGGAGGAGGAGGCGTGCAGGTAGTAGACGAAGAGGTGCCGAGTGGGAGGCGGGCGACAGCTCGGTGAAGAGCCCGGAACTAATGGATGAAAAAGCCAAGCAAATACAGCACAGTGCATTGCTAATGCGTCTTACCTGACTCGTCTCTGACTCCGACGCGGTTTCATCTTTCGGACCCGCCCTGCTCTCTCTTATGACCACTCGTCCTGACCTCAGCAATTTAAACATCGTAGTTGTCTGCACTTAGTGTGTGTGTGTGCGAGAGAGCGAGACCTCGCTGACCTCCACTGTGAGGAATGGCATCTCTGCGCTTTATTAATAGCTAATCAATGGTCTCGCTGGGATATATAGGCTGCCCTGAGGACTCCCATAAGACATGTGCAAGTCTATTAGGACACACATACACATACATGCATGACTGTTAAACTGCAATGAGCTCTAATCTAGTGGACAGTTTCAGGTTTACACGACATACTAAAAAGAGGAAGGATATTTCTATTTTTTTGTGTGGCCTGTTTTGTCCCACCTTTATGAAGGATTGACAAGTGCCCATTTCAAGTATCCTTATTGGGCCAATAACGGCATTATTTGAAGTTATCGAGTACTGGTAAAGTCTGCCGATACGGTCAACTGATACTAAAAGCAAACAACTCTCTCTCTTTCATTCTCTCTCTCTCTCTCTCTCTCTCTCTCTCTCTCTCTCTCTCTCTCTCTTTCTCTTTCTCTTTCTCTTTCTCTTTCTCTCTCTGTCTCTCTTTCTCCCTGTCTCTCTCTGTCTTACATTGGTTCTTGCTTTTTGGGAAATGCTTTGTTGGTGCGCATGGCCAGTGTCTTACAATGCCCGAGGCAAAGCAAATTTTCTATTCCTCTCCTCTCTTGCTCTTTCTCACCGGAGACCTTGTTTGAAAATAACGATTTGTGCTTCAGACCTATCTCGGGATGACAAGTCCATTTTATCTTTAAAAAACTCTCTACCTTTTATTGTAGAATTTTTACAGTGTT
The DNA here is from genome assembly GCF_054491065.1 of Syngnathus leptorhynchus. NCBI lineage: Eukaryota > Metazoa > Chordata > Actinopteri > Syngnathiformes > Syngnathidae > Syngnathus > Syngnathus leptorhynchus. The sequence goes on along the minus strand of NC_141201.1, from coordinate 4,684,966 downwards.
AAAAAGCAAGCTCTGAGTCGTTTGATGTCTTCTCTTGCTCTTCACCAACATTTTGAGGGCAAATCTATGCTGATTTTGCATTTTGGGAAAGTGCTGTCGTGCCCCAACCTTGCTATATTAAATATTCAATACGGCAAGGTCAAAATCTTGAGAGTCTCCCGCTTTCATGAATTTCTTTGTTTAAAATGACATATAACCAATTCACTAATTGGATTTAGGTTAACACAATGCAAACTAATTAATATTGTTGCTAAGTTACCGCCACCATCTGTCTTGGTAGCTTCTGTTTGCTGATATCAAAAGCTAACGAGAGACAAGATAAGCACCGACATCATTGGAGAGAAAAAAAAATACAAAAACACGACACTCCCTTTTTTTATTTTTCACATCCAGCTGACCTTTGACCGGGAGTACGGGTTTTGTTTAGCGCGCCTCTCTGTTTGCCAGGGAGAAAGAAACGGCAAGATTAGTTTTTTTTTTTTTTTTTTTATCCTAGCTTAGCTGACTAAGACTCCCAGAAGACAAAGAATGGGGGCTGCGTAGAGGAAGAAAAGGATGTAATTTGAATCTCGTATACATTTCAATTGAAAGTCATTGTAGCCTTGATACCTTCTCGCTGGCGTTGAGCACAGACACACACACACGCGCACGTAAATGTGTGCAAGCGCAGGCTGACAGTCGAGTGCTTGCACTACAGATCATTCATCCTTGTTGACTACATCGCTCGCTGCCAAGTAGAAAAATACAATGTATGTCAGTCGCAGCCTCTCCACCGGATAAAACACGCTTTGCTCACTTAAACAGCTCCTATCACAACATTAGAAGCACTTCAACACAAAGAATAGGAACAAAAAGCAGAACGATGCATTGGAACCCGATTGGCACGTTTTTTTTTTTCCTCGTGTCCTCTGTTTTCCTTTTGCTAGTAGAGATGAACCCTTCATAACATCAGCAGCACACTTATATTAATCGTACATAGACATAAAAAGCTCTTAACTTCGAGGCACTCGAAAGTATTCTACTGTACAACTGAGTGTCGGATATAAAAAGCAGGTGCCTTATATGCATTCACTCGCATCCTTCGTCATCTGCCCCCATCTTTTGTGACAGCCACCCAACTCCACATTTGCTATCTGTGAATGTGTGTGGGGCTGCATAAACAGTGAGCGCTTCTCTTGTGCAAGCTGACAAGTGAGTGCCTTGTTTATTTGTGTTGAGGGGCAAAACAGACTGGTGTTTATTCCCACCCCCCCCCTTCCTGCTCCAACCTCCCCGCCCCATCCTTTTCCATATACAGACAAACACGACTGAGCTTTATATAGCTTTGTACTAATATTCCATCCAGGTGAACTTGTTTGACTTTATGAACCCGGGGTGGGGAAAAAAATGGAGTGAATGGTTCCTGAAGATTGACATGTGGGATTCCCTCTTGGATTGTTTGTTGTTAATGAAACGTTTTCATCCAATAAAAATGGGATTAGATGTGATGCTTATTGAAAAGCGGCTTTAAACATTGATGGCGTCTTTATTCTAAAGCCAATACGTTGTGTCACTAAGTCGTCACTCACATAGGGATAATGTCGCTATCTGGAATGTCAAGAAAATGGTGTTAGAGTGGATTCATCATTTATAAGTCTTGTTTAACTTCATACCTGAAAATATTTGTGTTGCTCATGTGACATGACTTGGTATTTTTAATTGGCCAATACTTTTATACCTGCTAATTGAAATTGGAATTGATGCTAATTGTCAATGGTTAGCCACTCATGCACTGGCAGAACTAGGATTTTTTTTTTCCTCCATGGGCTACCAAAGAATATCTCATAGGGTCAGCAAACCAACCAACCAAACGAACAAAAATTACAAAAAAATCTTCAGAAAATGCAAAAAAAAATCCAGGAGTTATTTTTATCTGGCCTGGGGGGGGGTATCATTGGGGCCCCTTGCCCCCCCCCCCCCCCAACTTAGTTCAAATGCATTGGATTTTATCAGTTTTAGTTTCATCTTTTACATGTTAAACTTTTGTATTCTCATTTTGTGTAAATTTTAAATAATAACTTGCATTGGGTGTAAATCTGCATTGTGTCTTTAGCATAGCTTGGCTCGATTTAATAATAGCATGGGTAAAAAAAAAAAAAAAAAAGAATCTCCCTATTATTTCCTATGAGGTCCATTGCGTTTGACCTCAGAGCTTGTGCTGCATTCATCTATCAGCATATTGCCACCCTATCCTACATAATATTTTCTCACGCAGAAGTCAATTACCTCTTTTTTTTTTTAGTTCTCGTGGTGCACACACCCGAGGAGGGTCGGGTGTAATTGCGGCATCCGTTGACATCCCTTAGCAGCGGGCACAAGTGCGTGTTTGCACTTGAGAAGTCGACGGCGCGTGGCAGCGTTCCACTAATAGGAAGAGTGGCGCTGCATATACGCAATGTGTTGCTGTGCAGGAGAAACCAGTCTGCCTTCGACTCGTCAGTGTGTGTGTGTGTGTGTGTGTGTGTGCCATTCTTTGAAGCTAATATATGTGTGCATGAGTTTGCACATTTATGCGTACACGTGCACCTTTGTTCATCTCTGCTTATTAATGCACACACGCGTGCCCAGCTTATCCATGTGTGTGTGTTTGTGTGTGTCTGAAAACATATGAAGATGAAGGGTAAGTGATGAGAGGAAGTTCTCTGCCCAGAAAAGAGTGAAGACAGAGGCGGCTGCTCTCCAGAGAGATGCACAAAGGGACCAAAGACGCATTCTGCCACCATAAGCATGTTTAAAATTTGAAGAGGCACTTAAGAGGGACAGTGCAAAAAAAAAAAAAAAAAATCTCAAATAGGTTTGGAGAAGGCACATGTGGGTAACCAGAATTTTTTTTTCGGCGTTGGAAGAGAAGAGGAGATTGGAGGTAAAGTGAGTGGAGATGCTGGCTCTCTCTCTTAATGGAGGTGTTTTTGCTTCACTAATTTTAGGGCCCATTTAACAGAATGGGCCTCCTCCGTTCTCCCGCCGCCTCCCCCCCCTCCCCCGCATTTCTTGCATCTTCAGTTAATTTAATGAAGGGTTGCCCGATTGCTTTTAGCATTAATATTCCACTACCAAGTGATGTAAATAATGAATGCAAGCCACCTCCTATTCTCTGTCTCCCCCTCCCACCGATGTTGAGCCCCATCTGTCGTCTCCATGGTGGCACAGAGCACTCCCCGAGGAGGAGAAGCAAATGTGGGATAAGAGGGGCAGAGAGAAAAGGAGCTTCCCAACATACTATCAGCAACCTGAGAGTTTCTCGTTGCTAGGCTTGAGACATTGCAACCATTGAGTTTGATCATTTGACTCGCAACAGGTGAATACAATGATTTTACCCTTTGCCATCGCATAAAAGAGGATGTAATTGTTCTGCCAGCCACTATGCCATTAAAAAAAAATGTAAATTCACCTTATGTCACAAAAAACAGGCGTCGTTTTTTTTTTATTACACTCTAACGAACTAGCTTACTGAAAAACGTGGGTTAGCTTAATGTAATAATAAACAATACAAAACGTTATAGACGGGCTAACGAGCAGCATCCCTCCTTTAAGCAACAAATATTTGAACACAAACAGTGGAGCAAGACATGTGGACAAATAATGTAACAATACAACACAGGCATATATTCTTTATCCTCTGCCAAGAATGACGAATTTTTGATGCAGCTTATTGAGGAGCAGTGACCGTTTAATTCCGTATCTTTAACCATAACATCTTTGCATAGTTTCATAAGATGCATTTTTATGAAGTACTACCATTCTTACTACAAACACATTACAAAAATGTTTATCGAAATTCTGGAACGGAATAATGGATGCTTTGTTTGAATCATTGTTCCATCGGAGCTGCCCATAAATACAAAAAGAATAGTTATGACGAGAAGAGTTCTTCAAAGATATTCTCCGAGCTGGTGACTGCACCTTTCAGTCTGCAGGCCTCTCGCAAACTAGTAATGAGCAGAGCTAATTAATTTAGGCTCTGCCACCAGATGGCTAAAGCCGCATGGCAGCAGCCGAGGGAGGTGCGCCTCTTTCCTCTCGCTCACCCTCGCTTTTGCTTTGAAGGCATCTGTCCATCTCGCCAGCCACTCTTCGGGCTGTCGCCGTAGCTCTTGGAAGGCGAAATATTTGATCGATCGTCAGCAAGCCTCAACGGGGCCCCCGGGGGTGGGGGAGGGCTGTCAGGCTGTTAAACAATTACGCGCGCACAAGGTGGTCACCTCGACCTTCCACGCCAGGACAGAGTGTCTCCGTGTGTTTGTTTCACTCAAGATGTAAGCGGAAGCTGTTTGTATTATTTGTGACATTTGTCTCCGGCTTCACGTACGCACTCAGCTGGCCGCTAACCACTTAAATCTGTTTCTCTTAAAATGCCGCCACAATGAGACCACTTTGGTGTTTTTGCAGCCCAAGCCATTTCTGACTAGTTTCCTTGAGTACTTGAGTGGGAAAACACATTAAAGTTTTACCACAGAGCAGAAACAAAAATGAAAAAAAAAAAAAAAGGGGAGGGGGGCACACGTCTTTTGTACTGTTTCACACCACAAAGTCCCCTTTCCACCATTTTAGGCTACAGATATTGGCCCAGAGGGATTTGGAGGACACGGGACTGTTGTAAGTCCGTGTTGTGCACAATTGTGATGGTTATCTTAGCTGTTGAGTGCATACAGCATTTGGCAGTAGAAGGTCTGATGGGGGGGCAGTTGTCATAGTGGTAATACAATCATAGTCCTTTGTGTGAGTGAGAGCAGAGGGCGGCTCGGTGTCAGCTGTTATTGAGTGTTTATCCCCTGACGCTCCCTATACACACATACACACACACACATGCGCACAATGTATAGCCACGTCTATAAAATTGTTCCATTCATGCATTCATCCTCAGCCACTTGCACATGTCAAATCTTACACTAACGCATCAGTCACAGCTGAACAATGCGCAGTATTCAAATCAAACCCGGTTTGGTCCACTAATGCCCTCGCAGGCTGCCTAATGTGGTAACCCACGTTTTGGTCCTTCATTCATAATCCTGACTTTTGGGTTTGTCTAGTTATAAAATGTAAACTTTGTTTTATTTTACACATCGTTGCATGGTGATTCATAAATGATCATTGGCATGGTCTTGACCTCTGACCCTTGAGGAAATTCCAGAGAGAACACTCAAGAAACATCTCAGCCGTGACTTTCCACTAACCACACTAAACCAACTCAAGAACCCTTTGGACCATCCTTTTTTCCCTGCACTGATTCTCCCTCCTGACCTTTTTTTTTTTCCTCCATCTCAGCTCTACTGGGACAGGCCTCGCTATTCAGTGATAAATAAATGTTTCGCTTTGTCTGCTTATTAATAATGCAGACTTACTTTAAGTGCTGCAGTGGGAGAGGGGGCGGGGCTTCCATTCTTTATCTTCTCGGTTCTCCGTCTGATAGTGGCAGAATGGGACAAACATAAAAAAGCACTCAGAATCTCCGCCACTCTCTGTGAAGACTACCTGTGGCTTTTGCGGGAGGCTTCAACTGAGCAACAGGAGGCAAGAAAGACATCTTGGATTTTCTTCTTTCTATGTTGAGAGGGATTCTTTTGGATGGATTGCAAAAATGAGATGTTTTGACATGCAAAAAAGTTCAATAGCAAAAAAGCTGGTGGAAAAGTAAAGCAAGGACAAGGAAAGATTATTGAATTAGATTTTCGTTAATTAACTCTCACCTTTATACAAATCAAACAGGTCTAAAATTTCTGAGGGCCATTCAGGGGTTTTCGTCGCTGATTACATTTTAAAGGCGAGCGGCCTCGTCGGAGTTCTACATCTTCCAAGTGCCCTTTTATTTCCACTTAGTGTATGTTTCTGCACGCTGATGAATCAAGGCAGCAGAATCCTCAGTGTGGGCGGAGGTACACTTTGTTTTCAGCCATTTCCTCACCTCTTCTTTTGCAGGTCATATTGAAATCAGTTGGGAATGTTTCATGCCTCTCCTGTGTAGATCCTGGTAGAATGTTTGTGGATTTTATTCAGGGATGTTGTTTTTTTTCCAGTCCAATACCGGTACAAGTACTGAATTATTTGTCATCATTGATACCGATACTAAGTACCAACACCATTAGTAATTTTAATACAAAAATATTGTATTGTACTGTAGCCCCAATTTTTATGTATTTGCATATTTTTGACATTTTTTGCATGCATTTTTGCATTTTCTTCGTCTGATACCGATACTAAGTACTGACACCAATAGTAATTTTAATTTAAAAAAATTGTATTCTACCGTAGGCCCAAATTTTTGCTTTTGCATATTTTTTTTTACAATTTCTGTATGCATTATTGCATTTTTTTTTTAGTCTTTGATACCAATACTAAATACAGATACCGCTAGTAATTTTAATAAAATAATTGTCTTCCACTCTAGCCCCAGTTTCTTGTATTTGCATATTTTTGACATTTTTTGCATGCATTTTTTAAAAATATTGTCGTACAATATTGCACCTATCGCAACAAATTTGAGCATGTGTTTGTTAAATATAAGCCGACTGTAAAATGCCCGAGAGAATGTGTCAGCGTTTGCGGCAGCATATGTGCACGTGTGAGTGATCGTGCGCATGTGTGTCATTGCGCTCTTTGGCTTTGTGGGTAAGGGGCTTCTGTGGATGTCATGTGATTTGCCGAGCATGCTATGTGTCACAGCAAAATAGCCGCACGGCGCCGTCGGGCGTGAGGGACGGAAGGCCTGCCTTATATCACTATCACTCACCCAGACGTGGAAAGACACTGATGTCGCTACACGCCGACACTCGTCCGACTCAGCTGTCCGAAAGTCTTCCGCCGCTGCGAGCGGATATTTGTTGCTCTCGTGTGTCGTAGAGTCACATCGCATCAAAGCGCGCCACCCAAATGTTGGCCTAAAGCCTGTTTTCACATTTCTTTGCTTGATTCCTTCTCACTCTCTCGCTTCTGAAACCGTCTCGGTCTCTCCGGCAATTCCGACGCCTCGTAAAATGTAAAAAGGTGAGCGTCTTGGCTTTATTTCCCCGTTGTCGCCAGGCTACTTAACCTTTGAACGTGTGTGAATGTCAAGTTTTTGAGATTGAAAGAAAGGAATAAAACCAGAAACGTATCCACTTTAAGATGAACGATTTATTTCCCGATGCGAAACACTCGCGTCGGCCATTTTGACCTACATTTATCCGAACCGATGACTTGACTTGTTGACTAATCTAAGTCGCCCCAAACTGTTGGTCATCCTCATCTTGTAGAAAGGTTTTTTTTTTTTCCCTGAACTTGCATAATGACAGGTAAACCTAAGTGGCTCTATTTGAAGAGACGCAAATATGCAATAATTGCCATTTTCTGGCCTTTGAGCCAACCTGCGGGCATTATGAGTCACACAAGTGTTGATGTGTAGAAATATTCATAATTCTCTGCTCCAATTCTGTTGCATAAATTCTGTCACCAATGTTCTTATGGGTTAAGTCACGGCGCAGAAAGGCACACACGCACGCACACGCCCAGCCGTCATGGTCTGCCAGCACTCACTTGTAATCCCTCAGACAAATTACAACGTCCTCCCCGCCTCCCTCCCTCCCCTCCCTCCCTCTTTGCAGCTGCAATTGGATTTGGATAAAGATGGCTTTTCCTTTTCTTCTCCATTCTTCCCCGCTTCAGCTAAAGAGGGATCTGCCCGGGGAGATTACACACAAACGCACACTCGCACTGCGGCGCCGAGACGTCGCATTTGAGGAAAAACATCTTCACTAACATCCTCTAACCCCCCCCCCCCCCCCCCTTCACTCTTCACTATAGCGAAGAGCTTCATAGCCTAGAGGTCAAGAGCCTCTATTGCCTTGGCTGTCTTTCACTGAATCACCTTTTCTTTTCTCCCACACACTTGTTTTTCACTACTACTACTACTACTATACTACGACTACATTGTATTTTTTTTTTTTTTTTTTTACATCCATTTTTCTCGACCACTCGTTGATATTGTCAGTCGTGTTCTTTGAGGTCAAAGGCATTCCGACCTCCCAAGCTGTCTGCTGCTCAACTCAACGTACTGTACGATGAGATCAAGCCTTCTTTGTTGTCGATGGAGGCAGATGAACAGATACGCAAGATAGCGGAATATTTATTTCAGTCATCCGATGGTGTTATGATTTTTTTCTTCAATCCGTCGATGATAGCCTTTTGTCAAACTGGAAAACTTTTTAGTAGCAATCACCAATCTTGAAAAGACAAAAAAAAAACGATAACCGATTCGATCCCAAGTCCTACGTTGAGACGTGAGTTTCCCGTGCTTCTCTTAGCCACCAGACACTCCAGGCTCTTTATTTGTGTGGGACACGCTGTGGGATTGTGCTGGCGTAACATAAAGAAGAAGGAGAGGCCATCAGGATGAAATAGATGTGCAGCACCGTGTGTGTAATATGATGAATGCAACCTCGGGGACTAATGTTTGTGTGCGTGTGTGTTTTTCGCGTGCGTGTTGCTGCGTCTGAATTATTTAAAGAGCGGAGGCAGCAGCTGCTCTTTAACCCCGAACCCCATACAAGACAACGATCAATATTTAAGCAGAGATGTCATGATACGCCACACACGTGCACCTAGCACGCTTCGCTGTCAGTGCGCGTGTGATAAATGGAGTGTGTTTTTCTACACATCGAGGGGAGTTTGCAGTGTGTGCAGTGGAGTAAATACTTTTTGGCAAGTCGGAAGCCGTGTTTCGAACCTGTGGTCAAGTTGCTGTCAATGCAAACACGGAGCATCTTCCGCGTCTTTGGCGTCTGGGCTGTGTTTGCTTCTTGCCTTCCCTGGGCCACCAGCGCTGGTAATGGGGAAGGACCTGTCAGCTCACTTAATGCAGCTAATGTTTGCCTGCGCCTGGGGACACGAGCGCAGCAAACGCACACGGTCCTGACACACACAGCGCTCCACTCTCTTCCGCTGTCAGCCACTCTGTCACATCCCCTCGCTTCTGCAAGCCCGCAGCGCAGACAACTACCCACCCCTACCCCCTCACCCCCCCTTCCACTGAATCTCCCCCAGTTTCTTCTACCTCACTTCAACCTCTTTGCATTTCTCCCATTTGTGTTTTTTTTTTTTTCCCGGCGAGCATCCATTGGCCGCATTCATCATGAACGCCGTGAAGAGACACTAATGCATCACGCAGTCAACCTTTTCCGTACTACTTTCAAGCCGGGCCTCCCCACTCTCCATCACCATTACGACTCATTCCTCGTCCTTCACCTTATTTCCGTCCAGCCGTATTCTGAGGTCAGCCCGCAAATCTAAGCAGGATTTTTGATGATGAAGTCGCCTTTGTGTTTTTGTTCTCCGGCGGCGTAGCGTTAGCCACGTTACAGCAGATGTCAGCGGCCTCTGTGGAACTACGCTCATCCATTATATAAACACCTCCATTCTTCATTCCCAACACCCATAATTGTTTCTCCGCAGCTGCAACCGCACCCTCTGCATCTTTGCTAACTTTTGATTCCCGTTTGCTATCGGTGCCGCTGCTAAATTGTTTGTGCTGACAGATGCGACCATCTGTAAAACGGTTTGCCGAAGACAAAACAAAGCCCGGCGACGGTGAAGGTGGTGTTTGCTTAGCGTGTTGATTTTCGCCAGTCCCTCCACCGGGCCTCCACGGGACGGCGGATCATCTGACATGACCTCAAAACACGCCTGACTGCATGGCCGCTCCGTGTGCGAGCGTGCACAGGCGCACACGGATAAGCAAGACGACGTTTGTGCTTGGCTGCGTGTGTGACTCGGCGTATGCTAAGTGCGGCAGGCAGACAAAAGAATTCCCCCCCATCGAGGGATTGTTTGCGTATATCTGCCGTACATAAAAGCGCCGTCTCTGTCCGGTGGAGTTCCTCGTCACTCTCCTCCAATTAGCCCTCTCGTGGCTTTTTACGGCCCCTCCCCCTTTGCTTTGCCTTTGACATTGGGCTAAAGTGGGACAGAGTGTAGTGGGGCAGTGAGGCAGAAGAGACATAGAAACAGTCAGGCAGGAAGAGAGGCAAATCTGCTCCTACGCATTCGAATCTCTGCCCCGCCCCCTCCTAACTTGTTCCTCAGGCCCTCCTGGACCCTCAGGCCTCGCCTTCCACGTCTGGAGCTGCTTTTAGCGTGTCACCGCTCCTCCACTCCCAATCGGCCACATCTGTGTCTGGAGTCCCTTCGCTCCCCATCATCCCTCATTAAATCCTTTGACTCCTCCCCCTTCATCCTCTTTTTTTTTTTTTTTTTTTTTTTTGGCGTCTGTGTCGCCAAGATGCCCAGCAACAAAGACGAGGATAAGAGAGTCCCTTTCCCCTCCCTGCCTCTCCGGCGTCCCGCCTGCCACGCAAGGTGCAGCCATGCGAGCGCCGGCCATGCTCCCCGGTGACCTCCCGCTTCCCGACACTGTGTACGTGTCACGGCTAACATGCTGCGGCACATCACGGCAACACGGCGTTGCAAAAGGGCGAGGGCGAGTAGGCCGGCGCGGCGCGGCTAGCAGCTTTGGCAGCCTTCCCGTACTTGCTCGAAATTTCAAAATTGCTGGCGGCAGTGTGTAAAATGTTTGAAGGTGTGACTATTTCATAATAAATAGCTTTATTTACATTTCCGCAATATTTAACATCGTCAGCCAGGATGGGCTCCATCTCAACAAGGACACACATTAGAGAAAATGGATGGCTGTGCATATTCTTGAGAATATATAATCCACTATATCACATTTCCAAGGCGCCGCAAAAGGTCATACGTGATGTCGGAAAAGATCTGTCAACATCGCAGCGCGTATTGCCTATGCATGACTTTACAACGAGATGAAGCGTTTGATTACAATGGCACAAGAAGTTCTGCTCTCAGAAGAATTTCCCGGAGCACCTTCTTCTACATAATGAATGACAAACACACAAAAGCGGACCTGTGTGTGAAATTACCATTCTGTTGTTTTGTCTTTCTGTTTTTTTCCTGAATTAAGGTCACTCTGGAAAGTGCGTGTGTTTTTGTGTGTGTATTGTGTGTTTAGAATGCATTAGCCTCATCCCGTTAGCCTTCTCATGACTGGCGAGCATGTCTATTTTTATAAATCATGAGGCTAAATAATTCAAGACAATAGCGACACAATAAACTGCATGTTGACAAGTCTGAAAAATATGTTTGTGTGTGTGTCGAGGGGGGAGAGACATTTTTTTGGGTGGTGTTTGTGGGACTTAAAGAGGATACAAAAGACACTGACGAGCTTAAGACAAGAGGATAGAATTCAAGAGGATTATTATTTTTTTTTTCCCCTTGCTGCTCTTGTATAACTCGAGTTTTATGACATTTTGACCCCGGAACACATTTCCATTATTTTCTATGCAAAACAGATTTTGAAATTGAATTTTTCTTCTCATTTTAAATTGGTTTAACAAATCAGTAATTATCACTAGTGACCAAGGGAAACCCATATATTGGAACAGGAGGCCCGTGTGTGCTCGACGATGGTTGGGCAGCTGGCATTTGACAGTGAAACATGTCTTTTTAATGAGGCATTAGGTCTCTGCTTACCTCAGGTCACGCTCCACCTGAAAACCAAACCAAAAGAGGAAAAGAGCGCTGGGTACAATATTGCCATTGAACAACGCTCTATTTTTACACAGGTCCTCACGTAGACCTTTGTCGGCCATTGAGTAAAAAAAAAAAGTGTCAGTAATATCACCGTCCTTGTGCTTCTTTCTCTGCTGGCTTGTTCCCGGCAGCACTCGTCTATTATAGACTGCTTTGAATGTGAATAGAGAGGAGATAGGAGCAAGTGTTCATTTCATACTAGAGCGAGGGGAAGAGGAGGAGGACGCTTGGAGCTTGTTGTCGCGAGGTGTCGATTTCCCTTTGTCAAACACGCCACTGCTTCACGCCCCTATGACAGAACAGATGAGAGCAAAATAAGGAAATGATAGCGGCGGAGGAAAAAAGGTTGGAGGGGGATCGTGAGGGAGAGACCGCCATTGATTTGACACGCGGGGTTCATTTTCATTCATCTGTCCTTGTAATGGGTTGTTAATACTCTGGGTTGGTTGGTTGTGGGAGGGCATAGGGTAGGGTGGAACAATTAATCGAATTTAAATGGACATTGCAGTGTAGTATGCTGCAATTTGTCATGTCTTGTAAATTTGGTGACAAAAAGGAGACACAACTTTAGACTACCTAAGAGCAGGTCTAAATGGTGGCGCAGATGAAATTCGTAAAACAAAATCTTAAAATTGAATTGCAATGTAATCTTGCAGGGAGGAGAAAATTGCAATTTGATGTTTTAATTTCATGAAGATGAATGAACTCACTTTTGCACGAGTTGTTTTTAAAAAAAATTTTTTATCATGTATGCATGCGTAGCTGGGTGCCTCCGTGCATGCATGTACATACATGAAGCAAAGAGGGGCGTTAAATATGAGCAGCACAAATGAAATAGCTTTTAGTCCTTCCTAGTGCCTGCTTGAAATCAGCCATAATGGACCCTTGGTAATTACCAAGTAAATGAACCACCAGAAGAGGCGGAGTCGTGTCAGAAAGCACAGCACGACCACATACTTTGTGTTACGGTGTTATTTAAGTGTAGTGACAATCTCCAGTCAAACACAATCATTTGTTTGACACTGGTGATTTTGTTTCTTTTTGAAAAGATTGCAAAAGTGAGTCGAGTTGTTCCGAGTTCACACTGTCAGTAGCATCAAACAAAAATGCGTTTTTTTTTAAAGGTTTTAATAGGACGTAGATTATAAAAATTAAATAAATAATGAGGTTGTCAAATTAATTTTAAACAGAACCTTTCTACTGCTGAAAATGGATGAATAAGTAAAATATCCTTTTCACAAGCGGTGAATGTCTGTCGCAGTCTGAAGCAGTGTTGTCGCTGTCCATGGTGCTGAATGACTGCAGACCTTGAACGCCTTGAGTGCGCCGCTTCTCGAGCGCCTCTTTACTCATTCGCTCAACCTGCGCGTCAGTCTGAATGGCTTGTTACTTTGAAATTAAATAGGGATGTTAAAAACGCAATAATATGCGCAGGCATTAAGTTACCTCGTCTCAGAAGCTTCTTTTTGTTTCCGTGACATTTTGGTAAATTATGAAAAATGCATTACTAATTATTGTCAATGAGGCCAGGCCAGGCAATGCAATTTTATTTATATGGTGAGTGGATGGATGAGTGGATGGATGAGTGGGTGAATGGATGGACGGATGAATGGATGGACGGACGGACGGATGGACGGACGGATGGACGGACGGGTGGATGAATGGATGGATGGATGGATGGATGGATGGATGGATGGATGGATGGATGGATGGATGGATGGATGGATGGATGAGTGTATGGATGAGTGGATGGATGAGTGGATGGATGAGTGGATGGATGAGTGGATGGATGAGTGGATGGATGAATGTTTACATACTTCCCCAAGTCAGATTTTTTTTTATGCTCTCCCAGAGTCTCCTTGTTGTGCATGATTTCTTGGAGGTGAGAGAACTATCACATTTAAAGGCTCTGCCTGGTGTGTTTTAAAAAGATTTGAGTAGCCTGCGGAGGGCTACAAAGCAAAATAAGAAAAGCTCCCAAATAAACAAAACAACGAGTCTCAATGCTTGCGCACTCTTCCGTGGATATTCCGATGCCAGTGCATTTCTATTGCGTGGTTGTTCCTGCTGCTATCTTATATTTCAGTCACCGCGTGAAGCAAATGGAATGCAACCTTCCTTGTTTGACATGTTCTCCAGTACCTCATTCATATCCGTTTGCATCTGTACTTTTAGCCGCTGCTAAATTGTGTGTTCCTCTAACCGAGCATGCGCATGCTGTTATTGGGCGTGTTGTACGTGATTTACTAGAAGTGAGATTGTTTACTTTGAAAGATTCTGAGAGGAGATGCTGAACTACATGTTCAAGAACTCAAACAGGTTGTGTGCACTGTTACCAAGAAGTTTCAAAGTGAAAAAAGCAATATTTTGTGTTAGCGTGCATTTGTGTCCTAAGCTGGTGGTCCGTGCTGGCTTGAAAATCTAAAACTCGCCCTGCAAATGTTTTTATTAATAGGCAAAGCTCTAAGCCCCACTGCGGCCTCTAATCCAGGCCTACTAATCAATTACCAAGCAATTCAGCACTTTCTCTCCCTTCCATCGGCATTGTTGAAACGTCGGCTTCTGTTTGAGGCGGCGAGATGAAGGGTACACACGCACTAGCACACCACAGCGCCCCCTACCCAGCTGTTGTTATGCCAGCGCACGGGCCCTAGCAACAGCCAGCGAGCGAAAAAAACAAAAAAAACGCGAGATCCTGACGAAAGCAGGGAAATGGGTGAACGAGAAGCAGAGGAAAAAAAACGCGGTGATGAAGAGAAGCAGGAGGAAGGGAGGGGCTTGGAGGGGAGGGGGGGGGGCTTAGAGCATTAATAAGTGATGAGTCCAACAGTGTGAATTGCTGTTAGCATTGCTGCAGCGCCGCCTTCATTTGCATTGCACCCCCCCCCCCCCCCCAATTTACGCCATTTCCTCTCCCTTTTTCCCCTCGCTCGCCGTTTCATCTATTTTGGTCTTGTGTCCCTCGACTAGTTTGAATGTGAAAATAAATATATATTTTCCCACTTAATTTTTTTGGCTCCAGCCTGCGTGCTGGCAACATTCAGCGTATCCTTTCATTAGCGTTTTTTTTTTTCTACATCCGCCTCGCCTCGTTCCCTCATTTTGGCAGAAGCTCTTTGAAAATGGCAGATATAGTAATCCATATTTAGCAGCACCTTTTTTTTTTGGTTTCTATCTAACACACCACAATTTTTTTCTTGTTTTTTTGCTGTCTTTCACTGGGAACTTTGGGCGAGACAAGCGATGCTCCAAGGCTCTCCAAAAACCTTTTTTTTTCCTCACCTTTTTTCTACTCTCAGTATTTGCATGTGTGTGTAGACATCCACTACATAAACACACACACACCCGGTGGGGGCTTCTTTCTGCACTTGGCTCGACGCACCGCCTGGGGCCAATCAGTTGAACCGAACTCCATTACTTACACACCCTCCTACTAAAGAAGAGACAAGAAGCCAGAGATTGAAAGAGGTGGAGGGCAAAGTGGAGGATGGCAGGAAGAAAAGACAAGACATGATAAGAGAGGAGGTCAGGAAATATGGAGGATGTGAGGGCATGCTGAGATGAACCCCCCCCCCTCCCTTGTAGAATAAAAAAATAATTAGAGAAAAGCAGACTATGACGCATGAGTGTTTACAAAGATGCATTCAACGACAACAATCCCGGAGGCGTTGGCAGACTAGACGGGAATTGATCTCGTCTCCCACGACGAGATGTTTGCACGGGGGGAGGACGGGGTGAGACCAAGACGTGGAGGAATCGCTTTGGCCCTCGACCCTCTCCTGTCATGCCTCTCTCTCTCTCTCTTTCTCTTTCCGTGGCCCCGTCGCTCGGGGCGGCTTGTTGCTCTTGATCTGTGCTCTCACTCCCTTCATCAATCTCCATCTGCTGCCCTTCTTACCTGTTAGGGTGGCGTCCTCCACAGCGAATGTCAGCTATTAGATGCAAATGGGTGCCACAAAAATAATCAAGCCAATCCTCGACCCATAGAAAATATTTGATTTAATAATTTACCAGCTGTGATTTTTTTTTTTTTTACATACACACTCATACAGAACACCACTCTACAGAAGAGCTGCAACGATTAATTGATAACTACTCAATTAAAAATTGATCAATATTTTTGATTCGTCTTTTAGATCCTTTTTTTTATTTAATTGTCCAAATGATTGAAATCTCAGCTTCTCAGCAGTAAATATTATCCCATTTTTATCGTCCTCGATGAATGCTGACTGACAAGCTTTGTGTTGAGCACAAATAAAACTTCTTTTTAGTTTCGAAAACGATTATTTTCTGTTACAGACCAAAACAGTAACTAAATCACAATTAGTTTGTTTTCTGCAATGTCAATTTGTGCATTTATCTTGTTTTTGAAAATATACATGGAAGTCCATTGATGAATCGTCAAAATAATCGACCCAATAATGGACAAATGAATCAACAAAATAATCCACAGATTACACAATTATTCAAAGTTATTTGCATTCCTACTCACTAGGAATGAAACTATGATTCAAACCCAGCACACACTTCAAGACACGGCCAAACTAGACCATTCCAAAAAAAAAAATGTCACACCAGAGCATACAGTCAATAAAATGCAACCCTGAAAAACTCCTCCTCATTCATCTATCCTTTTTTTCTCTCTCCTTTCACCATCTTTGACTCTCCATGCACTCTCCCCCCGCCTTCACGTCCTGTCTCTCTCTCTGCAGGCATGTTGTGACAGAGAGAGTGCTGTGTTATACAGAGTTCCACTCGACAATTGCACATTATCCTGTAAGGCTTAATACCCAGGTTGGGAAAAACAGGGCAGGCTTGGAAATTACACCTTACGTTCTTTCAGTCACATGGAAATGTGTGTGTGTGTGCGTGTGTGTGTGTCGGTCAGTCCACCTATGTTCTACCAGGTTCTTCTCTTGTCAGCCTTATACAGAGACATGGGAACATGGAAAGCAAACAACAGCAAAAACACACACACACACACACACACTTTGCGGTCACATCGGCGTAACCAAACAATGTGCGACTTACAAGAAAGCCCGAAGTGTGCGCTGTCTAAAATAACCCTTTGGGCTTGGGATGGAATACAAAAGCAGTTAGGCAAGCAGAAAGAATCAAACAGTGAAATTCACTCTCCTCATCTTTTCCTCCCTGTCGCTCTTTGGTCCCCTTCCTTTTCCATTTCACACACACACACACACACACACACACACACACTTTTCTTGACATGTGGATGAATCACGGGCAGAACTGGAATGAAAATGACACTAATCTGCAGTTACGGTGATACACACACACACAGACACACACACATCAATTATTAACATCTCGAATGACTCCCATGGTCTCTTTTCCTTCTCTTTCTCATCTATCTTTCTCTGTGGTGGATATCTCTTTGGATGGATGGGACATGTTAAAAGCTCTTATGTGTTTAGCTAAGTGCTGTGGTAGGCTTTTTTTTTTTTTTTACATTTTTCTTATATATAATTCCTTTCAAAATCTGTGTTCCTCAAGAGTATTCCAAAAGCCTTACAAAGGAGATGATAGTAGCAAAAAAAACAAAAAACTAATACCCACAATTTCTTCACAAGTCTTTTATAATCTGATTTACGCAAAAAGACGTTTTTCCATTAGAGGAGGAATTTTTCTTTTCTGATGCGAGACTGTAATATTAGATTTAATACAACTTAATTAGCGCGTCCTGTTGAGCGTGAATGGTGGTGGGCAGGTTGACTGTTGCCATAGTGAGGATGTTTTTCATTCATGAGTCATACAACCACGACAATACCACTCCCATGTGAGAGCTGCGTTATCAGCGCCAGCTATCTGCGTCTTCTTCTGCAAAAAAAAAAAAAAGATAAATCATCTTGAGATGATTTTTTTTTAGTCTTCCATATTAAATAAGAACCTACAGTCAGGATTTAAACGAGAGGAATTATTTTTCTCGCAAATCAAATCGACTCAGTGTTCACACCCACAACGGCGCAGATGCACCTTTCCACGCTTGAAATTCTTTATGTGACGACAACTAATGTATCCCCCTTTCTTTTTTTCCGTCGACCACAGGTAACCGTTTCTTCTTGACCTCATTTGGAGCTCTGTATATCTCCGAGGTGCAGAAGGAAGACGCTCTGTCCACCTATCGCTGTATCACCAAGCACAAGTACAGCGGCGAGACTCGACAGAGTAATGGAGCCCGGCTCTCTGTTATGGGTAAGAAACTTTTTCGACTGGGACATGTGGTGCAGGGATCAAGAAGTGAGTCGCTTGTATTGCTTGCCTCCTTCAGACCCTACGGAGTCCACCCCGTCACTACTGGACAGTTTCCAGTCCGGTGAGATGAAGGCAGGGCACAGCGTGGAGCTGCCCTGCATCGCATCCGGCTACCCAAACCCGGCCGTCAGATGGTTGAAGGATGGCCGGCCTCTACCGGCGGACTCCCGCTGGACCCGCCGTATCTCGGGCCTCACTATTTCAGACTTGAGGCTGGAAGACAGCGGCAACTACATCTGCGAGGTCACCAACAGCTTCGGCTCCAAAGAGCTGACGGGTCACCTCAACATCATTGGTGGGTAACGTACAAATTGACCAATCAGAGCTTTGTATCACGGTTGACTTTTAAATGAATTGATATTTTTGTCTTCATGAAAAGTTGAAACAGGAGAGGGTTGTCACACTTGTAGAATAGCCAGGAGGGCTTTTTGGGGGGGTTGGGAAGTAAGAACGTCAACGGACATTGGGCGGACTGGCCACAAGGCACATCACGACACAGCTCACAAACGTGCAGTGACACGGCATATAGGAGCGAGGATACACACAGACTCACACAAGCTACAAGCCTCTTAAAGAGTCATCTTGTGCACGTGCACTGTCACTTGCACCCAGCCTCACACACATTCAGGAGCCCAGAGCACCTAACACCAGCTGCTTTATTGTTCACTGACATTTTCTCCCCCCTTTATGTCGCTCTGTGTGATTTTCATTGTGGTTTAGCATCCACACACACACACACACACACACACACACACACACACACACACACACACACACACACACACACACACACACAGATAGACACATGCATACAAATGCAATGGAAGATGCACAGTATGTCATAAAACAAAGGCAGACATGCAAACCGTGAGCTTCATTTTTAGCTAAGTGTGAGATCATCTTTTGTGTTATGCTTAAATGATTTAACTTGTTGATGCCTTTTTTCTGTGTGTGGTACCTAATGGGAGGAGTGGGAATTTTTTGTAATAAATGAACAGCCACACTAAAAAAAAAAATAGAAAAAAAAGGCAACTTTTTTTCTACGCATTAATACATTACGGCACAAGACAATGACAACAATAAAAGAATCAGCAAATTGGTTTTTGCTAACATTTCCATATTGGAATCAGCTTCAAAAAATTCAGTGAACTAAACTCAATGTTACCACCCATCTTTAGAGCCCCTTCGGGTCACCTTGTCCCCCAAGAACCTCAAGACAGGCATCAGCAGCACGGTCATCCTATCCTGCGCCGTCCAGGGTTCTCCTCACTACACTGTGTCGTGGTACCGTAACACCGAGCCCATCCTACCTGACCAGCACTTCTCCATCCAAGGCGCTCACAACGAGACCTTGTTCATTTCGGCGGCTCAGAAAAGACACTCGGGAGCTTACCAGTGCTTTGCCACGCGCAAGGGCCAGACCGCCCAGGACTTCTCCATCATACTGCTGGAAGGTAAGGTTCATGAAAAGCATCATTTCATGCAGATATTGAGAAAGATTGTATCCATTTATTTTCTTCAGATGGTACCCCACGAATCGTGGCTTCCTTCAGTGAGAAGGTGGTAGTCCCAGGCGAGCCGTTTTCCCTGATGTGCACCGCCAAAGGAGCGCCTCCGCCGACCATCACCTGGACCCTGGACGACGAGCCGGTGGCCCGCGATTTGTCCCGCGTGCGAGCCAGTCAGTACACGCACTCGGACGGGAGCACCGTGAGCTACGTCAACGTCAGCAACCCGCAGATTCGCGACGGAGGATTGTATCGGTGCGCCGCACGAAACTCGGCCGGTAGCGCCGAGTACCAAGCGCGCATAAACGTAAGAGGTGCCTGTCTACTTTTCAATATCAGTCATACTCAAGGCTTCACACGGCCTCAACCCTACCCGCTCCCCGACCCGTATCCTGTCCTCGACCCTTCAATTTCTTTACCTCTCTCTATCTTTTTTTTAGATTTATTTATTTTTGATTTTTTTATATTAATTTTAAGTTTTTGTTTAATTATTTTCTCTCTATTAATGTCGCAAGCATTTTTTTTTAACATAAATTTTGTTTCACTAACTGATTTGGAAAAAAAACCTTGTCAGAAAATCAACAAAAACATTTGTCATCATTTTTCAATGTAAAGTTAATATTTCCAAATGTCTAATTTTAGGGAAAAAAAGTTGCTTGCTGTAATGGAGGATGAAATAATTCGGCTAATATTTACTATTATCAATTCAAATTCCTAGAATGTGGACATTTTTAAATAAAAAAAGATGTATCAAAAAATAATTATCTGATAAAATAATTATCAAATCATGTGATGATCGGTTGCTAATCGATTATCCACTTTACTTAAGTGCTCCATCATCATTCTTTGCTAGCGATGTACCAGGACAAGGCAGAAAAATTCATTCCACCGGAAAGCCGAGAGTATATTAAATAAATATATACATATAGTACAGGTGTACATAACGCTGCGGCCAATTCCATTCCAAGATGGATGGTGTGTCGTTTAACACTCGGTTTATAAGAGAGGAAGAAGAGCATGAAGCAGATGCTTGTCGTGTAGATGGATGTGATGAGAAAAGAGGAGTGCCGGCAATATGGATCGAGTGACGGTAAATTCTGGTGACAGGACCGGTCCTGTCAGGATGATGACTGACCCTGATGGACACGGCGGCGGCGCTGCCGACTCATCCCGCTCTCTGTGTCCCGTGCAGTCTCTTTCTCTCACTCCATCCACAGCTCGTCATTGCTGAGATTGAACATACACGTGGATATACTGTATATCTCCGTGTGTGTGTGTTATTTTTTTTTCTGCGTCTGTGCGCTCGCGAGACGGCGCTGCTGAATAATACATCTTTGGCTCGTCAAAGCTGAGACTTCAAAGCTCGGCACACACTGAGAAATGGAGGAGAGCGGGTGAAGGGGGGGCGGGGGGTGAGGCGGGCGGCGTCAAAGAGAGACAAATACAAAGATGTAGAGAAGTTGAACTGGAAGAAGAGAAGGTCGGGCAACAGGTGAAGGATGATTGAGGGGATGCTCGCGGTTGTCCTGTTGACTCCAGATACATTTTCCATTTCTCTCTGGATTGCTTGACTGCCTCACTGTTTTGTCTCGTATTGTTACAACTACTGGCCGCTGCTGACATTTTTGGTCACAACCTAAGTGGGAATGTTCTAAATTGGCTGCTCCTCATTGTTTTTATGACTTGTATAAAATAATAATAATAAATATAGTAATAAATAAATACAATAATAAAAATACTTTTCCTAAATCAAGATCATTCTTTGAATTTTTTCTCTTTCTCTTCTTGCCCTTCTTGTCCATGCCTCCCCCCCCCCCCCCCCTGTAATTCCTTCCCAAAAATTGCAAAAATTCCACGCCTAAGTGCGGCACCATCAACTGATGATCTTCTTTTCCTCTCTTCTCCTTCTGGTCAAATCTCTCCCTCTTTCTGTCTGGTTTTTTTTTCCCCTTCTCACCGTCTCTGTTAATCAGGCAATCCAAGGATTCGACCCATGAAGAACATCACGGCCGTGGCAGGACGAAGCTCTTTTGTGAATTGCCGAGTGATCGGCTACCCGTATTACTCCATCAACTGGTACAAGGAGGGACTTCTGCTACCTGACAACCATCGCCAGGTAAAGTCTTAGAGTAGTTGTAAAAAAAAATAATAATTAACTGGAACTGAAAAAAACAACTGAAAATTGTTGTATTTTTTTGCAGGTGGTGTTTGAAAACGGTACCCTGAAGCTTACTGATGTCCAAAAGGGGATGGACGAGGGAGCATACATCTGCAGTGTACTCATACAACCTCAGTTGTTCATCAAGCAAACTGTTTACGTCACAGTTAAAGGTGAGTCACATCATACTAATAAAATTCCCTACGTCAGCGGGCAAAACAGAACACAAACTATGCAGCAACGCATGTAGACAGACAATATAAAAATATGCATTGTCATATATTCTTTATCTTCTGCGAAATAATTTTACTCAGCCACTCATAGTAGTAGTGAAAGTCTTCTTCGTATCTGTATCCACTCCCAGCATTTGGCTAACTTACTTTTTAGCATTGGAATAGAAACTGTCTAAATTCATCTGATTCTTGCTAATGAGTGCAAAAGGGAAATATTCAGAGTTCGGAGAAGTGTTGGGAGTTAAAGCAGGAAGAAAATAAAGCGTGTATGCATTGCCTCTAATAACCCCTGATTAAGGGGCGGCGAGGCCTCGTGCGCTCTCGCATCCACTCAGCAATTACACGGAGTTGGAGTGCTATCGAATAGGATTTACACATGTGTACATGTGTGGCGGATGTTTTTGGGTTTTACCTGTGGCCATGCGTGTTCATTCACTTTGCCCTCTGCGGCGCCCGCATTGTTGCCGGAAAAATAACGGCGCCTCCTGTTTGCGTACGTGCGTTTGCAAAGTGCGGCTATGCGAATGTGTGCTCGTCATGTCTCTGATTTAATTAGATGAATTTTAATGAGGTCCAGATTAAATCCCCCAGATGTCTCAGCTGTAACCCCCCCCCCCCCCCCTCCCACTGCCGCCACCCTCCCTAACTCTGAATCACCTCCATCGGTTTCCATAGCAACACCATTCTCCCCCTGTGGATGGGGGCCCTAATTAGAGCAGCTATTATGGGTTGGCTTTATCAGGGCAGGGCGGGTTGGAGTGGCAAGGTTGGCGGGGGGCACCGGCGCAGAGGCTAGTGGGCGTAGATAGGCAGGCGAAAATGCTTTAGAACAGGAGTGCCAAACTCATTTTTGTCGCGGGCCGCATCGTCGTTTCCTTCGGAGGGCCATTGTGACTGTCAACGCTTTATATACAGTACATGCTACACAACAAATTAATGAATAATTAGTTTTGAAATCAGAGGCTAGTAAAAATTGGCGAATGGTAATAAATGTTGCCATATATATATATATATATTTTATTTTTAAAGTGGACAATGTAGTCTTTGTGGGCCACATAAAATTATGTGGCGGGCCGAATCTGGCCCCTGGGCCTTAGGTTTGACACCGTGCTATAGAAGCTTTGACGAGGGGTTGACATTAATTTTGGTGAATCTCTTAACAGTCTTTTTTTTCTTCCATCTCTCTCTTTGTTCTCTCCTCACCTCTACCCCACACACGGCTGACTCCACACCTCATGTCCTTTCGATGCCCTCACTTCTCCAAATCGGCACGTCTCCCCCCCATATTCCGCCTCTCTGTATTCCATCCTTCACTTCTTCATATCTGACTTTGAATCTCTGTCTTCACCTCTTACTCACCCCCTCGCTCATTTAAACAACCATCAAAACCGTTTTGATTCCCGTCTCGCCTTTATTTCCATGACTGTCTTCGCCCGTCGTCTCCCGCTCTCCTGCCCCGTACTTCACCCTGTTTCCCGTCCTTGCGTGGTCTCGACGCAACTCTCTTTTCATCACACGCTGCCGTGACGTCACTATTCCATCCCTCGCTTAGTTCCTCCGCTGATCCAGCCTTTTGACTTCCCGCCGACCTCCATCGGCAAGTTGATGTACATCGCTTGCGTGGTGGCGTCCGGCGACATGCCCATCCGCATCACGTGGCGCAAGGACGGCCAGGAGATCGTGCCTTCCTCGGGCATCACCATCGACACCAAGGAGTTCATGAGTTCCTTGCAGATCTCAAAAGTGTCGCTGAAGCACAACGGCAACTACACCTGCATCGCCAGCAACGATGCTGCCACTGTGAGCACTGAGAGGCAACTCACTGTCACAGGTGAAAAAGAAACAGATTCGATTTTAAACCCATCTCATTTTTTTTTTTAAATGCTAACTGATGGGCTTGAAACTTTATTCCCCGCAGTGCCTCCTCGTTTTGTGGTGCAGCCCAACAACCAGGATGGAATCTACGGCAAGTCGGGTATTCTCAACTGCTCAGTTGACGGATACCCTCCTCCCAAGGTCATGTGGAAGCACGGCAAAAGCGCACTAGGTACAAAATCACATTCTTAGCTTGGCGATACAAAAACTATCGAAAATGAGAAAACGAGCGCGATCCTCGTATTCGATATCCATTTCTCTCTCCTCTGTATTTTGTCTCAGCCGGCATCGGGAACCCACAGCAGTACCACCCCGTACCTCTGACGGGCCGAATCCAGATCATGAACAACGGTTCGCTACTCATCCGTCACGTCCTGGAAGAAGATCGTGGCTTCTACTTGTGTCAGGCCTCCAACGGGGTGGGCTCTGACATCAGCAAGAGCATGGCGCTCACTGTTAAGAGTGAGTAGAACCACCATATATATAAGACAAAGATGGACGAAGCTAGCGGCCAAGACGGCTAATTTAAACCTCGACGTGTATGTGGACATATATTGGCTAGGTTGTGAGAATGTCGAGCAAGTGAGCAATTGATCCCCCCCCCCCCCCCCGAACCCTCGGGATCTGTCTCCAGACAATCAAAACCACTTTGAGCTTATTCATTATCTGCAATCAATCGCCGCGGCCTGCCCTCGCTGTCAGTAACGGCCGACCGGCGTGATGAAAAAGCACGCGGAGAGTGCCGGAGGACGCCGCCCGCGCGCGCCGCACACCGAGTCGCCATTTAGAAGCGAGCCATATTAGCTCCATCACGCCGGACGGTGACCTTAACCGACAGCGGCGCTGACAAAAGAGATGTCAACGGAACATTTCTGACATAAGTGTACGAACAACCCGCCCGCCCGTCCGCCTCTGGCTTTACTTGTTATCGATTGAACCGTTCCTCTCTTCTGCCTTCCTCCGTTTTGTCTCCTTGGTTGAATGAATAAGTGATGAAAACAAAAACAGCAGAACCTTCCTCCTCGGGTCGATACGGTGCGCGCGGTAAGATTGAGTGCGCCGCTGATTTTGTGTACAGAGGAAGGCAGAGTGTATCGTTTTTGCCTCTTCATTCACCTCGACCTCCGTGTTAACTATCGGAGAATGCGAGAGGAGCTTTATCGACTTTACCTCATTGACCATCGCTCTTCACGGCTTGCCCGCTCTCAAACCCACCTCGCTCTTTTCCCCTCTCTGCTCCTTCACCTTCTTTTAAACCCTGCTTATTATCCACTCACTTTTCTGCCTCCCCCCCCTCCTTCCCGTTCTCCCCGCTCCAGTTCCAGCCATGATCACAAGTCACCCCAACACCACCATGGCCAAGAAGGGTCACGTTAAGGAGCTGAACTGCACAGCGAGGGGGGAATGGCCTATCATCATCCGCTGGGAGCGAGGCGACACGGTCATTGACCCCGACCGCAATCCCCGCTACTCTATTACCACCAGCCCCAACGAGAAGACGGACGAGGTGTTGTCCACTCTCAAGGTAAGAAACGCTCAGACAAGCGGTGACGATATGACTTGACAAATTGTAGGAGCAAGTTACAGAAACAGCGCAGTCGCTTTACTTGAAGTCGAAGAATATCGTTTCGGAAAGAACTAGCATTTGCAATTCCCTACGCGATTACGTGTGCATGCTGAGAGATGATGTTGCCGGGGTGATGTTGCCAAAGAAAGAAATGAATTGCCAAATATAACTAATAAGTCGACACAACCCGAGTGTCTTCAAATACCACGCGAGTGTCCTCCCTAGAGGCTGTGAGGAGAATGCGGATGACATCAAAACACTGACTCGATGCTTTTTAAGTGTCAGGCTATGACATCACTGATTTCGACTTTGCGGCTATCTATAGCGAGCGCGAAATTGCGTGTGGCCGCTAACAGATTGCGGCGCTCTTGGTGGGAGTTTACTACCAAGATCGCATTTTTTTATTTTTTTTTAAAACTATAACATCGGTGTCAAACCTAAGGCCCGGGGGCCAGATACAGCCCACCAAATCATTATATGTGGCCCGCAAAGACAAAACGTACATCGACTTCTTGTGTCAATACTAAAATTGCAAATTGTCTTCTTTAAAAGAATAAACATATTACAGGCAATTTTTATTACCATTCATCATTTAAAAATATTTTAACGGAATACACACGCTTTCATTCATCAGATCCTCAAAGTGGACTTGCTAACCTGTCTCTTGCTAACTCCTTGTAGCTAAAACCAGCAGAACGTGAGGACTCGGTCTTCTTCTCCTGTCACGCTATCAACTCGTACGGAGAAGGACGAGGCCTCATCCAGCTCACCGTGCAAGGTACTCATAGTCCTCTTTCCATTTATATCAATCCGGTTCCAATCACACTCCTTAATCCTCAGAACCCCCGGATCCTCCCGAACTTGAGGTGCGTGAAGTAAAAGATCGTAGTATGAACCTACGATGGACGCAGAGGTTTGACGGCAACAGCGTCATCACTTCCTATGACATCGAATACAAGAACAAGACAGGTAAGTCCAAAAACCACATCATAAGAGGATCCTTGATTCTGCGGACTGACAGGAAACATGGACATCTATTTTGTCAGATACCTGGGAGCTGAAGCACGCCACTCGAAACATTTCCCCCACTAACAATCAGGCCAACATTGTGGACCTCCACCCGGCGTCGGTCTACAGCATCCGCATGTATTCCTACAACGCCATCGGGAAGAGCGAGGCCAGTAAGGAGCTCACCATCAGCACGGAGGAAGCTCGTAAGTACTTTGAGGAAAGAATCAGTTTTTCTTTGGCTGTGTTTCAAATGATCTACTCCATTTTCATAGAACCTGATGGTCCTCCCATGGATGTGATCCTGCAGCCGGTGACCTCTCAAAGCATCAGGGTCACTTGGAAGGTAATAATTCTATCGGGGTGGCCCAGTGCCCCCCGCGGCCCCCCCTCTAGCTCCGCCAGTGCTGAGAGATAAAAAGATATTGAGATTCATCTCATTCCACTCCACAGGCTCCCAGGAAGGAGCTACAAAACGGAGTGATCCGAGGTTACCAAATTGGTTACAGAGAAAACGGTCCGGGCAGCAACGGGCAATACACCATTGTGGAGATGAAGGCCACCGGAGATAGCGAGGTCTACACATTGGACAACCTCAAGAAGTTCGCTCAGTACGGCGTGGTGGTTCAGGCCTTCAATAGAGCTGGCACCGGGCCCTCCAGCTCCGAGATCAATGCGACCACGCTCGAAGACGGTAAGGAGCAGTAAGCAGACAGTCGATGACCACGTACGGAAAGCTAACATTAGGACTAAATATTTTGGAGCAAAACACCTCCAAGTATCATACAGTGCACTTCAGCGTCACGGGAAACGATAATAAAAAAAAAAAAGGAAATGTTTGTTGTTTTTCCAAGTGTAAAAAAAACGCGGCACTTTAGTGACCAGCTGCCGTAATTGCTGCTTTTCAAACAGCACGGCACCGCGTGAGCAAGTGGAAGAGCAAACTGTCAGCCATCCGCCAGCTTTGATTCACAGTTACTGCACGTTCCGTGTCGCTTTCTCGCCGCCTGAACTGTGTCACGCTCCTCCATCTTTGTGTTTGTTGTTGTCGTTGTCACTCGAAAAAACCAACCGCCTTCGCTCTATTCTAACAAGAATGAATGCCCGCCGTAAGCCCAAGCTTTCGGGTGTGCACAAAGAACTGCCGTGATAAAAAAAAGCTGGGTGATTGGATGGAAATAAACAACTACAACGGATCTGATTGATGTTCTTTTTTTTTATCGAAAGGGCCAAACATTTACATCAATTGTACTTGCCGTCCGACACATTGAGGGTAGAAAAGCTCTTAACTCCCAAAAACACGACTTCCAGCTGTTTCTGATTTAGCAACTGTCCGTTAGCATCATACCGCATTTGCGGTACCCAACATAGTATGTCATTATAGCCTTAACCCCCCCCCCCCCCCCAAAAAAAAAAAAACAGGCTTCCTACAATCTCCATCATCACTGCCTGTCGTTCCCTCCTCACACGCAGTGAACAGTTGGTCCAGAGCAGGCAGAGCCCTCCGGCGCTTCCCCGTGGCTGTCACCGTGGCGACAGCGATATTGACGGCCATTATGATAATAGTGATAACAACAAGCATACTAAAAATAATTATAATTAGCTTGTCTGTCGGTCCGTCTTTCCCTCGGCCCGTTTCCTGCTGTAATTATCCGCAGCTGAACGCTTTGTCTCCCTGCATCTCTTTTTCATCTTTTTCTGCCCTTCCTCTGCTTTTAACTCTCTCCCTCCTCCTTGCAGTCAAAAAAAAAAAATGTTTTGGTGTCTTATTAACGAGCCAACAAATAGACACGGCTATGTTCTACTCTTTATTTATCTAGCGGCTTGTCATGCTAGCAGGCCGTCATCTTTTCTCCCCTAAATGAAGCACATGTCCTCATTTTATACCTGCAAAGTGAGAAACGATGCATCCTAATTATTTACACTGCTAACCCAAAGGTCTATTCATACAAGGCCCAGTTTCCTGGCTTCCTCCGTCCTCCTCCCCACCTCCGCCCTCCACGCCAGCTGCCCAGAATAACGGCCCTGGCGGACTTGGCCCAATCTCATGTCTTTCACTCGCCTCTCTTCCTGCCCATCCCGATATGCACAAGTTGACTTCTGTTCGTCGTCAACACTGCGCGTTATTCAAAGACTGAAAAGGCGACACCTGGATGAGCGAGAACAGAGCTTGACTTGTGCAGAAAGAGAGAGAGAGAGAGATGCTCCTATATATTTTGCAAGATTGCGGCGGAAACGCTCATTAGGGCTTCGCTAATTAACCTTCAATGGGCCACTCGCTACGCACTCCTGATTTACTGTCTAACCTTTGCCAAGGCTTCCTTTTCCTTTTTATTCAGATTATACCATACTTTATACTTTGTACCATACATTATGGTCCTTCTGGTGTTTGCAATTTGGCCACCAGGGGACAGTATAATACAGACATTTATTTTCACCAAAGAAGACGTTCACAACTAAGTGACTCACTTTAGCTGCTGTAATTTTGGTTGTTTTTCACAAATGATAAAAAATAAACAGTGGGCTCTTGCTATTACTTGCATGACTTACTCAATATGTCCTTTTCCCACTGTGTCATCAGTTCCAAGCCAACCTCCTCAGAATGTGCGGGCAATCTCCGTCACCTCAGATGAAGCGGTCATCTCTTGGGTCGAACCCCCCAGGATGACCCTGCACGGCGTTCTGAAGGGCTACCGTGTCATCTTTTGGGCCGTCTTCCCCGACGGAGGTGTGTTGGCTGCTCGAGTACCCTATACCTTAAAATAAGGCTGGTATCAGTGGCATAGTCCTTGGAAAACAGCATGTTGAGAAAACTAAGTATCCAATATGAGCATCTGTTTGTTCCTCAGAATGGGGTGAGATGCAAAATATCACCACAACCAAGGAGCAGGTGGAGCTCAGAGGTCTGGAGAAGTTCACCAACTACAGCATCCAGGTGCTGGCCTACACACAGGCTGGTGATGGCGTACGCAGCAATGTCCTATACATCCAGACCCGGGAGGATTGTGAGTCCGCCCTTGATGCGTTTTATCGGCACACACATGGATAAAGCAATTTTATCCAAGGGTTTAAGATGTTTCAGCTGCGGTGTGGGAGGCACATTCATGGAGGGTGAGGGGGGGCGGGGGGTGAGGGTCTTTGTAAGGCTGAGGTAGCTGATTAAAACCTCTTTGTGCTCTGATGTGCCATTACCAGTGCTAATGAGAATTAAGAAGCCAAAAAGCGTGTGTGCGCGCGTGCATGTGATGAGCCTAAGGCTGTGTGGATCTGTGCATGTAAAGCCATCAGAGAGGGGGGGGGGGGGGGTTGTTTAGCATGTGTGTGTGTGCATGAGTGCATTTCCCAGCTTTGGTGTGCCAGTGTGAGAAAACACGCTATTGTTTGTGCGCAAGTCTCACCCGGCCGGCACCCTGTACAAGCGAGAGATTAATTCTTTGTAGCTTAGAGAGAATTAATTTTGTGCTTACACTGGTGGCTTGTGGATTACATCCGGATCCGCCTCTCTGCTCTTTCCCCGAGGCCCCGACAAGGAAGGGTGGCAGAAGATTTTGAAGAAGTGTCATTTCACACATACATTAAAAAAAAAAAAAGCTTTTATTCCTTTTTTCTATTGTGTATTTTTTGTGTTAGCTTCCCTGCGCTAGCTCTTCAAATACATGCCCGAGCGGCTTTTTATTTTTATTTTTTTGCCCTGATGCGGGCCGACACGGTGTCCAGGGGCAACCTCTTCACATACGTTCAACATTATCTTTCTGATCCCTTTGCCCTCAGTGCTCGGCGCGGCATATGGGGAAGTGTTTACAGTGGAGTTGTGCAAACAGAGCAGTCGTCAGGCCGCCGTAAAAGCAGAGATGACAGTGATTCATGCCCTCCCTCTGCAGGCGTCCCTTTGAATGTGTGGATGTGTGTTTACACGACCGTGCTTGTTATAGCGCTTTGGGTACTTTATGGTCCTCTTTGAGCCCTCACATCCAGTTTTAGTGAGCGAATAGCTCAGTAAGTAGCCGACACCTGCGTCTAGTCAATAGAATGCAATACAGAATGTCGGCTCACTGTAATGTCTGTCTATTCAGGTGTCTAATGACACATGGTTTTTTATTATGATTTTTTTTTTTTTTTTTGGAAAGCACACATTCATCGCTTGTTGTCCTCAGTATGTTCTTCTTTTTTGTCTAATGTGCAGACCCCGGGCCTCCAGCTGGCATCAAAGCTGTGCCCTCCTCTGCCAGCAGTGTGGTGGTATCTTGGTTACCCCCCCATAAACCAAATGGAATCATCCGCAAGTACACCATCTACTGCTTGAGCCCCGGATCAGGACGACCGGTGAGTGAAAAGGGCTGCATGGATTTATTAGGAAGAAAAGAGATCATGTTTGGAACATTGGATACTATGTTTGGAGGAAGCATTACATGTTTTTTCCCCCCCTCTTCAGTTTTTGTTGTGTGTAATCCATACGACGCAAAGATAACGGTTAAAATTGATCCAATTAAAAATGTGCATGGATTGTGTGTGCACTTTTTTGCTGCAGTCTCAGCACGAGGCGTGTGTGTGAAATGAGCTCCACTCGTACCGCAGTGTGTGCGCGTGCGAGCTCACCCTCCCGCCTCATTTGCATATCTGCGTCTCATCACGTTGCCACGACAACCTCATCTGTTCATCAAGCAGCACAGAAAAAAAATAACACACGCACATTCATATGAGCGACAAGGACACACTATCTATCTATCTATCTATCTATCTATCTATCTATCTATCTATCTATCTATCTCTGTCTCCATCGCGTCCTCTTTCCCTCTCTCCCTCTCTCCATCTCTCCATCTCTCCATCTCGCCAGCCATTCATGCGTCCATCTGAAGCCCCATGCAGAGTTCAGGATGATTACTATGTAAATGAGTGCAACTAAAGGGGAAGGAAGGAAGGAAGGAAGGAAGGAAGGAAGGAAGGAAGGAAGGAAGGAAGGAAGGAAGGAAGGAAGGAAGGAAGGAAGGAAGGAAGGAAGGAAGGGTTACAGGGAGGGGGGGTTGCAAACACACCGCGGGGGAGTACTTTTGTTCTTCTTTTCATTATCTCGGTCTATTGTTCCCTGGATCGCCGCTATCTCCACGCCTAAGGAATATTTTAATATCCGTTTTAGCAACACAAGCTTACTCCCCCCCCCACCCCCGCGAGCCCCCCCCCACCCCACCCGACCACCACTGTTTTTACTCGTACAGTTTCCATCCTAATATCTATCCATTCATAACTACTCAGGCCTTCCCCTCCATCCACTGGAGGGTATTGAGACAAATGCACAGAGAGGAGAGTCATTGAAGTCAATGTGAGTCAGCGAGAGGTTGCAAAGCACAAAGTGGGGGGCGGCGGTAGTTAGTGGGGTGGGGTGGGGGGGGCGCTGTTGAGGTAGATGAATGTGAGCACTGGCTAAAAAGTGAAAGGTAGATAAAGGATGGCACAGCCAGAATGGATGATCAATAGAACAGACTGACAAAAAACATGACTGTACGGAACCTGCCCAAATATAAATAATCCAGCAGACGCAATTTTACTCCGGACCTGGAATAATGGAGCGCAGAAAATACAAATCTTCCCTCCACAATGTCAGTTCCACGTTTTGCATTTACCATTTGAGAAGGCAGTGATGTGACTAGACAGCAAACACATGGCTGGGTTAAACACACTGCAATTACACATCCAGCTCCAGGTCATGTGTACTGCATGTGTGGGCTTTCTCTGTCACTCACTTTGTGGGTGCAAATGTGAATTGCTGTTATTTTGCATGTGTGTTGTGGCTGCTGTAGATTGGCCTCATTAGTGTATGACTCTTTGTGATATCTCTTAGCCATTGTCTGTTTTCACCCTGCTCTCCTCTCATCCTCCTTTCCTCCCTTCAAGTCTTGCCCCCTCTCATACACACACATTTTTTGGGGGTGAGTTTGCCCTCCCCCCTGCATTAAAAAAAAAAAACTCAGCATATTCCACGACACTTCTTTTTGGATTTAAGGGAAGACTTGAGGGCTTGTTTTGCATTAAGCTGATGTTCACTGAGTCCTTCACATTACTTCCGCTTCTCGAATAAAATGACAGTATGACCCAGTGTGTGGAACCCCCTGGATTTTACTCAACTGATTTTGTTACTACTTCATCATGAAATGATATGCTTCCCTAAAAAAAAAAAACATTATACAATAAAATTACAAACACCATCGGCAATGGAGAACCTTCACGCTGTGTCCTCTCCCCCTGCCGTTCTCATCAGATGCCCAGCGAATACGAAGCCAACCCGGAGCTCGTCTTCTACCGCATCAGCCACCTCAACCACAGGCAGCAGTACTTGATCTGGGCTGCGGCCGTCACCACTGCAGGACGCGGAAACTTCAGCGACAAGGTCACCGTTGAGCCAGCCGCCAAGGGTGAGCTCCAAGTACTTATATTCATTCATTCAGAAAATAGTATGACAGGAGACGACTTAACCAGGCAATGAAGAGGCCAGTTAAATGAATAGGCGTTGAATTAAAAGACGGCCTATACACTGGAGTTGGAATTTAAAAGGAGTACTGTCTGCTTTGTTAGTTTTTTTTTCTGCTCAGTGTAAAGGTTTGCTAGCATGCATGTGATCGGCAGCTGTAAATGGCAGCGTCCTCAGGCTTGCCCACTCGATACTTCATTCAACCAAACATAAGTGCACTAGAGTGCTAGCGTTAAGAAGCCTAGCCAGTGAAAATAAGTGGGAGGGTGACAAGGCCTCAATTGAATGGAAGCCCGGAACCCCCTCCCCCCCCCATTATATCCTTTCAGCTCATTCTCCGTCACGTTTCGTATTATTCACATTCTATACTTTGCTGGGCAATGTCATTTGTCTGTGGGGATATATTTTAATCAATTTATTCACCACGTAGGTCTCCGAGACATTTCTGCGCTTCCAACAGGGAATAATTTGTTCTTTGCGTCTCAATCGAAATCTTGTTACACCACCTGCGCCACAATTTAGCCCTACTTCAAGCTAGTCTATAGTCTAGTCTACTTTTTTGTCAGGTGCAAGAAACCAAAGCGTAAAAATAAAAAATGCACCACTTTTAACACTTAGCGCAGGTCTCATGTCTATTTTTTCCTATTCCACCAGCCCCTGCTAAGATCCTATCGTTCGGAGGTACGGTGACCACCCCATGGATGAAAGAAGTCCGGCTGCCTTGCAACTCTGTAGGCGAACCAACACCAACTATCAAATGGACCAAAGACAGGTGAGACACGATACCAAATTGAGTCATTGATGCTTAAATTAGAACAGTGGCGTAAAATGTCGACGTTTCTCTCGGGTAGCGAGAACACAGCCATCCCGGTGTCTCTGGACGGACAGCGTCTCATCATGACCAACGGCACACTGGTGCTACGTACTGTCAAGGCTGAGGATTCGGGCTACTACACCTGCACGGCCACCAACACGTTGGGCTTTGACACCATCATCGTTAATCTTTTAGTGCAAGGTGGCGAACTGAAAGCATCTGCTGTGTGTTCTCAAGCAGGGAGAAGGGCGAGCAGTTTCACGGCAAACTCTCTTATGTTCAGTTCCTCCAGACCAGCCTCGACTCACCGTGTCCACCACCTCTACTTCCTCCATCACTCTGGCCTGGATACCAGGAGATAACGGAGGCAGCTCTATCAGGGGTACGATCGGCTATATTTAGAATTTTTCTTTATCTAAGATCCAATTGGTTGGGAAAAATCTAATTATGTCCATTACTGTAAGTTTGATGCAGGGAGGTTTTGTAACAGTTAAAAAATAGTTCCTGTCAGCTCTTTGATTCTCATTATTAAAAGGAAACAAGTAGACAAAATGAAAAAGGCAGACATTCACGTCACCAAGCAGAAAAATGTTTCTTTTTTTTTTCCATATGGCTGATTTTGTTTTGCATGTAAAAACAACATACTGATTACCCTCGTGAGCAAGCAGCATCTCTTGAGGTTTTTGACTAACCTAGGAAAACTAGGCCGTTCTTCAGCTTTGTTTAGGGTCATTGGGACGGACTAATGCTGCCATCTAGTGGAATATAGATGTATTGTTTCTCAATGGACTAAGAAAGATAAGGATGCTCTATGAATGTAACGGATGGACCAAATAGTTTATTTGTGTGCAGGATTTGTGCTTCAGTACTCTGTGGACAACACAGAAGAGTGGAAAGACGTGTTCATCAGCTCTACCGAGCGCTCTTTTAAATTGGACAACCTGCGCTGCGGCACTTGGTACAAAGTCAAGCTGGCGGCAAAGAACAGCGTCGGAGCGGGACGCATCAGTGAGATCATCGAGGCTAAGACGCACGGCCGTGGTGAGACACCTATTAAAAAAAATAAAATGGCAAAATCTGAAAAATAAATGTGAAACTGCTTTTTCTAGAACCCCAGTTCAACAAGGACCAACCCGTTTTCACCCACATCAACTCCAGTCACGCCCGCCTCAACCTGCAGGGCTGGGCCAGCGGCGGCTGTCCGATCGGCGTGGTGACACTCGAGTTTCGCCCGAAAGGTGAGTCACTTCCAGGAAAAAAAAAAAAAAGGTAAATGTCTCAACGTGGACGTGTGGGTTCAGGTACTTGGGTATGGCAGAACGTCCGCACCAACGCCACCACTGATGTGTTCCTGGCCGAGCTGCGTGAAGCCACCTGGTACGAACTGAAGATGAAAGCTTGTAACAGTGCCGGCTGTGGAAACCAGAGCTCCCAGTTTGCCACGCTGGATTACGACGGCAGTGAGTTGACAGTCTGATATACTCGTTGGACGTCGAACCGGCTCATTTGATTATCATCGCTTTTTTTTTTTTTGCTCAGGCACAATTCCTCCCATCAAGTCACCCTTGGAAAAGAACGACGACGTCAAGAAGCTGTTTTCTATCGGCTGCCCGGTGATTTTAGTCACTCTTGGTGTGGCGCTCCTCTTTATCGTCCGCAAGAAACGCAAAGAAAAGAGGCTGAAGAGACTGCGAGGTGAGAAGAGAAGTAAAGTAGGACGTGGTGGAGTGTGGTGAGTTGGCAATAAGAACAAAGCAGCCTGGAGATGGAGCTGACTTCAAACAGATTTTGGAATGAAGTTTTACCTCTGCCAAGGAGGGTTTTTTTTTTTTTTTGCTTTGTTTGTTTTGTGTTGTTGGTTAGAACTACCTGTTTCTGAAATTCCTCCGCCCATCCATTTTTAGACACCCCATCATAAAATCAAATTTTCAACAATTTCTTGAGGGCTTGAAACATATGATTGGTTTGCGTGACAGGTATAATTTTACTTTATTTTATTATTTTTATTTATTCTATTTTTCTTTTTTTTTTTTTTTTTATTGTTATTTATTCTATTTTTCAATTTTAATTTGAATTTTTATCGATTTATATAACTGGAAAAAAATCCATGTCTTTTTTTTTCCTCCTAGATGCCAAAAGCCTAGCAGAGATGCTGATCAGGTAAGAAGTCTCTCCTACTCGGGTTTTTAACGGCAACCTCTACAATCCGATCGATCCCATCCCGACTGCAAACGTTTGTCCGTGTGTGCGGCGGCGCAGTAAAAACAACCGAAGCTTTGACACGCCAGTGAAGGGCCCGCCTCAGGGCCCGCGCTTGCACATCGACATCCCGAGAGTGCAGCTGCTGATCGAAGACAAAGAGGGCATCAAGCAGATCGGTGAGAGGAAGGCAGAACCGGCGAGCCGGAGAGACACAGAGTGTTGTTGTCCTCGCATCTGTGCGTGCGTCGCGGCGATAATAAACACAGGACTCGCTTATGCCAACTCCTTCCTGCCTCTGGGACAGGCGAGGACAAGGCCACCATACCTGTGACCGACACGGAGTTCAATCAGACCGGGAACCCGCAAAGCTTCTGCGCAGGTGTGTCCGTTCACCACCCTGCTCTCATCCAGAACACTGGTCCTTTGATTGACATGTCAGACATCAGACCAGGAACCAGTAAGTGATCTTTCTCCTCGTTGGGCCTTCTCACCATCTGAGACAAAAACAAACGTGAGCTAATTTGAAGCAGTGAGCGATAATGAAAATGTCGATATGACAAACGTGTCTTCCTGGTTTGTTGAACCCCACGAGATACGTCTTCGGTGGCCAACGTCCGTCCTCCATTTGAAACGCGTTTGACCTTCCACCCACCAGATCCGGTTTCTAGGAAGAGTGTCAAATCCGCCCACAGCATCAGGAACCGCTACTCCAGTCAGTGGACTCTGACTAAGTGTCAGGCTTCCACGCCGGCCCGGGTTCTCGCCTCGGACTGGCGTACGGTCAGCTCGCAGCACGGCATCACCGTCACAGAAAGCGACAGCTACAGCGCCAGCCTCTCGCAGGATACAGGTTGGCGCTCCACCGCCGTCCCCGTCAGGTTAAGGATGTCGGTAGAGTGACGCCGGAGTGACTTCCTCCCCGCAGATAAGGGTCGTAACAGCATGGTGTCGACCGAGAGCGCCTCGTCGACCTACGAGGAGTTAGCCAGGGCGTACGAGCACGCCAAGCTGGAGGAGCATCTGCAGCACGCCAAATTCGAGATCACCGAGTGCTTCATCTCCGACAGCTCCTCCGATCAGATGACCACGGGCACCAACGACAACGCCGACAGCATGACGTCCATGAGCACGCCCTCCGAACCCGGCATCTGCCGCTTCACCGCCTCGCCGCCCAAGCCCCAGGACTACGATCGCGGCAAGAATGTAGCCGTGCCCATCCCGCACCGCGCCAAGAGTAAGTCTTGTCCTGGTTCTTAGAATAAATCATGATTTAATGTTGGAAATATTTTGATATTGACTTACTTTTGAACTTCTTTGAAAAACACAATTACCTCCAACAGTCATAGAAAAATGTGAACATTGTAAATTATATTATAATACTTGGAATATTAAAAGATAACATTTTTATTAGGATGACATTTAAAAAAAAAAAAGAAATCACCGGGTCATTTTTTACCCACGTATGCATCTAAGGGTCACATCATTGAAATCTCCATATTTTTTGTTTTTGCTTGACTTGTGCAGGTGACTACTGCAACATCCCCCTCTACATGAAGTCGGACCCCTTCTTCCGAAAGCAGTCCGAGCACCATGACCCGTGTCCAGTGGTTCCCCCCCGCGAAGCCTCCATCCGCGGCCTGGCCCAGCGGGCGTACCACACTCAAGGCCGTCACATGACTATGGACTCTGCAAAGCAGCAAGCCCTAACCATGGGCCACTCTGGCCTGTCCAACCTCACCTCCTCTGGGGCATCTTCCGGAGGAGCCTCTGGAGGAGGTGGAGGCGGCATGTCCGCCAGCTCCAGCAGCTCCACGCTCCCTCAGAGGACTCTCACCATGCCGGGCTCCTCGGCAACGGGGGTCCAGAGCGCCGCGGCCGCCGCCGCAGCTACCGCCGCCGCCGCCGCCGGGGCATCATCATCCTCCGGCGGGGCTGTGGGGGCCACGGGAGGCACGCCCGCTGGCGCCTCTTCCTCCTCCTCCAAGATGGGAGGATCCAGAGACTCTCTTTTGGAGAGCAGCTCATCAGGCTTAGGCAGACTACAGAAGCAGAGGGATGGTGGCGCCGGGGCTTACTCCAAGTCGTACACTCTGGTCTAGCCTGACGTCGTGGCGGCTAACTAAGAAGATTAGCGGTCAAATGTGGAGCGGATAAAACACCGACGCCCGGCTCCTCACCCGTGGATGCCTGCGCTGTGCCAGGCTGCAGAGGGGCTGCTCGGGCTCCCATAAGGAGAAGTTGAGGGGGGGGTCTCCACAGCACAGGGGGTTGCCTTTCTTTCTGCCTGATGGCGTGTCTCCCTCTTTTATGTCACCACTTGGCAAAACACGTATGATTTTTTTTTTTTTTGTCCACTTCGACTTCCCCCTCGTCCAACGTATGCACAAAATCCTGGAGGCAGTCGGTTGAATTTCACGCCGGTTCTGTTTTAGGTGCGAAGGAGCTCATATCACGGCATTACGCCGCGGCAGGATGCGTTAACTGTATGCATTTGCCACCACATGTGGTTAAAACACTCCATGAAATTTCTCAGTGAGGGAATTCTCATTTCTGCCGATGGAGAATTTCATTTGACAATTTTTAAGCTTTGCGCGCGCGTGTGTGTGTGTGTGTGTTTGTTTGTTTGTGTGGATATATGTAAATATATACAGTATATGTGCACGTGTGGCAGGCACACAACAACGGTGGACCTTTTTAAAAATCAAAGCTGTATGCCGAGCGTCCAAACAGTAAAAACCCACAGTCCGTTTTGTACTTACGAAGCTGCGTTTTGAATTTTATTTTTTAACGATGATATCGTTTGCCATGGAAAGAAAGGCGAGGGGGGGAACAAGTTACTCTGAAGGTTTGTCGAGATGCCACAAGTGCAGTGGTCATTCCATTTTGTTTAACTTCCCCGGCGTCATTTCCAGACATTAGCAAACACGTAGAAAGAGAAATTGTCACTTCACAAGCCGACTTTTGTCATTGATGGTTAGCCCCCGCCCATCCCCTAAAAAATTGAATACGCAGAGGAACATATTAAAGCGATTAGGGAGAAGTGAATGAATGAATCATTCCAAACACATCTTTGGAATGTTAGGTCAGTAAATAAAAAAGAGCCTCGGTGTATTGAGTTTAGCTTGATGCATGGCGCTGTGTCTTTTTATTTGATTCGATTTTTATTTCTTCACCATTAATTCTCCAATAGCATAATCTCATCACAAAGAATCAATTCCAAAAACAAAAAAAATAGAGTTGCTCCAAATGTTTTGCAATGATCAAACGTAACAAACATTAGGGCTCTCGCAATAGAAAACAATATATGTTTCTTTTAAAATAAAATACTATATGTACATATATATATTTCTATTCAAATATATAGCAAATATATGACTATTGAGACGAAAAAAAACCTATTAAAGCCGTTCTAATTGAAAATATATTAGAAAAGATCATAAGACAATCGCTCCGAAAGAGAACGACAAAGAGGCGAGTGACTTTAACGGGTAGCACAAAGCGTCACGGCCGGCCGGCCGGGAGGAAAGAAGACGATGAGGCGCCGTCATCTTTCTCTCCTGAACTTGGACGCGGCTTGGAAGACAAAGCACAGTCAAGTCGTGGTGTAAGATTGTGTTGCTAGGTAGAAAACAAATAGTGTGTGGTGAGCTTGCTGTTGAAAAAGAAAGAAAAAAAAGTCAAAACAAGAGCAGAACATAGTGGATGGGAAAAGTCTACACACCCCTGTTGAAATGACACATTTTGTGAAATTTACCATTTAAGAAAAATGGTTTCAATTTTTTTTTTCCAGCATTATTGAGAACTATAACCTTAGTTAAAAAATATTAAACAAAGTAATATTTAAAGAGGAAATAAAATATATAAATGAAATAATGTGGTTGCATAAGTGTGCACATCCTCGTATAACTGGAGATGAGGCTGTGTTCAGAACCAATCACATTCAATCTGATGTTAAATGGAAATTAGCACACAACTGCCAACTTTTGCCCCCCCCCCCGAAAAACCTCAGTTTTTGACTTTTGCAACCACCTGTTCGCAGTCATTTTTACTTTCTCTCTTAAAAATATATTTTATATTTTACATAATTTATTTATTTTTTAATTTATTTTTGGATGTATTTATCTGAGTCATTTTTACTTTCCCTCTTAAAAATACATTTTGTATTTTACATAATTTATTTTTTTTATAGCGTTGTCGTTTTTTCATACGCATTTGAACAGGGGTGTGTAGACTTTTGATATCCACTGCACAGTTAAGTGAGTGAGCCTGTTGTAATATGTTGTATTGTACCTTACAAATGTGTGTTCACCAACGATGCCATCGCACCCTACTGGACTATTTTCTGCGTCACTTTAGCCTTTACGTTTCCACTTCATGTACTCCGTTTTGCAGAAACAAATTTTACGTTCTGTCACGCGCCTATCGGATACAATGACAAAATGTCCGCTACCGGTCAAATTTCCAAGACACATTGATCTGATGTCAGTTTGCTTAAAGTAAATCCAATGTCTCCTACAGAAAAAGCTCGTGTGAAGGTTCTAAATGGAAATGCAATGCCGTTGAGGACGTTTGATTTTGAATGCAAATGGAGTATTTTCAATCCATGTTGAAGAAAAATGTGAAGCATCCTCGGTTTTGGGAATCCCCTCCCCAAATGCTTTGTCATCAGCTCAACCAATCAGAGGCCCCTATGACATCATTTCTATTTCATCAGTAGAAACCCTGTGTACATA
This sequence comes from Syngnathus leptorhynchus, assembly GCF_054491065.1. NCBI lineage: Eukaryota > Metazoa > Chordata > Actinopteri > Syngnathiformes > Syngnathidae > Syngnathus > Syngnathus leptorhynchus. Next base: position 4,644,519 of record NC_141201.1, on the reverse strand, counting down.
GGAAAAGTGTTTTTGTATAAATGACGACTATTTTCAACATCTTCACTAGATACCAGGGCACAATGTAAACTTTAAATTGAAGTTATTGTATTGAAGCGAGAGGACTTAATGGAAAACTATTTAAAAAAAATGAATAGAATTATAAAGAAATTGTTTTATCTTGATTTTGTGAAACAAGTCAGGGTGGACCATGCACAATTCAAATATGATTTCTTCTTTTACAGGACATTTGGTTGCATTGTCTTCTTTGGTTTGGTTTTGTTAAAGTTTGAATCCCGCTTGAGGACAGAAGCATTTGCATGTTGTGAACATTCTGCTGGTTGCCAAGTGGCAAATGCTGAAACGAGGGGTCATGAAAACATTTTGAAAAAGCAGCGCTTGGTCCTTCATTCCTATTTTGCGGGCAAACGTTTGCTTGGATTTGCAATTGCTTGTGTTGAACTCGACATTTTCTTTTTCTATGAAAATAAACAAAATGCAGGAAAAAAATACTCAACACCTTGTGCAATAAAGCTATCTTTTTATGAACTGTGATATATTGGTCTTTTTTTTTTTTCTTACATTGTAGATTTATGTTGTTGGTCGTTTTCCATCACAATCCACAGGACATGGATGAAAAAAAATCATTTGGATTTGTTTGGGAATCTCGCAGAATATATCTTACAGGATGTTTTTTTTAAAGCATTACTTATATTATTTAAAAAAAAAAACATCACTCGGAAACTCCATCAGGTACACTGCCATTTTCAGGTGTTCCTAATAACAGGCCACTTCATTAGGGAAAAATCATGGTCAAAATTTAAATGAAAGTGAAAAGTGCCACACCCAAACAACCCCCCACTTTCTGATTGGCTGTTTGATCTGTGACGTCACAAGGACACTCCATTAGGTACACCGCCATTTTCAGGTGTACCTAATCACAGGCCACTTCATTAGGGAAAAATCATGGTCAAAATTTAAATGAAAGTGAAAAGTGCCACACCCAAACAACCCCCCACTTTCTGATTGGCTGGTGGATCTGTGACGTCACAAGGACACTCCATTAGGTACACCGCCATTTTCAGGTGTACCTAATCACAGGCCACTTCATTAGGGAAAAATCATGGTCAAAATTTAAATGAAAGTGAAAAGTGCCACACCCAAACAACCCCCCACTTTCTGATTGGCTGGTGGATCTGTGACGTCACAAGGACACTCCATTAGGTACACCGCCATTTTCAGGTGTACCTAATCACAGGCCACTTCATTAGGGAAAAATCAGGGTCAAAATTTAAATGAAAGTGAAAAGTGCCACACCCAAACAACCCCCCACTTTCTGATTGGCTGTTTGATCTGTGACGTCACAAGGACACTCCATTAGGTACACCGCCATTTTCAGGTGTACCTAATCACAGGCCACTTCATTAGGGAAAAATCAGGGTCAAAATTTAAATGAAAGTGAAAAGTGCCACACCCAAACAACCCCCCACTTTCTGATTGGCTGGTGGATCTGTGACGTCACAAGGACACTCCATTAGGTACACCGCCATTTTCAGGTGTACCTAATCACAGGCCACTTCATTAGGGAAAAATCATGGTCAAAATTTAAATGAAAGTGAAAAGTGCCACACCCAAACAACCCCCCACTTTCTGATTGGCTGGTTGATCTGTGACGTCACAAGGACACTCCATTAGGTACACCGCCATTTTCAGGTGTACCTAATCACAGGCCACTTCATTAGGGAAAAATCATGGTCAAAATTTAAATGAAAGTGAAAAGTGCCACACCCAAACAACCCCCCACTTTCTGATTGGCTGTTTGATCTGTGACGTCACAAGGACACTCCATTAGGTACACCGCCATTTTCAGGTGTACCTAATCACAGGCCACTTCATTAGGGAAAAATCATGGTCAAAATTTAAATGAAAGTGAAAAGTGCCACACCCAAACAACCCCCCACTTTCTGATTGGCTGGTGGATCTGTGACGTCACAAGGACACTCCATTAGGTACACCGCCATTTTCAGGTGTACCTAATCACAGGCCACTTCATTAGGGAAAAATCATGGTCAAAATTTAAATGAAAGTGAAAAGTGCCACACCCAAACAACCCCCCACTTTCTGATTGGCTGGTGGATCTGTGACGTCACAAGGACACTCCATTAGGTACACCGCCATTTTCAGGTGTACCTAATCACAGGCCACTTCATTAGGGAAAAATCAGGGTCAAAATTTAAATGAAAGTGAAAAGTGCCACACCCAAACAACCCCCCACTTTCTGATTGGCTGTTTGATCTGTGACGTCACAAGGACACTCCATTAGGTACACCGCCATTTTCAGGTGTACCTAATCACAGGCCACTTCATTAGGGAAAAATCAGGGTCAAAATTTAAATGAAAGTGAAAAGTGCCACACCCAAACAACCCCCCACTTTCTGATTGGCTGGTGGATCTGTGACGTCACAAGGACACTCCATTAGGTACACCGCCATTTTCAGGTGTACCTAATCACAGGCCACTTCATTAGGGAAAAATCATGGTCAAAATTTAAATGAAAGTGAAAAGTGCCACACCCAAACAACCCCCCACTTTCTGATTGGCTGTTTGATCTGTGACGTCACAAGGACACTCCATTAGGTACACCGCCATTTTCAGGTGTACCTAATCACAGGCCACTTCATTAGGGAAAAATCAGGGTCAAAATTTAAATGAAAGTGAAAAGTGCCACACCCAAACAACCCCCCACTTTCTGATTGGCTGGTGGATCTGTGACGTCACAAGGACACTCCATTAGGTACACCGCCATTTTCAGGTGTACCTAATCACAGGCCACTTCATTAGGGAAAAATCATGGTCAAAATTTAAATGAAAGTGAAAAGTGCCACACCCAAACAACCCCCCACTTTCTGATTGGCTGGTGGATCTGTGACGTCACAAGGACACTCCATTAGGTACACCGCCATTTTCAGGTGTACCTAATCACAGGCCACTTCATTAGGGAAAAATCATGGTCAAAATTTAAATGAAAGTGAAAAGTGCCACACCCAAACAACCCCCCACTTTCTGATTGGCTGGTGGATCTGTGACGTCACAAGGACACTCCATTAGGTACACCGCCATTTTCAGGTGTACCTTATCACAGGCCACTTCATTAGGGAAAAATCAGGGTCAAAATTTAAATGAAAGTGAAAAGTGCCACACCCAAACAACCCCCCACTTTCTGATTGGCTGGTGGATCTGTGACGTAACAAGGACACTCCATTAGGTACACCGCCATTTTCAGGTGTACCTAATCACAGGCCACTTCATTAGGGAAAAATCATGGTCAAAATTTAAATGAAAGTGAAAAGTGCCACACCCAAACAACCCCCCACTTTCTGATTGGCTGTTTGATCTGTGACGTCACAAGGACACTCCATTAGGTACACCGCCATTTTCAGGTGTACCTAATCACAGGCCACTTCATTAGGGAAAAATCAGGGTCAAAATTTAAATGAAAGTGAAAAGTGCCACACCCAAACAACCCCCCACTTTCTGATTGGCTGTTTGATCTGTGACGTCACAAGGACACTCCATTAGGTACACCGCCATTTTCAGGTGTACCTAATCACAGGCCACTTCATTAGGGAAAAATCAGGGTCAAAATTTAAATGAAAGTGAAAAGTGCCACACCCAAACAACCCCCCACTTTCTGATTGGCTGGTGGATCTGTGACGTCACAAGGACACTCCATTAGGTACACCGCCATTTTCAGGTGTACCTAATCACAGGCCACTTCATTAGGGAAAAATCATGGTCAAAATTTAAATGAAAGTGAAAAGTGCCACACCCAAACAACCCCCCACTTTCTGATTGGCTGGTGGATCTGTGACGTCACAAGGACACTCCATTAGGTACACCGCCATTTTCAGGTGTACCTAATCACAGGCCACTTCATTAGGGAAAAATCAGGGTCAAAATTTAAATGAAAGTGAAAAGTGCCACACCCAAACAACCCCCCACTTTCTGATTGGCTGGTGGATCTGTGACGTCACAAGGACACTCCATTAGGTACACCGCCATTTTCAGGTGTACCTAATCACAGGCCACTTCATTAGGGAAAAATCATGGTCAAAATTTAAATGAAAGTGAAAAGTGCCACACCCAAACAACCCCCCACTTTCTGATTGGCTGGTGGATCTGTGACGTCACAAGGACACACTATTAGGTACACCGCCATTTTCAGGTGTACCTAATCACAGGCCACTTCATTAGGGAAAAATCATGGTCAAAATTTAAATGAAAGTGAAAAGTGCCACACCCAAACAACCCCCCACTTTCTGATTGGCTGGTTGATCCGTGACGTCACAAGGACACTCCATTAGGTACACCGCCATTTTCAGGTGTACCTAATCACAGGCCACTTCATTAGGGAAAAATCATGGTCAAAATTTAAATGAAAGTGAAAAGTGCCACACCCAAACAACCCCCCACTTTCTGATTGGCTGGTGGATCTGTGACGTCACAAGGACACTCCATTAGGTACACCGCCATTTTCAGGTGTACCTAATCACAGGCCACTTCATTAGGGAAAAATCAGGGTCAAAATTTAAATGAAAGTGAAAAGTGCCACACCCAAACAACCCCCCACTTTCTGATTGGCTGTTTGATCTGTGACGTCACAAGGACACTCCATTAGGTACACCGCCATTTTCAGGTGTACCTAATCACAGGCCACTTCATTAGGGAAAAATCAGGGTCAAAATTTAAATGAAAGTGAAAAGTGCCACACCCAAACAACCCCCCACTTTCTGATTGGCTGGTGGATCTGTGACGTCACAAGGACACTCCATTAGGTACACCGCCATTTTCAGGTGTACCTAATCACAGGCCACTTCATTAGGGAAAAATCATGGTCAAAATTTAAATGAAAGTGAAAAGTGCCACACCCAAACAACCCCCCACTTTCTGATTGGCTGGTTGATCTGTGACGTCACAAGGACACTCCATTAGGTACACCGCCATTTTCAGGTGTACCTTATCACAGGCCACTTCATTAGGGAAAAATCATGGTCAAAATTTAAATGAAAGTGAAAAGTGCCACACCCAAACAACCCCCCACTTTCTGATTGGCTGTTTGATCTGTGACGTCACAAGGACACTCCATTAGGTACACCGCCATTTTCAAGTGTTCCTAATAACAGGCCACTTCATTAGGGAAAAATCAGGGTCAAAGCTTAAATGAAACTGAAAAGTGCCACACCCAAACAACCCCCCACTTTCTGATTGGCTGGTTGATCTGTGACGTCACTCGGACACTCCATTAGGTACACCGCCATTTTCAGGTGTTCCTAATATCAGGCCACTTCATTAGGGAAAAACCATGGTCAAAGCTTCACGGAAAGTGAAATGTGCTTACCCCAAGCACCCACTAGAGGGCGCCATGTTGCATACAAAGAAAAAATCCATTGGACTGCAACGGTATGCCATTGTTTTGCATTTATTTGTTCACCATGAACATATAAATAATTACTTTATATTCATACATCAACATATGACTAGTCCAGACAAGTCCAGAACCTTCCATATCCCACAAGACCTATGGCAGTAAAAACAGCAGCGCTTACACCCAAATCCATGAGAAACCAAAATATGAGATGTAACAAATACAAATTATTTTCCAGAAATTAAAGGGAACAATAATCTATTCCAAAAATACAAATAACAGGAGTGTCTGCCTTCTATTATCTAATTGTACTCTACTGTTTGAAACATAATTTTACATTTGAAAAAAAAAAAAAAACATTCTATACAAAATATAAAAATATTCTGGCTCTTCATGTTTCTTCCCTCTAAATAAGGTGCTTAAATATTAAGATGGCCTTTTGTAAACTACATAAACATTGTTAAATGAATTAAGACCAGTAAATTAATTAATTATACATTAAATTATTATGAATGATTAATATTACTTCATTTGAAATATTTTTTCTAAAGGCAGGCTAATTTTTTGCAGTGTTTTTGTTGGATCGCATTAGCTTGTATCGTAGTTAAATAAAGATTTTCTTGAAGATGAAATGCAAAGTATTGAAATTTCAAGTTAAACACCTAAACTGTATTTAGGTGGTGATTCTTATATTTGCCACTAGAGGGAGCTCTAGCAGTATGTTGCACTTCCAAACAAGTCCAACTGATCTATTTGCCATTCTTTAACTTCTTCTGCTGAAACTTCCTGAAGTGAGTCTGGATGGTGGCCGCGGCCTTGTCCACGGGGCTGAGGGGGGGTGGGCCTAACACCTCAGTGCAGCACGTGCCGTTACTGGCGTTGGAATCTGTTTGGGAAAGGAAGACACACAATTTGGGTGGGGGCAATGAGACACAGGGTTGCAAAATTTAAATTTTATAGATGGTGACAAAACCAGAATGAGCAGCACAATGTCCAAGAAAAATGTTTTCCTTACACTTTCTGTACACACCCATGCTGTTCCTTCTGAAGCTATCCAGCTGCAAGACAAACGAAAACAAAATTTTGAAGACAACAGTCGGAACGAGATGCCTTCCCAAACAACAACAGCTGAGTAGAAAGAAGGTTTTCCTGTTTTGGTTGCGTTGCTGCTAAGTGGACACTATGGAGCCGTGATACCACTAAAGGAGTGGTACTTGGACGCCCTCTTGTGGTACTGTTTGGTTTTACAGCTAGCGTAGTCATGCTGAGCCAATTAGATAACACGCAGTGGGAAAAGTTGAGTGAGGTCAGATGAAGCTTAACTTTTACATTGACAAGGTGCATGTCATAAATTACAAAGGCATCATTTGTGATTCATTGAATAAATAACAAGTTAAGCTCTCATCAAATGAAAAAACAACAATTTGCATTGGCGACAAAATAACTAGTGTAGTGAATCGTTCTTTGTTTTCTGTTTTAAATGTCAAATACAAACGTGACAAAAATTCTAGCCTGACACAACAGACACTCTCCAAAGAGTGACGTCCAAACTAAGACGAGAATGCTGAGTTGCGTGAGCGAGCGGCATCAGATACAAAGTGACGTGATCAGGCATCTGGACTGCTATGCGACCGGGAACATTTGTTACATTCTTTCAACTGTCAAATCAGATATGCTGGGACAACGTGCGCAAGAAAAGTACTCTGCCACGTGCATGACGAGCCCTGTCCCTGATGTAACGACTTCCAACACAAATCGCCTTGATTGGGATTTGCAGCCAAAGCACAGCGGGAGAAGCCTCGAGTCTGAATGCTAAAGGCTAAAGGCTAGAGCTGCTTAGCCCCACACATTTGGCTAGGTGCCCGCTCCGATCATTTCAACACGCAACATTGAATTCAACAACCGGGTCAGAGGTCATCTCTAGGAGGGGGGCGAGGGCAATAAATCATTTTGACCAACCATTGCATTGCCTCCAAACTAGGAATTGTATTGAATGGCGTTCCAAGTTTCATAACATAACATGCCATTAGAGACTGTTACCTGATTTCTTTTAACATTCTCAATCTCCAAAATGGTTTAAATTTGACCCATATATATAAATATATAAAATATATCTAAACATAACGTTTCCAACCTCATCTGCTTTGCTGCTTCTGCGGCTGTGTGACACGGAATGCACCTGCCAGGGCAAAGGCTGAGACACAATGTAAGGCAGAGGCTCCTGCTGGTGACCAAAGTGCTCCCCTATCTGCAAACGCAAAGCATAGTTATTACAAAAGGTCAAACACACATTAGCTGCAATTTCAAATTCTACATGAGCATGACGAGAATATCTTGTCATGCATTATTAGTAGCACCGCCCCCCACCCCCCCTCAATCAGAGATTTTCCATTAAACATTGTTTGTACAAGTTGGTTTTTGGTCAATTGGATGAATATGAACACGAGAGCAGAACTTAAAACTTAATAAAATGTTATTTACATTAAAAAAGTCAATTTATTAGGACACTTACACAATATTATTTTTAGATCCAAAATTGCCAAGCAGTAAATTGATTATGTAAACATTACATTTTGCAATTATGTACGACTTCACTACATATTTCTGTTTTCCCTTGAGTAAAAAATATTTATACTCCACATTGGCAGCTTCACACAGGTAAAAAAAAAATCTAGAATAGATGGATTCAAAAAATTATCTGCCGGCATGAATGCTATCAACCAGCTGCCATACATTAATTTGAAAAAATCCTCATCACGGCCTTACCGATTGCACGACTCGGACCATCACGTACATGGCCGTTAGCATGGTGATCAACATCCTGCCCACTTGAACGTTCCCTACGATACTCCTTATGCCCTGAGCGTGCTCTCCACAATGAAGCCGAAGGGACACTATGGAGGCGCACAGGCGAGAAGATTGAAGAGCGGCTCAACAAGGCCAATCGACTTGATTATGGCAACTCGCACTTGCTCCTAGATCCACACACACACACGCACGCACGCACTTTACTCCCACGGTGTCTGACACATGAAGGTATAAAAGCTTTGCAAGGCATCTTAAAGAGCTTTGTAGGACATAAATAGAGAGGCGCTAATCTTTTTCCTCTGCACAGCAACTTATCCCTCAGGTGTGCTCGCATCCTTCCCCACAGGACTGCAAGCTCACTTTGTATTAGTTAGCCATCAAATAAATAAAACAATAGCCATCAAATGTCACATACACACAACAATTTACCTATCAAAGGGAAAATGAAAGACGTAAGATGATTCATGAGCAGGTTGATATCATATTTTGCAGCCAAATTCCAGGAATAGTTGTATGTGCGTTGTTATGACTGGACATTGATCGTGTCAGACAAAGAATGTCGAACCAGTCGTGCCACTTAATTAGTATGTTCATGCATGTGACTTATTGATAAGACAAGAGGAGGAATGTGTGGACAGATGCCTATAAGAGCTTCACAGCGAGACAGCTGCCGCTGACTTCTGAATATATGTGAAGGAATACGTCCCGTGTTTCTTACCATGGCTAATCTGAAAAAAGTAAAAGAGAGATAAGGTAAGCACAGGCAGAATCTACGTATTGAAAAAGAACATGCTGCTGTTTTGAAATGATATGAAACCAATTGTGTGTCAGGGATTTGTATCCATGCATTTGAATTACATCACAGGCTTTTGCACATTTCCACTAAAGATTGGTGATGTGAAGAAGGCAGAGAAGAAAAAAAGTTAAGCAAAAAGAAGAAGACCATCATGTCAACCAAACTTTCAAAGAGGCTGAGCAGTAAAAGGAAAAGTAAGTTTATTTTTATGTAGATTTTTTAAATTATTATTATTATTATTAACAATTACTATAAATATGTTATCATTGTTGGAAATAATTGCGCTGGTCTGATCGTAACTTTTCCACGGCACTAAATTTTTGTCAAGATAATTTCAGCACACAACAAAGGACTGCAAAAGTACTGCACCAGGCTAAGTTAGCATTAGCATGTCAGTTTAGTTTGAACCTTAGAGTGACCTGGTAATGACAACATACTCGACCAATGAGCAACTAGCAGTGGTTTATGTTGCCAATTGACACAACACGGCTCACCGAGTTGTACCAATACTACCACTTAGTATTTATCAAAAGGAAAAACTGTTTGTGCTTCATTCAAACCAGAGCCCCCGAAGAACAAGGCTGAAGTTCTCATCCAACTTGGTCTGGAGGCTTTCTATCCCTCCCAACTGGAACCAGCATCAATATTGGACCTCAATACCTGGATCCTGGACAACCTTACACCTCGAGAAGCAAATGATCTTCCAAAATCTTTCCTTCATAGACTTTGGCTACTGCGCCCAGATTCTCGAAGTACTTGCTGCACAGCCCTCTCAGATACTCTGGCTAGTCCTTCTGAGAGGGTTGATGGATTCCGCTCAACTACCATCAACCCGCTTGATCTGGTGACGGCTGTTTTTTTATGTGCTAATACTTTCCTTCAGCAGGAGATAACAGCACATATTCTGCAATGCCAGTTTGCCGTGCCCCTGATTCTTCCACATGTAGATGATAAAGAACCCAGTAGCTTCCTACTTTGGCCTCTGAGAGGGGTCGTGAGACAATGGAGGTCCCACGCTGAAAAAGTTCAAGAAGCAGTATTGGCAAGTACAGCCATGCCAATGATCTCATGTGTGAGGCTTGGTTCCTGTCGTGTCTCAAAGTCCGAGGTGCTGAATCATGTCATGGGCAGTGAAACATTCCTCCACGAAGGGATGGAAGGAGGACGATTACCTCGAAGCCTCTCCAACGGTCTTGTAGAGACTACATGGTATCTTCCAACAGGGAACTCTAACGCAGACATTTTTCCAGTTCCAGTTGTCTTCTCAAATCTCCGGGGAGATGCAAGCACACATGAGAATTGCCTCTACTTTCTGAGCAAAGTGTCTTCAGCAGTTATTGTTTTCTGTGACAATCCTAACGAGAAAGCAAAAGAACTTCTCGCCTCTTGCAACATAATGGCAAACAAGCTCATTTTGATTGACCTCGCTGAGACTGAGAATTGGAAGGATAGATCAGTGAAGTTTGACAGTAATAGCTTTCAGGAGATGACAGGTCTTCCAGATTCTTCGATCATCTCAGGAAAAGCTTTGAATGCAGAGAACCTTGCGAATGTTCTTTGTGATACCGTCAACCATTTGCTACCAGACTTGAGATTCGTAACACTCGAGGAAGCAGCAAAGTTAGCAGTGACGGTCGGGCTTCATTGCGACGAAGGGACGGTCTGTAAAAAAACCATGGGCAGAGTAGAAGACGTTCTGAAAGGTTTACATGAGGGACCTGATGTGTTCAGGCAGAAGCAACTTCCACTGCAAGGTGCTTTATGGAGCAGATTGGCTGAAATTGAGAAAGATGAAAATCGAAAGAACAAAGAAGGAAAAGAGCTTGATCCTCAATTGCAAAAAGAGAAAAAAGACATCATGGGCAGTTTGAGCAGATACAAAAAGACTCCATCCATGAAGAATTTCACAAATGCTCTTTCAACCACAGATAAAGCTGAGAGAATGTACTTCCTCAATTGGATGAGGGTGAAACTTCGACTGCTGCAGATGCAAAAACAAATCAACCTAAAAGATCTGCTGATAAGTCAGAAGACAATCGAGAAAAACGGCATTCCTGAGCAACCGGACCTTCCGAGTGTAGCTACCGATGCCGAGGATGATGGCTATAGCTTTTGTACAGATTCAACATTTCAGGATGGGGACATAGAGACGATTCCAGATACCAATCAAGAAGTCGTAGATTCAGGAAAAAAAATCGGTTCAAAGCTTATTTACCAAACACAAAACAATGTCGGATCAGAGAATGACTTTGAGGGATCAACCTTTCACAAGACTGCAAAGGAACAAACGTGCCAAGAAATGTTCGTCAAAGATGAGGAAATAGCATCTGTACATTCATGTTTGCGTCGGCTGACGCAAAAAAGAGCTAATAATCTGGCAGTCAACAATTTTGAGAGTGACTTAGGTTTGGAGCATAGTTTTCAAAGTGAAAACAAAGGAACAGAGTCTCTGCAAAATGAATTTCCAATTTCAAAAGATATATCAGGTGAAGATTCTTTGTTGTTGGAAACTGGAACCTTAGATCTTCAAGGGTCTCAATTTAGTGCATCAACAATTCAGGAGTCTTCTAGACAACAAAGCTACCAGGATGTATCTGTTGGAGATCAAACAAGTGCACGGTCATTTTTGCTGAGGTTCAAGCAGCGTCACAATCTGCAGGTCGCTGATTCAGAGCGTGAAGAAGCTTTTCAGACCCAAAACCATGACGAATCAGAAGCTCGACAAAAGAAGCAACTAGGTGAAAAGGCAAGCCTTGAGAATGAATCAGCTTATCACAAGATGGCTGCCGCAGAAGAACAAATAAGCCAAAATACATTTGTTGAAGATGAGGCAATAACATCTACAAAACCATTTTTGCTGGACCTTGAGCAGTTTACAGATAAGGACCTTGAGGTTGCTGATTCAGAGAGTGAAATAGCATTGAAGCACAGTTTTCAAAACGCGACCAATGACGAATCAGAGTCTCTGCCAAATGGACATTATGACTCTTCAAATGAAGAAGAGATCCTGGGTGAAGAAAAGAAATCTCAGAATTCAGATTTTAGAGATGATGAAGCAAGCCCTCAGGAGACTTTTTCCTCAGAAGGACCGCAAGCTGCGTCTACCGAAGGTCAGGTAGCATTTTCACTGGGACTTGAGCACTTTCTGCGCGAGATGGGCCTCATTTTTGAACTCACCCACATCAGCCCCGGTAGCGGGAGCCATAACGAACTGCGACTCCCAAATCTTGCCGCTGACTTGCTCCTCAGCGGGATTCCACTTGAACTCATGGACGGAGACGCTACGAATATTCCCAAGCACTGGCTCGGCAATGTCCTTGCAGAAATTAAACATCGCTTCCCTCAAGACCGATTGAAGGTTCTGACCAGTCTCGGAGTGCATCACGCAAGGAATTCTGAGATCCTTTCGGCGTTATTTGGGGTGACATTTCCAGATGGATACAAAAGCTCCACAAAAGGCCTCTACATGGTTTCTCTTCAAGTACCACCTAAGTTCAAAAAGAAGCTCAACTGTGATTTTCTCCTGCTGATTGATGTCGAGGGACTCTGCTCTTCAACCCACTGTCAATTGAGCACTCTGGTCAAAGACAATGAAATGGCAACTGTGGCAGTTGGAATGAGTGATGTCTTAATTCAAAACCTCTACTCACGCTCCGCTTCTGAGCTTGAGACAAACCTCACAGTTGCGATCAATGCTCTGTTACGCATCAGAGAATGCGGCTCCATGCCCATCTGCAAAGCTATAGTTCAGGATGAAGGGATAAATACCTTATTAGAAGCCACGCAGTTACAACGTGTGTCTAATATTCTGAAAACTGGAGATGCGGACCCGACGATTGATAATTTCAAGAAAACAATTCCCTATGTTAGACCGTGGTACAATGAGCCATTCTCGAAATCAGTTGACACCGAGCACAGTGAGGTGATGCTGAAGTTTAAGCGTACAATGTTTGAGGCATTAAAGGAGACAGTCCCGCCATCAAAAACATGTGGTTGGCAGGATTTGTTGGCCCGTTTGTGTTTTGTTTGGGAAGCAGTCAAATCAGAATCCTTCTCTGTTAGTCTGCAAAATAAAGACATCGGTATGGCGTTGTCAATATTTTGCGCTGAGATTTTCCAGTGGGAGGAAAGTTTGTGGGAACATATGGAAGGTTGGCTCACGCAAGCTGCCAAGACGATCGATTCCACCGAGCCAGATGCTACGGATCCTTCCAGCCAAAACGACTTTCTGTGCGAGTTACAGTATGAAGCGAGACGAGAGGTCAAAAGGGAAGTTAACAAACAGAAGTCACATTTGAAGGCCGGTTTGAAGGAAAATAAGCTTGATGACAACATTACCATATTAAAAAGTATCCTTTTTCGTAAAATGATGGAGCTTGAAGAACGAGTAACAACGACGACAATCGAAAGACTGGAAAGAATCAATGAGGACCATTTTTCTTCCACTCAGCACAACCGAATCGAAATTGTGTTGGAATTGGAGCAGAATGCCAGGGTTCAGACACTTTTAGACAGCAGTGGATCAGAAAACCACTTTGTCAAAGATGAAACTCTAGAAGAAGAATTTGAGAGTGCATGGAAGGAGTCATTGTCCAAATTTGACTTCAGACCTTCAGAAACAGACGATATTACCCAAAGAGTATTGAAACTTCTCACAGCAAACCTCAGCAGCCAGGGTCTCCAAAAACACTCGTATAAGCTTTTGAATTTCGGCCAGAATCAGGCGACGTTCTTTAGAGTGCACGATGAGTACTTTGGATACAGTAGCAGAATGAAAAACTTGTTTGAAAACAACAAATCGCCAAAAGTTAAAGCTCAGCAACTTGCATGCAACGTCATGGAGCATTACAAGCAGTTTGTTGACGAAAAAGTCAGGTTACCGCAAGACTTCTCCGACAGTTACATCACGGAACTTCTCGAGATGATTGATAAAACCTTGGCAGAAGCACAATTGGAAATCAGAACAGCCTTTGGGGTCGATCTAAAAGTCTTTGTTTGTAACGCCGCTTGCAGAGATTTCCAAAAAGTCCACAATCGCTTCGCTAAGGACGGAGAACTCCTGAAGTCCATTAAAGCCAAAAAAAGGGTACTCAAGGCTGATTTCATTTATCAGTTCAGAAAGAGAGACCAGCGTCAAAGGTTGGCTCATAGGTTCATTTCGGACATCATCCGACCTATAGTGATGAACTATGTCTATGAACCTCTCGGCATGCAAATTGCAGAGGAGATCCAAAGTAAATCCCCAAAACATCTCTCCCCACAAGCCTTCCACAAGAGTTTGCTGGAAGAGATTATTATGAAAGACCAATTTGAAAGCTTCACAGAGTACTTATTTTCCTATGACACCTTCAGGTTGAGGAAGCTCCAGGAGACAGTCGTGACTTATTTGTCAGACTGGAATGTGAATACGTGGAGGCTCCAGCGTCTCGGAGAGATCATCGGTAACGTCGCATCAGCTGTGAGCCAAGTCACAGTAGGCGACAGTGAAATGCTAAGTGACACCAAGCCAATTCTAAAGCAAGTGTGTCTCATTCTGGAGGATTCTGGAGACACGTGTATTCCCTGGGAGTCTTTGGAGGGACCACTCTATAGTATCACCACGGAATGGGATCACTTTGTCACATATTTCATGGAGTTGCTGGCGGAACTCCGCCTGAACCTTGCCCAGACTTTTTCCCAACACATGAGTGGTGACCAACTACTTGACCACCTTCCCACTCAGCCAAGAGACTGCCTTTTCAAAAAACTCAAAGGCTGCGATGCCCAATGTCCAGTTTGCAGTGCACCATGTGAAGTTGGACAAACTGGACATGAGGTTCACAAGACCTTGCTCCACAGGCCCAAATGCATGTTGGAGCACACTTCTCTGATCAGCCCTGAAAGCATCAGCCCAGATGACCTGGAACCGCAAGATGTCACTGTGGCTTGCTGGGAACTCCAAGACCTCCATCCAGACTGGAATCTTTCAGCCAAAGAGGAGAGCAGCAGTCCTTACTGGAGGTATGCTCAAAGATGTCATAAGAAGTGTCACATCCAGATCCAGAATGTAAAAATTTGAAGCACCTGTGGCTAAAGGCAAACTCTGGCAGGGTTTATATGTCCCGGACCTGGATTTGACACCTCTGGATGACATTGGTCTTTTCTCAATATCAATCTTTGTGTCAACTAATCATTTTTCTTTCCTTTAAAGGTATGTGTTAGCAAGATTTAGCGAGAGGTTCGCAAAGAAATACAATCAGAAGCCACCAGTGATCCCAGAAGAGTGGAAGGCCATCACAAAAAAAGAAGCCTTGGACAGTCTGAGGGACAACTTCCTTCTCAGTGGACACCTTTAAACGATATCCAAGTGCATTGAAATTTGTAAAAAATTTTCCTGCTCGCCCTGTGTTTTGGACAAAAGGAACAAAAATTGCTTGTCATTAAATCAATGCTTTCCGTGACTTAAAAAAAAAGCTATATTTGTTTTAGCTAGCTATCACTAGCTAGCTCACATATACACTTGTGATGGAAACGACATCACAAAACCCAAAATCCCGATTGGTCGAATAACTCGAGGATCACTTGGCAACTCAGGTCTGGAATCTGCTTGGGTAAAAGTTGTAACGTCGTAAGGGGCTGATTGATTGTACTTTAACCATCTGGACTTCGATAATTTCTACGAGTTATGACACATCCACTGCACTTAAATTGCGAATGAAGGCGGCCTTACAGAAGAGGAGTGATTCATCACTGACAATAGAGGCTGTTTGGAAATTATGATCACGGAGGTTTGCAGAGAATGTGAATGTCATTGAAATCAATCAACAAAATAAAGCATGTGTGAAAAGGCCTTACACATTGAAGAAGAGTGTGTGTGTTTTTTTCTTAATCTATTTGAAAAAAATCTAATACATTCATTGAATAAATAGACTTTAATTATGACTAAATATAAATCTTTGGAGGCATAGCAATACATTTTATAACACATCTGAAGTAGATAAGATTTTCCTGTCACCCACGACTATGCCCACGCGAACACTAGATTGGAGAACTGATTAAAATGTTGCTGTTATGTAATTGGCCACCATTGGCATGCAAGTTCTTCATAGGATTGCGACAGACTAATAGAATGCAACATTTTAAGAATGGATCGTTTTCTCAGGGAGCGTTGAACTCCCGCTAAGAGACGACAATCTTGGCCAAAATTGGATAAGAACAAATAGAGGCAATTACAGACCTTCACAAAAAACGAAATTGTGTATTACAGGCACGCACACGCGACTGAAAATTCCCCACAAGTGCCTCTGTCTAATTTAACGTGCTCCAGGAAGAAGCGGCATCATGCTCTCTGCAGTGGACATGCTTGGAAAAGCGTAGACACAAAGGTGGCAACTGATTTGAAGATTAAGGTATAAACTTTGCAGTTTTGGTAATTTTTATCCAAGAGAGACCTTTGCACTGAAAAAAAAAAATTGAGAATGAATGAGAATCTTAACGCCACAGATATGTATTTGCATCAATCATGAAACAACGCTAATGCTACATATTGTGTCCGGTTACATTGAATTGCTTTTTGGTTTACAGACACCTGTCATTCAAGGAACGACAAAATCAATCACATGGTCAATTGTCCTCCGTTTTCAACAAAATGATGTCCTCGCAGAATTCTTTGACATATAGTAATCAATATCCTTTGCCAGAACACACACACAAAACTCTATTGATTCTCCCATTTGTAGCAGTGTGAAATGGCCACAAAAGAGATTTTGATCGTCAGACCTTTTTCGCACACCCATCCATACTTAACACAAAGAGCCCCCTGACTTCAAGAGGGAGGCAAGGAAATTGAAAAGAAATCCTGCAAAGGGAATGGCCGTTTTTGTTTTTTTTTTAAACAAGGTGTTGCTGTGACAAAGAGATAACGCCAAACAGACGCACAAATAGGATTGAATGTCTACGAAAATCTTCACGGCAAATCTATATAAAGCCGAACGGATTGTCCCTAGAAAGCACCAGTGCCGATCAAAGCGATGGAAGAGCTGGAGAAGAATGCAAATTGAGGTATGTCATTGAGGAGCAACATGCTAGCACTGGTCGGTGTTAAATATTTGAATAAATTAAACACACAAACCAACCCGCCTCCCTTTTCGACGAGTCATATAAAACAAAGCGTGAAATGAAGTGTTGATTATGTACTTGCTGAAATAAATCAAAGCCAATGAGAAAGTGAAATATAACATTGATGGTGTTTCTTAATAATGTCGTTTAAGTTGAAAGAAATTGCTCTTTCTTTTGATGATGGGCTTTCAATGTAAGTGGAGTGTTTTGGTGGGCCATTTGGTGGTCTTTTTGCAGTCCGCACAGTCATTACAAACAACTCTGAAGCATAGCGTGTCGTGTCACACCCCGCTGCTAACGCAGCGTGGTAGCCGTGCCGTCTGCTCCACCAATATTATGGACCAATTACATTCAGTAATGCAGTGTTGCCATGACAACGCCAGAGATGCTATGTTGCCTATTCCAGAGCCTTGCACATTGTTCACAGGTTAGCACATCTGGGTTCAAATCTGTGAATGGAAACAGTGAAGTTTGTACTTTGAGAGGCTCTCATTACTACTAATAAGGATTCTGCTGTAAAACGCACATTGAAATAAAAAAAAGTTGTCTGTAACAGCGACGCTTGAAATAAACGTCGAAAGCTCGCGTATAAAACTAACAAAAGACAAAAAAAGATATCTTCAATGTACTCAAAATTACTTTTAGTTCATTTTATCAATGAAAAATAAAGTTTGAGTTAGTTATTGAGGTCAAAGCCGGAATCAAACCTTGCACCTCTGAACTGAGGCGGACATGGGAACCAGTGCCCCACCCACCGTAAGGCATTATTGTTTTTATTTTATTTTGCAGACAAAAAAGTTAAACGTTAGTTCAGTACTTTTCAGTAATTATAAAAATGTTGGTGGAAAAAAATCTAGGGTAGACACTACCTATTTATTTATCTTTTTTATTATTTATTTATTTTGTATAATTATTATTATTTTAGCTCCACCGGTTCTTTTTTCTTTTATTTTATTAATTTATTTGTTTTGTTTTAATTATTATTATTATTTTAACCCCACAGCTATGACTAGCCTCATTTTCCTCCACACTAAAGCACTCAGTAGAGATTTGACACTTTTAATTATGATTATTATTTTAACCCCACAGCTATGACTAGCCTCATTGTCCTCCACACTAAAGCACACAGTAGAGATTTGACACTTGACCGAAATGCTATCGGAAGCAGATTGACAGACATCTCTCTTGGTTGGAGGTGTTGAGCGAGAGAGGTTAGGTGGGTTGCGTTTTAGTCCTTCCTCGCTCCCGCGCTCACTCGCTCTCAGCGAGTCCTTCTCATTGACTGGCTGCCCTTCATTGTGGGTGCAAGAGTGTATCAATATTCTTTGCGCTATCTTTTTTTTTTTACTCCATATTTATAGAGTATGTATATTTAAATACAGCAATCAAGAAAGAAGAACCAAACACTGTAAATGTGAAGAAAGCTTTCTCTGAATCTCTCATTTTCAACAATAGCTAAGGTAAGTCCATTTTATATGTTTTTTATTTTATGCATAAGATTCATTGTCAGTCAATAGCATTTCAGTTTTACTATGGCAATCGGAAATTTGATAATGAGGCACATTTTGATAAAAGTAGTATTTAAAAAAAAAAACCTGCACATATTAAGAGATTTCAGATTCACTTCATAAAACTACATTTTGCCTTCCTTGCATTGCTTTGTTTTCCCAGACAGTAAAACAGAAAATGTGAATTAATGTGTCATGCCTCATTTATCAGATATGAAGAACTTCACTGTTATATATTTGCATCACCATCACTCCTTCCCAAAAAATACATACATATATATATATTTTTTTTTCATGCATATATGTATACTAGGTGTGTATGTAGAAGCGTAAAAAAAAAAAAAAAAAGTCAGCGATGAAGAGCACTGCCAATGCTGTCAGGAGGATCGATGACTAACAAGTATCATTTCCTTTTAATGAGCCTATTGACTTAATTAATGCAATTGGTCACAGTGGAGAAGCCTCCTCCGCTTACCGATGCAGTCATCAATATACTTTTATGTTCCATATTTTGACACATATCAGCTGGTAAATAGAGAAATAAATACAATCATCGGGTATGGTATGAAGTTAATGTGTCATAGTCGTGACAATGTACCACGAGAAGCAGACGTCGCTCGGGCCATACGATAGCCACGTTGTTAGTCCTGCTGCTCGTGACTCTTTTCATGGCCCCCCGCCACGTACCCGCGGGCACCATCGAATGGCGCGGCGACAGAAGCGAGCAGCCTTGAACTGCTATTTGAAGAGAAAGATACGTTATTCATGTCCTTGGGGTGCTGCCTCTAAAAGCATTACAGGCAATGAAATGTCAATGCCCTCAGATGAACTCTCGGTGAAGAATCATTTTTGCACCTCTTCACTCTGTCTTTGGAATCTCGTTCATCACTTCTGCTACATTAAAAGGAACGTTAGTTTGAAATGTCACTCTGTCGTCCGTGTACTTTTTTGTTTCGGGGGGGTCACACCAGCTATGCTCAGTCACCTCCACTCTCTTGCATACTGACTGGATTTATGTTCTGCTTCTCCCCCCAGGCAAACATGGACACCCTCCTCAAAGAAAACTTTGATATGAGTGCCAACACCAGCCACCAAGGGAGACTGTCAGAGAACAAAAGTCAAGCCCTGAACCAAAGTGACCCGTTGGACATGTTTACTGGCATGGAGCTTCTGCTTCGTTTCAAACTTCTCTTCATGCCTCTCTACTGCTTGGTGGTGGTCATAGCTGGTGTGGGGAACTCCTTCCTTTTGTCTTGTATCCTGATGGATAAGAAACTCCATAACGCCACCAACTTTTTCATCGGTAACTTGGCCGCTGGAGACCTTCTGATGTGTCTGAGCTGTGTGCCGTTGACCATGTCCTATGCCTTCGACAGCCACGGCTGGGCTTTTGGGAGACTGCTTTGTCACTTGGTGCCACTGGTGCAATGCGCCACCGTGTTTGGGTCAGTGCTCTCCCTCACTGCCATCGCGGTCGACCGATATGTTGTGCTAGGTAAGGCCAGTTACTGGAAATCATCTCGTCAGGCTTGTCTTCTGGCTGCACAACCATCTTTTAATAAGCCACGCCCCCCCCTGAAGTGAAAGCCAGCCAATCACAAATTTGCGTTGTGGAGTTTTTGTTCTCTTAATTGTTCTTTTAAAAGGAGATAACACAATTTTAACTTCAATTTTTAACACCCGTTTTCAAAATACATCTGGTTCATGAAGTAAATTTGAAGCTTCGTTTTCCCTATCACTATAAAAATACAAGAACCAATCGCATATTGGCCATCCTTTCATTTAAAGATTTCTTTTTAAACCAGTGCCAATCCTGATATTTAGTGAATAAAATCATTAGTGAAAAAATTATAAAAAATGATTTATAAAGATATAGATAAAATAACTTTATTTTAACTTTAAAAAATATATATACTTTAATACAATAATTGGCATGCCCATGCTGATTGCTAAGCAACCAAAACAAGAAGTACCCTGGTGCATTTTTTTGTCATGTGTTGGTTTACAGCATTTTTCACATGAAGTTTATGGCTGCTGACCAATTGGTGATTTTTGTTTTGTTTTTACTTGATCTGTTTTTTGTTTCATTCAGCCCACCCAGTCCGCCGGAGGATCTCCTTGTGCGGTTGCAGTGCGGTGACATTAGGCGTGTGGCTTTTATCTCTGGCCTTGGCCGCTCCTCCTTCCTTCTACACACGTTATTTGGACCTCCGTCCCAGTGGCATCGACCTAGTCGTTTGCGAAGAATTCTGGCCGGAAAACGGAAACCTTCGACTGCTGTACTCCTGCTTCATCCTAATCGCCTCCTACATGATCCCCCTGTTGTCCGTGAGCATCTCGTACTGTGCCATCAGCATCAGTCTGAAGCGATACTCCGTGCCTGGGGAGCAGGCTAGCAGGAGGCAACACTGGAAGCAAAAGAGGAGGCGGACCTTCTCGTTACTGGTGGCTTCGGTGCTGGCCTTTGCTCTGTGTTGGCTGCCTTTGCAGGTGAGATCATAGGATTTCCATTAACCTATATGAATTGCCTTTTTTTTTTCCCGCCTACGCTTCATATAGCCGATTTAGAGACATATTATGGCTATCAAATCCAAAAACAGGATTAACTGTCCATTAAAAGGAAAGTCTTTCCTGTCAACGTTATTAGAGATGCTCATGGTGCAGATATTAAGTACACAATGAGCCATGCAATAGAGACCATCAGTAGAAATGGCAAGGCAGGCATATCTTCTTCAAGTGCAATTTGTGCCAAATGGGTTATGATAACCACTCAGGGGGGGCTCAAGAAACCAACAACTCCGATTTCCCCCAACTGCCGCTTTATATGGATTATCAGATTCCAATGCCACATATCATCCGATCTCATAAAATAAACATATTTGGGTTTCATTTGATAAAATCTGAATATTTAAGCTAGGTAAATGAAAAGAACCCTTTTTTTTTTTTTTTTTGCAGCTTTTTATGTTCTTTAATAATACAAAGAATAATGAACAGGTGGACTCTTTAGTAGTCTAACATGAATTGATCACATCATTTTCAGGTACTGAACCTGTTGTTGGACCTGGACCCAGACTGCGACATCATCGGCAAGCGCTACATTAACGTCTTGCAAGTGTGCTGTCATTTAGTGGCGATGAGCTCATCTTGCTACAACCCCTTCATCTACGCCTCGCTGCACAGCAAGGTACGCAAACACCTGAGGGGCTACCTGTGCCCCTGTCACAGACAAAGGATGGTGGAGAGATCCTTATCCAGGATCTGATTGTCATTTTACCAACCGGACCAATTTAGAATCAATCGCTAAGACATCATACCTTCTTGACTTTGTGGATTATTACTTGTATTCATTTCTATTACGCAAACTAATCATCACCAGGAATGAGCAAGCACGATTTGTTTGATGATAAATATGACCACACATGCCATGGACCTGATTTGACTTTGTGGATTATTTCCCCGATGTGTGGGATAGGTTCCAGTGATACGATAGCCAAAATGGATGGATTGACAGCTCTGAGTGAGCAGGTCTTGGGTCCGGATTTGAATTTTGGAAACGTGCCCGGACCAAACTACAGGCTACAGCTCACCCGCGATGCAAAATGAGAACAAACATTATAGGCAGGCTAGTGATGAACGAATGTAGTAATTATTTCCAGTCTTTATGTTTATTTCTATTATGAGAAATGGCTGCGGGCAAAAATAACAGGAGAGGAGGGGGAAACTGGCATAAATGATGGTATCTAACATAATTAGTGCTTTGTTTACTTCAAGCTGGGTAGCACATTGAGAGATGGGTAACATTGTGACTTGAATTTTAATTATGTTTGTGTCATCAAAAGCATTTCATACCAAAGTCAAACCACCCCTGTTCAAATGTTTAATTCTGTGATCGGAAAAATGAAGAATGGAATATTATATATATTATAATATCAAGATATATCATATATAGTATTACATATATATATATATGTAATATGTCTTGTCACCGTGGGATAGTAGGAAACAAAATTTCGATCTCTTTGTGTGTCTTGCCGTGAAGAAATTGACAATAAAGCAAACTTTGACTTTGACTTATTTACCTGGCATTTCAATAGGGGTGTGTAGACTTTTTATATCCAATTAAAGTCTTCATTATGTCTGCTGCACAATTACACCGCATCGGAAGTCACGACACATCATGTCAAGCGGGCCCCACCTTGGATGACCGCAGGCGTGAATTTCAGCTCTGCATCGGGGGCAGTCAAAGTTGCTCGGTTGCCAGTTGCCTGGCAGCCGGGCCGCAGTTCTTATTCTCGCTAAGTGAACCTTGAGACTGCATTTAGTGCTTCACATATTAGATTTGCTTGTCGTGTTGTTTCGCAGAGGATCTGCCTTAACATTTGTTTCTCACATTGAAGGTTCTTTTGCAGACTGTTGATTGTATGCTCAAGTTTGGAACAGTCTTGGATTATTATATTGAATATATTTACATTTCTTTTTTCATTCATCTCAATCTTATTGTAAAAAAAGGAGAAGAAGAATCAAACATTAAATTAAACCATTTTACACATACACGTGTCAAATATATATATTTTCAATTGAATAATTCCTTCATTAATGATAAATATTACAATGGAAAAGAAAAATTACATCTACACAGTTCATGTATGTGTATTAGAAATAGCTATTTTATTTTCTTATTTATTAATTCATCACTGAAATAATGTATTTATTGTGAATAAAAAACAATCAGTACATGTAACCATTTTACATCTGTCATTCTGTTACATTCATCGTAATTATTAAAATGGAAATGAGCATGTTTTTTTTAAATCACTATTTTATATAGGCATTTTAAGTATTTATTTTTAATCCCAGAATTACATGGCCTTTCTGTCTAATTTGGGTTGACTGTGTAATTGTAACATACCTTTAAGTAAAAAATCAAATTAAAAAAATGTACATTTAACAGCATCATTCCAGACTGCATATTAATTACTCTAATGTATGAATCTACTCACGTTTATTTTTAGAACACTTTAAAATCAACTGCAGCTCTCACAAAGTCTGACTCATCCACAGTCATCATTATCAACTCATGTGGGAAAATTTGTACATATAAACTTGTTGAGTATTTCATCAGGCTTGCTTTTGTACAAAGAATTTATATTTTTTCACAGAAGCATAATTATGTGTTACGGAGTCAATCATTCCTATACAAATGTTCACATGCTGTAAATCTGTTGTATATGCAATAACGGTTTTAGACTTAGTTTGGTAAAGTATTTACAGTATACAGAATATTAATCTTGACACTTTCAAATGTTTCAAAAGTGGACTCAAAATTTACTGTATAAAGTCAGTGGTCACTTGTTTTTACAATGTACTCATAGCACTTATTATTCTACTCTAAAGGTGGATGAAAAAAATATGAATGATTGAAATTAATCAGTGTCAATAGAGCCTCAATATTTCAATATATGAAAAATACAGTTGTGGCATTATTAAAGTGCTAATTTCTCATTTTTCTCAAATTGTTATGACAGAACTGTACATAATTTTTTACTAGCATTAAAGTTGTTGGTATGTTGCATTCTTTTGATTCATAGACACATTACAGTACTGATATATTATTGTGTGTAAAAGTACGATCAAATAAATGCGCCATCTTCACAAAGTTGTATGTTCTTATTGTGTCACTAAAATATGACATCATTCCAAAAAATAAAAATAAAAATACTGATCAGTTAAATGTGTTTACCCTGCGGGCTATGCTTGATTCCATCAAAAGTCTCAAAACACAGTTCAAATTTCCAATGGTCACAGAAGAAGTCTAGTCTCAGAATAGTTTATCAATAAAATACTTTTAGCCCCACCCTGCATTATGACTCAGTATTTATTGATGGAGTCGTATTACCACATTCAAAGGCAAAACAGTTTTTATGGATCTATAAGGAAGATAGGTGAAGATAGGGAGTTTTTTGAGGGGGTAATTGATTTTTTTTTTCCTGAATCCTTAAAGTCAATACTAATCTTCATATGTAACTTATGCTACAAGAATTATTAGAAAATGAAAAACATCAACACAGGCTGATTATATTGTACTTACAGGAGTTGACCTTCCCAATGCAAACCAAATCCTTCATTTTCATCATCTTTTTGAGTTGATAATTAGGAAGAAATAAGCTAGCATGTCTGCGTGTGTCCTGAGCTCACCTAGCGATTGTGCCTTTGCTCACCTGTGCCTGGTCATCCCTGATTATATCAAATGTTCTTACCTTTCCTCACTAGGTTGACCACCACCCATGTACTGAATTCAACCAAATATGACTTTTTTTTTAACTGAAATAATTGATGACTGATTCATGTTACGGTTTTAGTCATAAGAACATGTTCGAATAGATAACCACAGGCGGCGCTAGATGGGGGCTGCGAGGGGCACTCCTCCCCACCCACACACCGATATATGTTTGAACCCCCACTAATGCCAGGCCAGATGTTTGACTACGATTATTTATTATTTTTTAATATTTCCACACATCCCCCCATAGGGAACATATAATGAATGTTTGTCAGAATTTTCTAAAAAACTTGGGGTGTTTGTGAGAAAAATATATTTTTGTTTAGCAGTATCTATATACTTGTACCCCCACGCAGCCCTGCCAGTGACCAGAAAAGGTCATGTTTAAATATTATGTATGTTAGGGAAGACCAATTTGACGACTATTTTCAGGATTAAAACCTGTTTGTTCAAATATTATTATATTTATTTTTAAAAAAAAAAGGGGGGGGGAATTGGTAACAAAATGTTTGCTCACCATTTTTGAAAGTGAAACAATTTGCAATTTTGGTATTTTAGCAAGGAGCATGAAGTCAGTTCACATAATTTGCTTTTGTGGGTCACACCAAATGATGTGGTGAGCTGGATGTGGCCCTCAAGCCTTGGGTTTGACACCTGTGTTGGGTTTGTCCCTTTTGGAGCCAGTGCTATAGTTGTTTTTGTTTGTTCTTCTTAATCACAATTCGGGTTCCAGGAGCTTTAACGGTGCAATTGTCAGTATTCCATTTCCAGATCCAGAGGGCATGCGAAGAATCCCTTTGATGGATAACAGCTTCGTAAAATAGTTTTGTGTGAGATCCTGGATCTTATCAGCCTCCTCATCTAAACTGAGCAGGGAGGATGCAAGGGGACTGAACAAATATGGCAATGTGTCACTTCCAAAGGATCCGATCATCTTATCCTGGAGAAGAACAGCAAAGAGAACGTTCATATTATTTGATTATTCAACTTTGCCGCGTTTCGTTTGGAAACAGTGCACTTGTTCATTTGTGTTCTTTTCCGCCTTTGGCAGCACACTTTGACGTCCTCTCGAATTCCGTTGCTGACCAGCATGTAGAGCACGGGGTCCACCACGCAGTTCAGGCTGGACAGGGCTAGCGTGCACGAGAAGGCAAAGTGCATCTTCTGCTCAAACTCGCAGTAGCTGTTGTAGGGCCTGGTGTAGAAGATCAGCGAGCGCGTGAGGAGCAGGATGTGATACGGCGCGAAGCAAACTGAGAAGATCCCAATCACCCCGAAGGACAGCAGGCGAACCTTCCGCTTGACCTGGGCGTTCAGGCCGGGACTCTGGCCCACCGTAGCCAGCACCCTCCAGTAGCTGATGGCCAGCACCAGTAGGGGGAGCAAAAAGCCGATGCCCACGCGGAGCAGGTTGAACAACACCACGGGTCTCTCCATAGGGTAGGTCTCGTAACAGCGGTCGTCCCGTCCGTCGTGTGCGTCGGGGAGGTTGTCGTTGAACAGCACCATGACGTGTAGCAACGTGACGGTGGCGTAGACGCAGACGCACTGCGCCCAGGCGTAGCACGACGTCCGGTGTGTTTTGGAACGCAGTGGGAACGTGACCACCAGGCAGCGGTCCACAGAGATGCAGCACAGCAGGTAGATGCTGATGTACATGTTGGAGTAGTAGAAGAACCCGGCCACGCTGCACGACATAACGCCCAGCTTCCATTGGTGGTTCTGGTGATAGTAGTTGATCCAGAGGGGCATGGTGAAGATGAAAAGCATATCGGAGAGCGACAGGCTGAGCAAGAAGATCCCCAGGACGTTTTGCCGGCGCACTTGTTGCAAAATGGGGCCCAGGGTGAGAATGTTGAAGCTCAAGCCCAAGATGAAGGCCAGGATGTAGACGCTCATCAGGAGGTCACTAATGACGCTGTCCCCGATCTTAACGCACACCGCTGTCAGGTTTTGCTCACTGCTCTTGTTCATTGCTGCTGGGATAAATAAAAAACAAGAAAAATAAATACACAAATAAAATGACAGTGAGGAGGCCAAACAACGATTCATTGATTTGCATACTAATTTATTTATTTCGTCCTGATAATCTCCATATTATTTTTCCAACTTCTAGTTTCTGGGCTGACTCCTAGTCTGTTCATTGAGAAGAACATTGACTTGAAGGCTGACTAATCTTCCTAATGCTCATTTACATGAAGTCCCTGAAAGAGATTGCCGCTTCAGTAAATAGGTATTGCGAACCGGTGTGATCGTGCAAGACGTAGGCTTGTTTGAGCAAAGCACATTACGGACGCACTAAATGAATCAATCACTGATTTGAGTCACTGATGAACACGAGAGATGCACGGCCAGAGAATCATGAAGCTTTTATGCAAACTCTACTCAAATGTTAATTTGTGCCACTTCCTGGGCAAAATATTCTAAAGAAGACAAGAATTACAAAGTGAAAGCCGTCTGCAAGCATAACTAAATAGCACCGGCACATTGATTCTTCCTGGTCTCAATATTAGGCACAGACCCAAACCATGGCGCCTTAAGATACAAGTTTGATTCATTCCTAAACACACACATCACTTGTATTTATAATGATCAATCATTTTCTCCATGTTGAAATTATATCTATAATACGACTATCGTTAGATTGTAAGCTAACAGACTAAAGTGATATCCTTGTTTTAAATACAAATTGACAGTCAATTTAAATTCTGAGTGACAAGAAATAGCTTGAAGCTTTTTCAAAAATATTTTATGTATTTTGTTAATATTTAATATATTTTTTTACATTTATTCATATGTATTAATAATGTATATTATGAATAGTCCATTTGAGACGAGAGCAGTTGCAAGTCGCAGATGATCTATGTTACATTCGGGCCACAATCTCCTCGTGTAACCATTTTGTATCGTTCGTACTTGTGCGTCACCGCTCACTTCCTAGTTCTCAACCAATCACAAGCCACTCCCTCATCCTAACGCGCAAATGGATCCTATAAATGCGCCCGCAAACCATCACGTCAGTTACAACGTTACTATTTTTAATTGATTTCTATTATTTGACTGTTAATATTCATCGTGATATGGGTTATTAAGGTTGCTATTTTTTTTTAGGTGAAGATGTCCAAGTTAAACATAGATCTTAACATTTCTCTGTATTGAATTATCTACGCCTGCTCGAGATGTGTTCTTAGAGCCAGGAAGCGCCTAATGCCATTAAGGGCCACGCCAGAGATGCTCTGTCCAATCCAAACTCAATAACGGAGAAGCCATTTGAGTCAGGCCATCTTCCAGCAAATGCAAAGAGAAACCCTTGACTGTGCGCGCGCGCGCGTGTGCGCGTGTGCGTGAGTGCGTAGAGGCGCGCAGCCAAAACCTTTCATATAAGATGAGTAAGTGGCTGGAAAGTTTTGCAGACAAATGATGTCTAAAATTATTCTGTGTTCTCATCCTTTCTGGTTGCCCTTTTTCAAGAGGGCGGGGGCATTTTGTGTAAGAACATATTTCCTTTTCTGGCCAGGGACATATTTAAAGTTTTGTTAGTGTGGAATGGTGTTTGTAAACTTTTTAGTACATTTAAGGCAGGCTAGTTCTGCTTTTTCAAACTACTGGCCAAGCTTCGCTTGACTTCTTGTGCATATGAGCCAACTATGTGTTTGTTCATGTTGTAAACGCAAGTAAGGCAGTTTGTTATTTCTAAGACCTGAAAAGCCTGCAATTTCCATCGCTTGGACATACATTTAAATTAACATGTGTGACATTTGTGTGTCAACAATGAACAACTGCATTACGGTAAAGACAAAGGTTTATGTTGGAAACACACAAATGTACTTGGAGCCACATTCAAAAGAAACAAAAATGACAAGAATCAAGTCGTACGGAAAATAAACAATATTTTTTCACTTGGTAAAAGTTACAATATTACACAAAATTATAATCTTATGAAAATAAAGTCAGCATGGGTTAAGGAAAACTTTGTGAATCCTGAGAATTGGAGTTCGGGACATTACTAAGGCAGAGAAAAAAAAAAGCTATAATGTGATGAAAATAGTCATAGTGTTTAAAAAAATAATAATTTCATAGGAATAGTTATTAAAAAAATTAATTGTAATGTCAGAATAAAACCAGAGCCTTCAGAGTACACGAGTTGCATTATTATGCACAGCAAATGTAAACATAAAATAAAATCTTAATGTTTCAAGAAATTATTCTTATTGCTTCATGAATACAAATTGAGAAAAATTCACAATACATTCCAAATATTACAATTTGATGAAAAAAAAGAATCAAGGGCCGACTCGATGACCTTCAGTGCTTACCTGCTGATGTTTATCCGTCCACACGTCTTCACTGTAAAGTCCTGAGGAGTGAAAAGTCAAGTCCAAGGGGGTGTGCACGCACAAGAGTCGAAAGAAGTTCCAAGTTGTTGCCACAAACATCCCTCATGGCGATTGGGATCTGCGCTTCATAAGCTCTTGGCTCTCATCTCTTAAAGGAAGATGCTTTGAAATGTCAGCGAAGAGTGTGTAGAGGTGGGAGTGCTAAAATATGGGACGGCCCCGGTCTGCTTCTTTGCAAACGTGTATCGAGGAGGAAATACTCTTTGGGGTTGTTGTGGTGGGGGCGGGGGCGGCGTGATGATACCAGACTGCAACAGATGTGAGCCACATTTAACTTGGCGAACGAGATGTGACATGTGATCACACTTTGTGTTTCTTCATACTGATGGCTTCTTCTTGTTAACTTAACAACATTAGGATCACTTCTACTTTCACACTGATTTTTTTTTTTTTTTTCTTTTATCTTAACGCCGGGCGGGTCTAGTTCTGACGTATGACTCACTTCAGCAAGGGTTCAAGGTGAGTATACTAAAAGTGGTTCATAAATCAGTCAGCAAAAAATGGAAAATCTTCTGTCCTTTCCACAACCCCTTAGTAATAAAATCCATATGTGGAAAATGTGATTATTATATTGGATCAAAGTATTTTCTATTTAATTTCTAATGTATATTTTCCACCTTTCAATCAACCATTTGATATCCTTACATTTAATATTATATTATCCTATGTAATATCATATTAATCTGAATATTTTGGTGTATAACAGATTTTTGTGTGTCAGGTGGGAACCTGCCTTGTGTATTCACAACTGCCATGGATGTTTACTCGACACTTTTGCGGATCAACTGCAGACTTACAGGCCTACTGTGTTCTTATAAACAAGACAAAACTAAAAAATTAGTTCTGGTATGGCTAGCCAGCTTTGTAGTTGTGCTTTATACAGTTATTTAAAAAATCTGCATTAGAAATAAAGCTTTATCATCACTTGCCTTTTCTTTCCTTAGTAGCTTATTAAATGAGAAAAAAATCCACATTCTGAGATTTTTTTTATTAAAATGTATTATAATAAACATTTTTTTATTTTTTTTTATGTCACACTTTTTTTGAAAAGGCAAAAAAGTGAGACTTTGTTTTTAGAAAAGCCAAAATAATAATGAGGACATAACTGCATGACAAATGAGCCAATCTAATAAAAGAGGTTATTTATGTGCTATAAACTCTTGCTGATTGTTGCAAGCAAACCACAGTGGGCTGATTGCTCATTTTAAATACACAATGCAAAAAAAAATAAAAAAAAATATATATATATATATATATATTTCCACAAAGCGGTATTCAAGTTCATGAGGGCGATGTGGGTATTTTTAAAATGACCTTGCTTGATTGATGATTCACTTTTATTTACCCCCTGGTGTTCAAACAGGCTCCTGCTTTTTAGTCTTTTTAACCTAATTACATTTTGTACCATTTTCTGAAGGGCATTAGGGCATGAGCAATAATTATTCTTGGAGGAGTCGATTTATCACTTGTTAAATAACATAAAACACAAATGAGCGTACAAATATTACAATACACCACCATATTGATAAGAAAACCATGTCGATTGTCAAGCAATCATGAGAAATCCATTGCTGGTTAGTTGGTTTATTTTAATTAATTTAACTAATTCCATTGAATTAATTAATTTAATTAACAACTCTGGTTTTTTAGATGGCCAAAATAAATCAATAATCCATCAAGCATCAAATGACAGCTGTTGCTTTCTGTAGGTGTAAAAAGCAGGATCACACAGCAAAAATTTGGTGCTGAATTCTAGCTCGTGAAAAAAAAAAAAAGTAGGATCACACAGCCAAAATAATGTGCTGCATTTTAGTTGGTGAAAAAAAAAAAAAGTACTTTGATGTTACAGACTTGAACTGAAGACCTCTACTTCAATCAATCTCTTACATTAAGATTTTGAGGGTGGCAGTGCTTTATGGTATTGTAGGAAAGGTTTGTGGCAGTCTGTCTGAAGCAGTAGCTTTTTTTTTTTTTTTCTTCTCTCCTTGACTCAGAGAGTGTGTGTGCCTTGAACCACTTTGAAAACTCATTAGGGTTGAGTGCAGGAACAAAGTCAGCAGCTGCCAGCCGCAATCTTTTAGTGTTTTTAATGGCAGGAAATGGCTCCAAGGGTACAATGATTGAAGAAGAAACAGTGATTAATTTCTGATCATGCCATACAATTATGGAATCTACTTTTATACAATGATTTATTTTGCCCCCCCCCCCCCCCTATTGAATAGTTTCACAGGGGACGCAATCCAAAATTGGGAGTTTCCCAGTTATTCGCTTATTATGACTGCCATGAATTATTTGTGAGTTTAGGAGCTTTATATGGCACTATTGTGGTCATGGTTTTGCACACGGAGATCTGCGTGGAGATAGTTCAAAATTTCACTTTCATGACATGAGATATTGAAGGAAGTGACCTTTACGGTGTTTTCTTTGAGAAAGTTTCAGGTTTGCAGTAAATGAGCGAGCGGTTAAAAGCTGTGTATGAGACGGCACGAACAAAGGAAACTGAAAGTCGCGCATAACGGCAACACACTGTCGCACGCTAGCAAGTATAACGTACTATACTTGCCAGCGTGCGACACGACATGAGTTTGACGTTTATTCCAGCCATTATGACTCACTATTGCAGACATATGTTAATGTTTGAAGAGAATGAGTTTAGACTGATTCATAAAGTGTCAGGTGAAATCAACTAGTGTGGCAGAATGAGTTTCATGATTTTAAGAAGCACAGACACAAAAGCAGATTTGTCATTTGGGTCTTTAGATGGAAAAATTTGGGGGAAACCTTGCCGTAACGCAGACAGCGTGAGTCACTTCCTCAGAACGTCTTCTTACGCACACCGGTGGGAGAGGACTGAAAATCTTGATTCATTATTGGTTACTGAAATTAGCCTTAGACATTTTAGTTTGATTCATGCTTTTTTTTTTTTTAAATGTCCATAAAAATGCAGAAATCTAAACACTTAAAGACAGACTCATACTTATTTTACTGACTACTGATTATTATAAGTAAGATCATGTAAACATGAAATGCAAAGTGTTTCTCCAATTGTCATCGGTTGTATCTTATCATCTTAGTTTCTTAGCTTGTGATTCAAGATCGGCATCTGAACCGAGTGGCTTTCTTATGCTGATGACATAAAAACAAAGGAGGCAGCAGATAGAAGAGACTTGAACAACGAGCGGCCCGCCGTTCGACAATTTACGCTTAGCGACCCAGAAGTGCTCTTATTGCTCAAGAGCAAGCTTGAGTGTGTTTATCACAATATGGAAAACAATCCTTGTCCGCCGCCTCTGCCTAGGAGACGTCTGTAGAATTGTCCCTTGGTGGCTTTTGTATGCATGTCTCGGAAATTAGCATACGATATTACAAAGTGTACGATTTTTTTAAAAGTGAGGATTAAAAACTGCTCTTCTCTGGTACAAAACAGAACAAGCATATTGCTTCTACATATCTATACTAATTAATTTTGCACGGTAACTGTGTGTGAATTTTGAAATGACTAGAGGATGATGAAATGTTTACAACTGCTGTGATTAGGTGTTAGTGTATGAGTTAGCTGGTATAGAGCTTGATTTAGGCTATATTATGCTAATGATTTATTGTTTTAACTAAATTTGCTTTTTAAATGTTGACTTTAAACGTTCTGTACAGCACTTTGTATGCAGCTGGGTTCAGCCTAAAATAATGTTTGGTTTGAAAGGATTTTTTTTTTTTTGCTATTGGTAATATTTTTGCACTCAGACATGCTAACAACTGGTTTCTTTGTGCACATAATCAACCTTATCTCATCTGAAAAGACATCGTAGCTACTCGATAATGACAGGCTGTCTCTGGATGTCTGCTGGTTGAAAGGAAATGAGCAACTAGTCTATCAAAACACAATCTGGTAAGTGTGAAGGTACAGCTTGTTATTTTGTCAAAATACTTTTGCATCGGCACTTGCTTGTGGTAGTGTTTGTTTATTTGTCATCTTCCTTTGCATTTATACGAAAGTGAATTTTTTTTTAAAAAAAGGAC
The DNA here is from genome assembly GCF_054491065.1 of Syngnathus leptorhynchus. Lineage (NCBI taxonomy): Eukaryota > Metazoa > Chordata > Actinopteri > Syngnathiformes > Syngnathidae > Syngnathus > Syngnathus leptorhynchus. The sequence goes on along the minus strand of NC_141201.1, from coordinate 4,611,212 downwards.
AGAACAAAGAGAGAATATTCTCTTGGTTTGTATTGTGCTACAAAGTCTAGCATCATTATTATCATCCACTTTTTGTAGAAAAATTGGACACTAAACTAACTTCAGGGTACACATGCTAGCGATGGGCTATTACAATAAAAACAACATTGTACTATGTGAAAACATGCAACCTATTGACAAGGCAGTAAATAATCTAGTTACCTTCACACCGCAAAAGATAGATCCTTAAAACAACAAAGGCGTTTGTGTGAATGCTGGGAGAAATGAGAAATAGAAGCGCTAACCCCCTTTCCTGGCAGAAACATTTAGAATTTCCAAAGTTTATGATTGTGGTTTGTTTTAATTACAGGAAAATGTGCTGTCGGCTAATCAATACTTCCAGTTGTACAGGACCATTATGGGCATTCATTTTGTGGGAATGACCACAACGGCGCAAAGCTTGAGTCAGGTGAAAGCACCACATGAAAACAAGGAATTGCTATTTTTTTATCATTAGGTGGGAGGGTTGGGAGGGGGGGGGTTGTGTTTCAAACTATTATTTTACATGACCGATCCCAATGTTTTCTTCTACGGGTTATGAAGCAAACAAATGGGAGGTTATTGTATTTTTTTTTACATCTTCTATGAGTCAATATCACCTTTGAGACGGCTTCATTTCACCAAACAAAATTAGATTTGCCATTAAACCTTCCTTTCCATCGTTTAAAATAGAAGTCAAGCTGTAAGAAATGCACGCCGCTCAAGATTCCCGCACTTTCCGGCAAGCAGACAATGTACATGAAAACAGCAGAACTTGTGAGCTTTTTGACATTTTTGGGCTAATATTAGCATTAAATGAGCAAACAATGGACCGTAATGGAAGCTACGATTGTACTGCAGGTCAATTCTGATTTTTTTGCTCATTTATCTGTTTTTTGTTTTCATGTCAATAGCAACAGAACAATTAAGATTTTTTTTTTTTCAAATATGACCCCTGCCGCTTTCATATATGTGGATATAACTCAAGATATACAGTACGTTTCATTTATTCTGCTGGTTATCTGCAAAACTTTTCAACATTTCAAACAGCAATTAAAAGAGATCATTTGAATGAAAATGCCTGAAGGAAATTCGACTTGAGAAATTGAAGCGCTGTCATACAGCTGATAATGGTGATGACTGTGTAAACACTGTTAGGAGAACAACTTCACCCCAACACTTGGTGGACCTTCAGAGGATGCTGACTCGCTCGGTGAGGCCTTGCACATCCGAGTCCTCCCTGCCCTCGTCGTCGTCCGAGGCGTGCGCGGGAGGCGGGGCCAAGAGGTGAGCGGGGTACGGCAATGTGTACTGGTGGGCGAACGATTGCCAGCGGCTATCGTCGCTCTCGTGGGTGATGTAACGCTCGCCTAACTTGGTCTCCAGCTCTCGCAGGTCTAACCATGTCTGATAGTCCTGAGAGGGAAGAGAAAATAGAGTTTGGGTGGAATTCGATCAAAGGCTTTTAGTACGTCATTAAGCAAGTACATTAGAAGCTGTCTGAGTGTGGGTGTGTCAGTGAGAACTTAAATGACCCAAAACTATTTTTTTTCCCTCACTGATCATCACTTGATGTTCATCCAAATCATTATCAAATTTTTTAGGGCTTAATGTGTTTATACATGGAGGGTTTTGCAATAATAATCGCTCAAAGTTAGCAGACGCCAGCTCACTTGCAACCCTAATGATGTTAGAAAATGGAACGATGGGTGATGCATGGAAAAAGAAATATCATTGACACACAGAGGGAGAGAGAGAGAGAATACAAGTCGTTTTAAAGAAGCACCTGTAAGTAAGTATGGCTGAGACTCTTGTCCACACTGTAACGCTTCCTCATCTTAACTTGTAGCAAGTTGTTGATCAAGTCAATGGCTGGAAATCAAAGAGATCATGTCAATAAAGCTCACACAACAACAACAAGCCAAAAGAAAAACCTCCACCCCCTCTACCGTCGCAGGAGATCTGTTTCCATGGGTTGGAAGGGTACATGAAGGCAGCGTTGTGTATCTGGTCATTAATATCTTCATCCTCGTTAAAAGGGAATGTTCCGCTGAGGCTGACGTACATGATGACGCCGACGGACCACATGTCCAGCGAGCGGTTGTAGCCCTGGTTCAGAAGGACCTCCGGGGCCAGGTAGGCCGGCGTGCCGACCACCGAGCGACGGAACGACTTCTCCCCGATGATTCGGGCAAAGCCAAAATCACACAGTTTTACCTGAGGGGGCGGGGAAATATGACGAGGCTCGATTAGTAATTGTTGATTAAATAGTAACAATGGCTGGGCCTATTTTTTAATACTATTGAAAACCACTGTAAAAAGTTGTTTTTTAGCTGGTAGGAAAATTAGAAGGAGCTATCCTGCCTGAGGCTGCGGCTTTTTTTTTTTTAGACAGCAGCATACTAAAATAACTATTGATTCACAGTCAATAAACACTTCTGCCATTTCTAGTCTATTTTTAAAAGCTTCTAAAGGGCATTCACGTGATTCTTTTGTAATGTTTCTCTCTGATACATGTCCTTCATTGTGTTGCAAGAATGATGAGGGCAAATTTGCATTTTCACAACACTTCAATGTTCTTCAACCATTATCGAGCCAAGGCAGATTATTCGACATGAGAAAAATCTCCCAGCATACCACTGAACAAAATGTCACAAAAGGTGCTAAATTTAAACTAAAATAGTCATGACAAATTCATTCCGGCACCAATTTTCTGACTCGTGAAATCTGGGCCAGTCGAACAGAAAGCTCTGTACAAGAAATGGCAAGAGGTGGCTCGGCACGGAGGTTAAGTGTACCTTCTGCCATCTAGTGGAGGTGCATTTAATTGCTCTGCCGCCACTAAATGTCACTGACACACATAATTTGTGTGAAAACGTTCAGTCCATTGAAGTGAAATTTAATGCTGTGACTTTTATAATAACATGTCAGAAAAATGGCTAAAAATACATTTGCGGTACAAAAAAAGGGAAGAGAAACTCCTTTTTTTTTTTTTTTCCCTGTTTTGTTTTCCTACCTGGGGAAAAGGATCAGCAGAAGCAAGCAGCACATTCTCGGGTTTGAGATCGCAGTGGACGATGTTCTTAAAGTGCAGGTGTCGCAAGGCTGCCAGGATCTGCACAAATACAGCCTGCTCTTAAAAGGCTCCCACAAAAAAAAGCACAAACGCCATCGTGTCTGACAGCAAAAGCACGCGTAACACACACACAAACATCAAAAATGACATTAAGCACACCTGAGTGATGAGAAATTTGGTGAGCCTCTCAGGCAGTCGGCCTTTCTCGCTGGAGAGGATCATCTCGAGCATGTCGCCGTGGAGCTTCTCCATGACAACAAACACCTTCTCCGGCGTCTCAAACATACACTCCAGATTTACGATGCCCAAGTGGCGCAAACTCTGAAAGTGAGTTTCCGATTTTATTGTTAGTGATTTAGAAGGTACCGGGGAAAGGATAGGACTGAGATTCACATTCCAACAAAGAAATCTTGGCAATATAAGTGAGGACAATCGAGTGGAAGGTAGTGACTGTTAAGATTTACTGGATGAAAGTTGTTAGACTGAACATAAATAACTTTTTTAATAGAGTCATCATCTTTGCTGCCCCCTTCTGGTCATAAATGATTTAAACCCAATCCTTTTTAAATCAAAGCAGTTTTCACTTTATACCTGCAGAATAGCCACCTCGTTCCTCAGCTGGCTCTCCTGCTTTGTCGGGAAGCGGAGCTTATCGATAACCTTGACGGCCACGTCCCTCCCGGTCTTCCGGTGCTTTCCTGATGGGAGAAATTTGACAGTTAGAAGTATGCCTATTTCCATTGAAAAATAGGAGGTAAATTTGTTTTATTATTCAATACAATCCTCTTGGGACTTTAAGAATGAGTTTGTGAACACTCTCATGGTAAAGGTCATACCTCCATACACAACTCCAAATTGCCCTGACCCCAGAACTTCATCTGCAAATATCTGGTACACTGTACCAATGTCCTGCAGGGAGGTGCATTCAACTCATGAATAAATATATATGTTTTTATTTATTAATATACTATATTTGTTTTTTTTTAAGGAGAATATGTGTGTGGCCAAAAAGATGACCTACCACATTTTCTTGGATTTGACTGTTAGACACAGAAATGCTCACGGAAGCTTGTCCTAAGGAGAAATAGATCATGTGCACAAGCTGTCATTTTGATAAAGCTCTCATAGTAATATAAGTGCTCTATTATTATGATTATTATTAAATCTCCTCTTGACCAGTGGAGGTGTGACTTACTGTGCGTGGTGTTTCCCTCCGCCGGCGGGGCATCCTGGAAGATGACGGGCATGAGGGCCTGACGGATGGCGCTCTCCCACGCCTTGGCCACCTCCCGCCCGATGCCGCTGTTAGGCGCCACTTGGCTGGGAGATGGGGGGGACTGGGGGAGGGCATGCTGGGGCGACAGGGGTGTAAGGGTGTTGGGGTCCTCCCCCACAAAGTAGCACATGGTGCCCGTGATGATCTCGAAGCAGTGCGGGTTTGTACCGGAGGGTACTAAGGTGAAGTTTCCGGCGGGTCGCACTTCCAGGATTTCCGATAGAGGGATCTCCTACAAGGATGAGGGAGCGGTGGATGTGTGAAAATGTTGGTGGCTTTCTAGAAATGAAGCAATCTGGACTTACCTTGTAGTATTTGTTTGAGGTGTTGTTCTGGAAAAGGATGATACACTTACAGTCCAGACGCCAGTAGTGTCTCTTTCTCTGTTGGGGTAGTGCACCAAGAGGATATGTAAGGGGAAGATTTGAGAGCTGATGTCCAAGAGGAATAGAAGAAGAATGGCCAGGTGATAGGAAGGCTAAGAAATGGAGAAATCAAGAGAGACATGGAAAAAAATAAGGACCAAGACAGCAGAGCAAGTATTAGTGGTGCAGCAAGAAAGGAAAGATACTGCAAGTTTTTAATAAACCTTGGCAGAGGTAAAAGAACAAGCAAGACTGAGAAGCTTCAAGAAAGGAAAAAAAGGAAACGATTTAGTCAAGGTAAATGTACCAGTGTGTCCTTATTGCTGTAGTGAACCATCCATCCCTCCTTGATAGCTGTGCTGGACCGACGAGTTGTTTGCCGCACTGACTGGACCACCCTCATGAGTGGAATGTAAACACTAAGAAGGAGCACAGAATGCAAGGTGTTAATCTCCACGTGTGACGTCGTTGAAGTTCTCTTTGAGTACCTCTGGTCTGCACTGACTCCGTCCTGGTTGCTCTCTGGAGAAAAGGAGCCCGGGATGCTGCAGGCCTCGTCCGAGTCGTCCATAGATGACTTGTCCGAGGCGTCGTAATCGCTGGTGTAGTCCATGGGCACCTCGGGGTCAGCACTGGGACTCAACATATCTAGGAGAAGATGTTAACGGAGTTAAGTGTAACATGTTATGAAGATTTTTTTTTTCTTTTTCGTGGTGCCAATCATCCAGCATGCATACATGCAGACTTACCGCTGTTACCTCTGTTTTCTGAGAAGAGATTAGTGGAAATGAGTTCAGTTTTGTTATTCTGCTTGTTATGAATTTGTACAAGCATGCAAATAAGGTTGTTTTAATCATTCAGGCAGGGTTAGCATTTTAGCGCCGCAAAGATGTCCACCTACCTCCGATGGTTTCGCCGAGACAGTCGTTAGGGACTTTGTATGCGCAGCGTTTATGGCAGTTGAACTTGCAGTCTGAGGACAATATGTTAAAATAATAATTGGGAGTTTTGAGGCAAAGCTTCCACTTTGAATTATTTGGGAAATTGCTTCAGCCCGAAATAAGTGCGTGTGTTGTTATTGTGTCTTGTCTCACCTTTGCACTGCAAGCCCTGCCTGAAAAGACCTCGAAGGAGCCTTTTGCAGTACTGGCACACCGTGGGACGTGTGTACGAGTGGACGGCGAACGTGTGCGGCACTTTCACCTTGCTCATCAGGATTTTGTCCAAATGTACGGGACGGCCCGTGTAAAAGCGCCGGGACTCACTCGGCGTCCGGGGCTGTGATAGAAAGAAAGCGATTCAGTGTACGGAACAGACTATTCGGAATTCCCAAGCGGGATTAATCGTACCATTTGCGTGTGTGAGCGGACCAGTCCAGAGTCCTCGGTACAGGTGGATGTGGTCCCGAGACTGTGGACGGACTCGCTGGTGGAGAGCCGCAGGGACTGGCTACTGTTCAGGGAGGTCGTGGACAGACGTCTTTTCCGAGCTCTGCAGTTGTTTGGAATGTTAAATGCGCAGCGCTTGTGGTAATTCAGCCCACAGCCTGCAGGGGGCGCCAAGGACCAGTAAAGGAATATTAGCGCAAATGAGCGTGAAGATTTGAAATCCTGTGACTTCATTATTTTGTTTTCTCACCATCACACTTGAGCCCTTGTCGGACCAACCCGAATAACATCTCTCCGCAGTGATCGCAAAAGGCCGGGGCACGATAGGAGTGGACGTTCAGAGCGTGAGGTCGAATCTGGAAATCTTCAGATGTGGCTGCCGCTAAATGGAAAAATATCCATTCAGAGATCAAATCCAAACCCTAAACAGATGAGGTTGGTTTTTTTTTTTAGACTACTTACCAGATAGCACCACCTCTACCAAATCTCCTTCCTGAATGTCACCTGCAGTTTTAACCAGCTGCAGGATGTTGTTGGTCGATGTGTCGTGTTTAAACAGCAAAATCTTATCGTAAATACCGTAGAAGCCACACTCTGGGAACTGTAACATACACAAAGAGAACATCACAAATTGAGCTTAGAGGAAAACAAAAAATGTGTTTTTGTTCAATGTACACTACGCGCTCATAACCAACGGCTCATAAACATATTACATAAATATTTTGGTCTGGTTTTGGTGAATATGAATATAATAATAATAATATGAATATTCCTTATAACAGTCCCAACAAAATCACCTCCAAGATGATGCATGTAGGCCAAGAAAAGGAATGTTGTTGTTTTTCCTGTGTTGGAGTCAAAGTTCACTATATGGTCAAAAGTTAGCAATGTACAGGAAACATAAGCTGGTCTACGCCTTAGAAGGATATGATACACACACACTTTTTCACTTATGTACACAGTGTGCGTTAACACAGCAGTACTCACAAACAACACACACATCGACAAACACAGTGACGACCTTAGTTTGCAAAACAGCAACGTGTCTGATATACAGGCCCATCTTGTAGCTAGCTAGCACCCCAGTAATGGCTACTGCTTTTAACCACCCAGTCGCCCCCAAAAACATTTAATCATACACAGGTAACACAAAAATCAGACAAAGATATCTTATAGAAAGGCAACTTTGTTTTCTTGAGGGTTAGCAAACTTAAGCTAACATTCGTTGGCTTGACAGATTTTCAACTATACAGCTAAATCAGCACCATGTGGTTCCAGAAAATGTCTGTCGCATATTTGAAGGTTTGTTTATCAGCTGTGGTAAAAATGGCCGAGACAGTGCTGACAAAAATATTGCACACATCGAAACTTTTAACCCACCTACATCAAACATATTGAATCAGCGTGTGGTTAGCACGTTTGCCCGGGGTTCAAATCTTGCGATGCGGCGTTCGCATGTTGCTCTCGGATTCATACTTGTTTTCTTTGGGAAATCCAGTTTACGCCAAATCGTGTATATTAGAGCGGTAAAATAGTCAACATTATAAAATAGACACGTCAAGATTGACATACACAAACATAGTTTGTCTGTATCTGCATTTTTTTTCTTCCCACAGCTGGCATATGATGTGTAACACAGTCTCATAAAAATACTTTCCCCACCCCAATCAGGCTCCAAAGGACACACACAAAAACAGCAAATTATGTCAAAACGACACACATCAGGCAAGGACCTGGCATTGACGCAACCAAGCGGAGCAACTAAAATGTGTAATTACAATCACCCACAGACATCCCACTTTCCTTGCAGCTTACAAGCACCACAATTTGAGCTACAGCTCCCTCATTTTTATTTTATTTTTTTAAACTGCCAGAGAAAGCAAACTGGCTTGGTCCCATGCAGGCCATCCAAAATCTACACCATGCTAACCACAATGGCAGCAATCATGTCTTAGCGGCCCACGGGTCTTTGGCGTTTGTCCTACGGAGAATATTATAGAGTAGCCTGTGAGAAAATGACGGCTTTCTTTTCTTTTTCCGACAGCTACCGGCTCGAGATGGGAAATATACTTCTGACTCAGTCATCATTGGAGAAAGGAGATGTTGTTTGTATTGTAATTTTATGAGCAACCGATGTTAGTGTGTACATTGGGAGGTGAGAGGTTAGCGAGAGACAGCAAACAAGCGGAATAATCCTTGCATGTATACGACATGGTGTCATGTCCCGGAGACTGGGCTGTGTCTCCAGACTGGATTTGGGTTACCGGGGATCAGGTTTCTTCACTATACCTGCAGTTCTTTGAGCCAACAAAGCTATTATGCCTGAAATGAATTATAAACAAGATCTTCTTTACCTCCATCACCCCTTCCCATGTTTCCCCTTCATCAACATCTACCCCGGCTTTTCTTTGGATCCTTTCAAGCCATCTCTAATCTTCTTTTGGATTCATCCAGTGTGCTGTGCATATTTATGCGCTGAAAACTAATAAGGGCAAGAAAGGTGAGAGACGTCGAAAGTGGAAAAAGATGCTAACAAAGATGCCGACTAGCCGCTTGGAGAAGTTAGCTAGGCACTTCCTTTCTTGTAACCTAATGACCTGACTGACCCACATAGATTTTCCAACAGGGCTAAAAATATATATATTTTTAATTTTCTTGCTCCTCCATCCTTCCACTAAACACTGTGGGGAAAAAAATGCAGTCCTATAAAAGCATGGCAGGTGTAACCGCTGTTGCCGAGTGCCGCTGCCAATAACGTCATCAAGGGCAAACAACTTAATCGAGTCAGCCATTATTAAAAACACAAAAGCACACACAAAAACAAAACAAGCAATATAACTCTGTGTGTACAATGCACACACTAAACAGCTTTTCACGTCGGATGATGTCACGGAAACAACGTTTTAGTGATGTCATGGAGTGCGGATCTTAAGAGCGAAAGGGAAATTGCGAATCTGATTTTCTGTCACATGCACCGATTTAATGCCGCATTGATAGCGACCCTTAACCTCAAACGCTTGGTCATATGCTGCAGGTCACAAGTGCAGTGTGGAAGTGAGTCATTCAATATCTATTAAGGGGGAAAAGACAATCCAGAAGCTGGTGACTGTATGAAAAGATTCCTGAGAGGTGAGAAACAATAAATGAGGTTGTTGTTGTTGTTATGATGGCCTGTAAACAAGAAAAAGAACAAAAGCAGCAGTCAAGAATATAATGACTGGTGAGAAACGTGCTAACGAATCACATTTTGCACGGAGATCGCAGCCGAGTGAGGGGAAAAGGTGAAAGGTTGCAAGGCGACAACGGGGAAGGATTAGTATTTGGACACGATAGTGTATCCCAGAGATGCTGCGATTTTGCACAATCTGTTGGCTGAAGCTGGACAAGACAAACTTTTTATGCCCTACAAGGTGTTATGTTTCGGTGACAACAGCAACGGAAAACTGATCCAAGTCATTTTATAGGCAAGAGGAAACACACTGCATCCCTTCAAATGGCACACGTTGTTTAAACATCTATGTGGGTGTGTGGAGCCAATCATATCTGCTTACACTCAGTGTGTGTGTGTGTGGTCAGGATCATTGCTGGTTCCTTAATTGTCAGGCTAAAGTTCCCCTTTGTTAACATGTCGGGCGGTAGACTGGCTAGAAGAGCCTCACCTTTATGAAAGTCATCAGAGGCGTAATGAGACGTTACCGTAGCAACGTGCACGTGAAGACGTCAAAGACCTGCCCTCATTAGATCCTCGCAGCAACCCGGTGCGACGCAGGAATGTTTTTTTTTCCTCTTTCAAGCAATGGAAGAAACCCAACTTGCTATTTTTAGACCCCGTGAGGTCACACCATGACGATGATATGAAGCCGTCAACGTAAATGCTCGTCATTCCTCTCATGGCGCTCCTCCCACCGAACTCGATTGAAGTATTTACAGTTGACGATGCCGGACATGAGAAAACAAAGTGCCTGGGTGATTTATTGTCTGTTCAAAACAAACTCATAGACAAAGCTGGCATGTTTATGGCGTGAAATCTCATGACATCAGCTCCCTGTTGGGCTTGGCACAACTAAAACAACAAACATCAAAATTGTGTACACGCAAAAGGCCGTTGAATAAATCCACTTTTGTGATGTCACTGAAGTAAATAGTGAGCACCGCAGTCGAGTTGGATGTGCTATAAAAGTAGAGCTTCGGGATAAATGCTAAAATCGCACGTTTGTTTGTTGTTTACTTCATGTGTAGGATTTCAAAAGAGCCTGATAGAAGGCTTGGCAAAAAAAAGTAAAAAAATCTTGTGTGCAGAGCTGTGTTCCATCTCGAAGTTGACTGAAAAGCATGGCCCTCATTAGAATTGGTATGCACACACACTCTTTTTCCACTCCAAGATGCCAGAGGGACCAAAACAGCAAATGGCCTGAGATGTCCTGTGAGTTACAGAGACATGCATTTATTAGTTTGCTCAGCCAAACGGAGATAACGTCTCAAGCGTTGATCACTCCAATGTGATGCCCACATAGTTGCATGTTAATGGCTCTTAAAAAAATGATTATTAGGTCAGACTATCTGGAAATTTTGGCGGTTATATGGTTTCTAACTATCTCTGAGAATGTTATCTGTGGTCGTCATTTGGGATGAGACATATTTAAAATGTCACGAGTGTCTGAGTATTTTAAATTGGCGGGAAAAAATCACATGGAATATTGCATTAAAAAAAAAATCAAAAAAATATATATAATTGAAATCTAAACATTCTACACACCCAAAAAGTCATCATAGATTCAAACCAGCGCTAAAGAGAGCAGACTTATGTTGCATGTTCTACTTTCTCTTCGAGTGTCATATTAGTCACACCCAAATTCTGGCACACCTTCAAAAGTAGCTTGAAGGTAGTTTTCATGGTCATGTTAAGGCAGGGTTGCGATGCTAGTGACGCTTCATGGCTACGATATACAGTCATGGAAAAAAAAAAAAAAAAACGCACACCACGAACAGGGTACGTGCAAACGCACTCACGCGAAGCTTTTCGTTCGGCTCGAAGCGTGAAGGAAGGATGGGGAAAGGTAACACGAGCAGGATAGAAAAAGTAGAGGATAAAGAAGATACGCAAGTCAAGCCATCGTTTAAACCTGTGATCAACTGAAAATTTCAAGACAAGCAAACTGAAATCATCAATCATAAATATTTTTTGCTCTATTCTAAATGATCAACAATGAAGATAAAGATGGCTAGATCATGTAATTAGGGCATAAATCATTTAACAGTGTAATTTGCAGTAACAATAGTCTTTCCACAGGGCAAGCAGTAGTTTTTTATCATTGTGCGTGACTGACTGACAGTGTGACAATGGAGTCATTGTCATCAAATCAACCGTTGCACACGACAGTCGGAAGAAGAAAACAAGTCCCAGGATGGAAAGTTGGAAACAAGCCACGGGTGACATCGTTGAAGATAACATGACCTCGTTATGATTTCAACACAAAGATGTATGGAAATGCTTTGGGTTGTTTCACGTGGCTTGTAATTTTCTAAAGTTATCAGCAAGAGGCCATATGTAAACAAACTGCAGCTGTTTGTACACACACAGACACACACACACACACACACACTAAGCTGCATGCTGAAGGCCGACGCACATCGTTCAAGGGTGAGTCATCCCAACGTCTTTTATCCACGCTCCATCTCCTCTATTTAAAAGTTTTTGTTTCTTTTCCTGTGGGGTGGCTTTTGGATCCTAATTGGGAAAAAAAAAAAAAATCAAGAGTGGCAAACCTTGTGGGCTATAGATGAGCCCCAGTCATATGACTAACGACTGTTTACATGAGTCACCGTTGCTTCTAAAAGGAAGAAAAATGTCTCTAGTGGACAACTTGAAACTCTTGACGCTTTAAATTTGATTTACGTTTTAATGATTTATTAATCAATGGCCATCATATGAATGATAATTACATTCTAAGTTCTGTTTGTCTTCAAGCCATGCAACAACAAAGCTCTCCCTTGTGTTCTCCAAAATAGTTTTTTTTCTATTTTTGACTCCCTGCCCAGTTGGTCACAATTCTACAGTCCATAGCAAATTGGAAAAAGCAACCCAAGCCCCCCCCCCCCCCTTTTTTTTTTAGAGCAGACTTTGGAATGCAAACCAGTTTGTGAAGGTGCATGAATGACAAAATTCTGGTAGCTTTCGTCTCATTTTGTTGTCCTTTTTACTAGTCGTCAAATAGTCTTTATCAAAGGAGAAAAAAATACCGAAGCGAAAGTCAAGAAGGAAGTAATTGTTGTCATCTGAGAATGGAAAAAAAAAACTTGTTAATTAAATGGGTGGAGAAACGTTCGACAATTTAGTTCCTGCTAAAGGATGGAAATATGAAAATATACAATGCTGGGTGTGTAAATATGTTCCAGACAGGAAGAAGAAAAATCTGGGTGTGGCACAAAACTGGTTAGCACCAAACTGAAAATGGTGCCATGACTACTGGCCAGGCAACCCTCAAAGGAAAAGCTCCGAATCCAAATGAGGAAAATCTCCTCATCTGACCTTCTCGACTATTCCTGCTCATCCATTCTTGTAGTCTCCAGGCAGCGGTGTGTGCTTTGAATAATCAAATATGCCCCCTTTGCAGAACACCACAAATGCCAAGGGAACAACGGGCAACGGTCAGTGGTGTAAACTTGTTTCGCTAACATGCAAATCAAGTGGAATAACCACACACACACACACACACACACACACACACACACACACACACACACACACACACACACACACACACACACACACACACACACACACACACACACACACACACACACACACACACACACACACACACACACACACACACACACACACACACACACACACACACACACACACATAACTCTAACCTAGTTTGTCACGCTGTTCCGTGACGTCACCGAGTGTTTTTGTGGTTTACACGTGCAAGAGAGAGTGAGGTAAACAGGAGGCGGTGTGTGTGATCTCAATCCCGAGGCCAAGCAGCTTCTCTTGGGAAGAGGATGAAACACACACACGCCTTTCAGAACGGAGGTGGAAACAATGGCCAGGGCAGAGGGCTCTTAGTCACAGCCAGTGTGTGTCCGTCCTCAAACCGCCGGCGCTGATTAAATTTGACTAAATCGATTTTTCCCACATTCAAGATGCTGTTTGGCACCTCAGAAGAAGCAGTTTTGCTTCAATGAAAAATATTTCAGCTTGGGGGCTTTGAGGTTGAGAAGGCGAACCCGGGCCCGAGCACAGCATCCGAGTTGCGTTCAAGATGACCTCCGAGAAAAAGTTTGTGAAAGAGTTGGAGGAAAAGGGCGTGAGACAAGAAAGGAGGATGCATAGCCGGAGAGAAGAAAAGTAACCAGGCGCGAGGAGGAGGAGGGAATAGTGGACAAGGAGAGGAAGTGTGTGATCTAAAGAGGAGGAAGAGCGGGGGAGTAGGAAGTATTTCCCCTCAAGAGGCACAGCAGTGAGATTGAGAAAAGTTGGATTGAAGAAGATGAGCAAAGATGATTTCCAACATTTAAACAGTGTCAGCATCAAAGTGTGTTTTAGTTTTAAAAGCTAGTCAAACAGCCTTTGCTGGCCTTCTTAGCGGCTAGCCTACAGATGCTAACACATTGGGATTGGGAAAGTTATGGCGGTGACAGGAAAGTGGGTATGCACGTTTTGGGGGTCATATGTGGAAAGTGGAGGTTAGTGTTGGAAACCCACGTGCACCGTGAGATGAGAAGTGAAGGGAAAAATGTGCCAATGGAAGGAGGGAGACTGTGAATAAACAGAGCCGGTGACTCACGCTTTCTGGGATGGGAGAGATGACCGTGGGCGATGCTGGGGGAGCAGGGGTGCACACTGCACCACACAAGCCCTCTAAAAACACACCAATGTAGGCATTCATGCGTGACCATAGATACTCGGGCACCCGAGCTCGTGCACCGCCTCGCCCGGGACAAACCGCCTATTGTCCACATCCCGTACCAAAATTCTCCTCTCCTGGCAGAACTGGGGTTTTGTATTTAGGGGGATTTTAGCATTTCTTGCAGAGTGTGCGGCTCATGTGGATAAACAGCCTGAGGGTCTTTTTTTTTTTTTTCTAATCGTTCTCACTCCAAAATAATCTCCGTGCGCCACACTCGGCAGCACGGTCATTTACTTTGACTGGTTAAGCGGGTGTTCAAGCAGAAGCTAAACGCAGTTTGGGCGATGGTATTGCTAACATCTGTTTGTTATTATCGTTCCCCCATAGTATTTGCAAAATAATAAATACCAGGAGTAGCCTCGGATCTATGATTTACCTTAAAGGGATATGAGAAAACTCGAGGAAAAAAACTACAAACACGAGGGAATACTATCACATTGGTAGCCTAAAAAAAAAAAAAGAATAAATATAATGATGGTTGAGAGTTCAAAAGTAAACTTTTCTGAAATATTGAGGGTCTATTACTGAATTTGCAATATTCCACTTCCCTGGGTTCTGTTTAAAAAGAAATTTATGTGCAGAATTTTTGTAGGACCTCTGCGTCAAATCAAGTGTTTTTGAAAAAGCAAGCAATCCTAATTGATTTTTATTTTTTTACATTTATATGTACTGCAAATGTGCCTACCCCTTGTCCCATGAGAAATTAGTAATAGAATAGAGCAGCAGTGAGCCTAATATTGATAAAAAATAAATAAAAAAATCAGCTTACACAGGGTAGTCAACAAAGACACGAAAAAGAGATTATCCCCCCCCCCCCTCACAGATTTGCAATGAAGAAATGTTCACAAAGCTGATCAGTGCTGGCTTTGCAAATGTGTCAATATAATCGCTGAGCGGGCTAATTGGCTGTTTCAAAGTTCATGCTCCAAACAGCTCATCTTAAGAAAATGTCAGCACTGGTATGCCATTATTTTCTTTTTCTCACATTGTGAAACACTGCATAGCCCTGAATAGTGAAAATAAATTATTGCTGGTGCATATCAAGACCGTATCTCATGCGTCCGCAGATTGTTTTTCACTTTTTAATAAAACGCAGATCTGAGAACTGTGTGCTTTCCAGATGAGAAAACTGACAAATGATCTTATTTGATATTTAGAGAACCAACCGAGGTTCAATAGAAGGACTGATTCATTTAACACTCATGACCTGTCACACTTGTCAATCAATTAATGATCAGCATCATCTGCATAATGGATTACAATACTGTTTGAAATAAACACCACATGTTAAAAAAAATTGCCAAATAACTATCAAAATCTATCCGTAAAAAAACAACAACTCCCATGTCAGGTCACCTGTTTATCAAGGCACCATGACAGTTTGGATATTTGGATATGAAAAATACATATTTTGGAAATTTCACTGACACAACTCGTGAAAGAAATATGAAAAGGTTAACTTGTGACATAACATTTAAAATTCTACAGTAACATGGCTAGAAAGTTGCAATGGGCTGCGACGCTTGTTCTTGGCACGCAATAAAAGCGTTCCGTACTCGCCCTTGTGCGGCAGACAAGTAGAACAAAGCCTAGCTAAACTCGCTTTAATTGCTTAACATCAGCAAAATTGTCCAACTTTCCCTAAGACTGCTGCCAATTTCCTTGCTCGAATGTGACGTAACAATATGGCAACATCAACAAACAAAAAGAAAGACAAAACGGCACAATGTCACCATTTGTTGACATCAGTATTTGTCCGATAGAATTATTGTTGAAAATGGCTCGCTAACTTAGATGATGCAATAAACAAACTTGAAAAGGAGACGATGTTGCGTGCATGTGCGTGTTTGTTTACCTTGGTGTCAACTATGGAACAGGCAATTTGTTTCACGAAGGGCAAGTCTGCACTTTGCGGCATCAGCACCGACTCTCGAGTCAGGCCGATTTGGATGCTGAAGGACACCCCTGAAGGAGTCGGGGTCACCGAAGCCATCGCGGCACCCCCCGATGCACCCAGCCCGTGGGTCAAGTCCATCACGTTGAAGCCACCCTGAGGGGACACGCAGGCCGCAGGGACGGGGGTCATAGCAGTCGAACCGTGCAGAGAGGAGGCCCCTGGTGGAAAGAAGATCGGGCCCAGGGGTCCCGAGGGTATGCAGGGGCTGGCGTTCGCCATCCTCGAAACCTCCGAATCTGTGTGATGAAGCTCTCAACACTTCGGGGTGGGGGGAAAATCACGCTTATTCACTGGCTCACCAGCGCAGGAACACGGAGCATAGTCCCAGCCTCCCTGTGGAATAAAGGAAGGGATTCCTCTCTGCAGCAAGTGTTTTCTGCCCTCCCTTCACGGATGTCTTCTCTACATAAGCACCCTCAACTCAGGAAGGGATAGGAGCATGCTCTTCCTCCTCCTTTTTCTTCTTTGCGAGCACTTTTCTCTCCTTGTGTTCTGCTGATGAAAAGTCCTCAATTGAATGTGAAAGCAAATGAAGAGAAAGTGCGAGAAACGGCTCAGAAAAGTTTCTTCGGAGTTACAAAATGGCTTCCCTCGCACAGGAAACGATGAGAATAAAATCGCGCGACAGACTGCGCTCATTACACAAGTGAGTTTTGAATCTCACTCATTTTGAGAAAGAGCTGAGTGAGAACATGAGTGAGCGAGGGATCCTCCCCTCGACTTCAAACAGGAAGTGTAATGATTGACACGCTTTCCAGCCAATAGGTTCTTTTAAGGGCGGGGCTATCTTGACTCCTCGCTCCTCCTCCTTTTTTCCTTTTCCTTCCTGTTCCTGGCTTGCCTTGGACGGATCCTCTTTCATAGCCTTGGGGGGGAACTCCACGTTGGAAAAACACAGTTACCCTCCTTTAGCTTACGTCCCTCCGTGGAAATGCATTTCCTCTCTTTAAGTTGTTTTCCTTCGTTCTCTTTGGCACACTAGCCGGCAACTTTTTTAAGACACACCTATAGCCGAGTAGCAAAAAAAGCACCACATCTACTGATTTTACACTTGTTTCTATGGTGCACTAATAGGTTTAGGGAGTGGACACTACATTATGTACAATTGACAAAAAAAAGGTAAATAGGCGTGCAAATTACTCACATTAACTTTTAATTGACATATTACAAAACTATTTACCTTTAACTGTCCAATTCTTTGCCTGTGGGAGTATTACCATAGCTGTGTAAGATTGAACTCCCTTTAATCTCAAGGCAACAGACGACAAGACGCCTAGTTACTGTACAAAATCTTTTTTTTTTTTTTTATCGTTTAATGACATACAACAAGCGACTCATGAAACAAACAAAAAACAGGAGAGTAATTTGATACAAGCTAGAATGCAGTTCAAAAATAGATAATAAAACAAAATTGATAAAAGCAGGTCTCTTATCCCTTGTAGTTAGAGGAAATAGTTGGAATACAGCTTAATATGATGTACAAAGTATCACACAGTGATAAATTGCTAATTAAAAAAATAAAAACACAATACTTTACCTTGGCCTCTGACTGGTAACACTTTTTGTTTTTTGCATTATGTCGTTTTGTTTTTTTCCTACAAGTTGTACATTGTCATTATCAATCACAAGCAAGTCCTGTGAGGGGGAAGGATTCACTTATGACATTACAATATTGTTTCAGCTCAAGTCGCATTCGGAGTCAAAAAGAGATGCAAGAAAAGAGAGATGGGACTTGGATGGTTTGCATCGATAACCGTTTTCAGTCTCACTGATTTGTCAGAACTTTGTGAGCTGGTTTTGGCCGAACATTTTGTTTACTCGATAAAAACAAAATACAAGACTGTCGAAAACCAGATCATTCCGACCTGCACTTTTAATAGAAACACTAATACGCATGGCAGGCTAGTAGTTTGCGTTGCTTTTATGAGAGTTTAAAACATTTTTTTTTTAATGTTTTTATAAATACGTTCATCCTGGAATCCAATGAAAAAGCGTTTTGTTTTGTTTTTTTGGTCAAATGTAAAAACGCTACACAAAGTCTGCTTTTCTTTGGGGACCTGCTACGACAGTTGATGCAGTTGCATTTTTTTTCTTCTTTCCAGTTTGTCAATGCAAAAGGTTGTCAAGGATAACCAAGGGGGGGGGGGGGGGGCGGGGGGGCATTAACCCTGTTTGCGAAAAACTAATGCTGGACTCCCCCTGATGATTAGAAAAATTCAACTAACCTTAAAGGTACCCTGTTATTTTAAGAGTTGCAAGTCGGACCCATTTTATAACAATTTATTCTTCTTCTTTACTAGGATGGGCATAGCAATATTGTCAGTCATTAACCTTGAACAAATTTGGACAATACAAAGAGTTAAAAACATTCCGATTCACCTAGCCCAATAAAAACGGAGTATTTAATTTCTCCACAATGGAACCATATTCATGAAAATGCCCATCACTACAAGGTAATAAACTAAAACATTTTTTAAATCATAAATATATCGCCTATAGAAAACGGTTCTCCATGACTGGTTAGGCTTTTCCCTGACAGATAACAAAAGAGACTTTTTTGATGGAACATTACTAAGATATACTGATGTTCTCACATATCACCTCATGACTTTGCTTCGTATGTGCGGTGACTAAAAGTGACCCATTCAAAATAACGCTTTTGACCCCTGAAGCCGTTCCTCTACGTTGACACGCTACCACTGCTAGCTAGCATCTGGGATGGTGCGCTAACGTGCTACAATGCGGGATGATGTCCTGCTTTTTTTTTCTTTTCTTTTTTTTTTAATCTAAATGCAGAACAACAACTGACACATTCCGAAATAAACAAAACAATGCGAGGAAGCTGAGGTTCTCTCTTACATACACACATTGCACAGAGAAGGAATCTAGAAAAGTCAACATTGTGAAATGAATGACAAGTCGATGAAATGATTCAACAGTGACGTCAACACTGCAAGTCTTAACTCTCGCGCGCGGAAAAAGTCCCTGAACTAACGCAGGCTTTCATAGCACCATGATTTCACTCGTGCGTGCACACACACACACACACACACACGCGCACGCACGCACGCACGCACGCTCCTCTGTACAGTAAAAAGTAGCAAATCAAACAATTTGCTGGGAACGCACAGTCAAGCCTCACGCCGCATTTCCCCTATCTAATAACTCACGCTATTGATTTACAAGAGCATCAGCGCACTTTAAGGGGAACTAAACCCAAATGTTTTGAAAGCATGAATACATTGTATACACCACCTCTAGTCTGTAATTATTACAATTATTCATCATCGTAACAAAACCACATTGGGCCAAAAACCATTGCCAACCATTGACGGAAAGTGACGTCAAAGCGAATTGAGCATTGAATCGTTGTCTGTAATTTCTAAGCATTATTAACCATTTTAAAGTTTGGGAAAATCACTTGAGAAAACAAATGAATTAACCATAATGATAAAGTGCTGTACAAGTCCGTCTTTTTGTTCACATCTTACGTCAGAGTTTTTTTTTTGTAAGACATAAACAAAAGAAAATATGCCGATGCGAGGAATTTGCCCGACAAGTATATTTAGCTTGTCGTTACTATCTCTGAATGGTCCGTCGATTGAATGAAGCCGAGGAATTCGCCGGAACTCGCCAATATTTTGAAAATGACTCATACACAGCACCTGATATAAAAGATATAAACATTAAAAATACAACAGAAACTTTTTGCTGTCTTGGGTTTAGTTCCACTTTAAATGTAGAGGAATTTATGGGGATAAACATTCCATACGACACTTAAACAGTGAAAGCGGGTCTTGGCCAAGTTGAAATTAAAGCTATTAGTTGAAACACTGGCATGTTGAACATTCTCGGACCTTAGGGAAAAAAAAAAATAGCAGTGCACACACACTCCTCATTGAGTCTTTGGAATGTGACACACACGCACACACGCGCCGATTCCACGATTTGATAACGCACACCGACATCCCCCAGTCAGCCGCACCAGATTTACGCTTTGCATTTGCGCAGCATGCACGAGTCTACTCGGTGGCTCTCCTTAAAACACGAGCGGTAAGTTATCGAGCACGAGTGCACATGCCACCTTGATATAACCGTTGGTAGACTCGGAATTTCAAAAAAAAAAAGACAAAAGAAAGAGAAAGCGAAAAAGCAGATTGTAGTGTAGAAAAAAGGGTGATCTTATTTGAAGCTGCAGTTACGTGCTTCTAGAGTTTAAAAAAAAAAAAAAAAAGCAGTGTGGTTTTTATAACAAGAAGTCACTGAGGCATAAAACAGCGAGGAAGTTGGGGGAGGTGACGTCCTGTGACAAAAACCCAGCCAGTGGGGTGCAGGACAGAGTGTGTGTGTGTGTGTGTGTGTGTGTGTGTGTGTGTGTGTGTGTGTGTGTGTGTGTGTGTGTGTGTGTGAAGGGGAAAGTCGGTCCACTGTCGTCGTCTCTTTCGGCACAGTAGAGGGTGTCTGGAAAGGAAAAAAGAGAGATGATCACATTGAATTCACGTTGCCTTGTTGAAGTGATTCCCAAGTGTGATTTCCATACCACAAGTGGTACGTGGGCTCCCTCTGGTGGCAAGTGAAAGAATCACAGCATATGTACAGTTAATTGTTTTCAACTTTCACATTTTAGAAACCACTTATTCATTTCATCGCTAGTTATTGACTGCTTCTCGAAATAAAACATTTTGGGCACGCTCCACATACATGAATTGTTCAAAGTCTTGCCTCACCAGATGGAACCGTGGTGCTATTAGACAAAGATCTTGGCGAGTGCGTCGGCGCCGGCGCTGGCGATGAAGGGCTGCGAGCTGTGGAAGGCCACGTCGTGAATGGCCTCGTCGTGCTTCTTCCTGTGAGCCGTGATCTCCTGCACGCACGTCCTGTTGTCGAGCATCCATAGGCGCACGGAGCAGTCGTGGCCTGCGGGTGGGGGGGGAAATCAAATTTAGCAACAAAGTCAAATTTGTTTTGAAGTGTGGAGATTTGCTTGATCGAGGCAAAAAAACAAAACAAAACGTGGGTTAACATTTTCTAAGACACCACAGAAAACGCCCCCTAGTGGATGCAAGATGTGTGATGACTTCAGTGTTGCAATTTTTAGGCAATAGTTGGAAATCCATTTTTTTATTACTCACTGCCAGAGATGAGGTAAGTGCCTTTTGGATCTGTAGTGAGACATGTAACTGCATCCAAGTGGGCCACCATGGAATGGACCACTTTACCTATGGGGGGAAAAAAAAAGGAGGGGGTGAATATTGACATGCTCTCAGGGTCCACAAAAGACTTGACCAATAAATATAAAAGTGCGCGTTACCTGTCTTGTTGTCTAAGAAGCGAATGGTGCGGTTCTCGTGTGCGGTAATGGAAAGGGGCTCGGATGGGTGACTGACCACACGGTTAATGAGTTCACTTCCTGCCGAGGGAAAAACAACAACCATTTCTCAAAATGTACGACGTCTTGAGGCGGGAGTCTCGGACGTACCGTCCTTGGTGTGCGTCTCTAGTGCCGCGACGTTCTGCTCCGTGTTGAGGTCATAAAGCAGAGTTTCGCCGGCGTCAAACGACACCACCACCTGGTTGGGGTCAGAAGCCACGAAGGCCACCGACGTGGGCGTCCCGTGTTCTGTCGAGACGACGGGAGCCGTGCTGTGTTACATATGTAAACAACAGTGGACCCCCCCCCCCCCCCTCCAGTGGAACATATGTAAGCTACCTCTTTCCTTATTGATGACAGACAGGCAGGGGGCAGAGTTGAGCGGGTCCCAGATGCGAACGGTGCCGTCGGCTGAACACGAAGCCAGCCGACGGTGAACTGCCGAGTACGTGAGACCCCACACGCTATCTTCGTGACCGGCCAGGACGCTGCTCTCGATGCCGGGATCTAATCGAGGTGGTCGTTTGTATCATAACAGCTCCATGACCGGCCAATAGCTCAGCTGACTGACTGACCGTAGTTATCGTAAGGATCCACATTGAGGTCCGGCATCTTCCAACAGCGTACGCTTCCGTCCAGGCCTCCGCTGTAGCAGGATTCACCATCTTCTCCCATAGTCAGTGACAAAACGGCACCACTGGATAAAAAGCGCAAAGTGTTAGTTTGCTTTTCATTTATCCAGGCAAAATAACAAGTGTGTAAACTCTGGGGTCATTTTTTTTTTTTTGGCCATGTTTGGACTCACCTGTGCGCTCTAAATGTGTAGATGGGCTCAACATCTAAAGCAGCGTTTCTGTGGAAGAAAACATTTTGCTTAACCTTATGCCTTAAGAGGTCACATTTACACTACACACAGAATTGCGTACTTAACTATATTTGTTAAATTGGCAATAATACAGTGATGATCCAGAAACATCTTTTGAAGTTGGTCACCACTGCTGACATGAAATTATTAATACATTTAATAAGTCTTTGCTTCCGTTTTTTGTGTTTTTTTTTTTTTAAAATAAAGAATAACAGGCCATTACTTTAGGAAGGAGACAATATTATCCTTCTACATGTGTTGCTCTACCTTTTATGTTCAAATATCCATCGGTTTAACAGTTATTGCAACACAGATGTTAGCCATTAGCCCAGCTATCGCAATTTTTTAGCATTAAACTGCCAAAGCTGAAGATGTGTAGTTGTTGTTGTTGTTTTGTTTTTTTTAAACCACAGAATAATTCTTGATTTTATGTTTAGTTTAACGGTAAACCTCTGCTGAGTGTCAATAAACAGTCCAGTGCCAGCATACACAGCGCTGGTAGAATTTGTGCTTACAAACGGGCCAAAACTATAGCTTACATTTTAAGGCACCACTGAATTTGATTTTGAAGATCAGGGGGTTCCTACTTTTTGGAATGCATGGCCTTATTGAGGTTCCATAGTTTGAGAGTTCCATCCTCCGAGGCCGTGAGCAGCACCGCCTGGCTGGGATGAAAAGTCAACGCGCGGATGGCGTCAAAGTGGCTACGCAGGGTGAACCGTGGATTCCACGTCTTCTTGAACTCCTCCCTGTTATCCTGCATCTGTGATGCACACACGCGGTTACATCATCAAAGCGGGAATCAGCTCACCCGCTTCTGAAGGGTTGAACCGTATCCGGTGTGGCCGAGGGAGCAAATGTGTTAATTACATCCATGGAGAGATCGTTGTCATTGGCGACGGTGAGATCAGCCAGTTCACCCAAGTTCATATCTCCGCCTCCGACTGCGTCCATGATGAAGACGTCCGAGGAGAAACCCAGGGCGCCACCTGCGGGTTTGGAGTGTGAGTGCGTGCCAGCCCCGCCAATATCACAGTTATAGAAACGTAACAGCAAAATACTGAAAGTCATTCTTGTCTAAATCGGGTTCCTGTTACTTTCCAACCAGCTGGTGTACTGGAAGAATTTATTTATAGATGGAGGAGAAACTCGACCCCTCCATCTTATTTGGGGATCAAAACGACAAGCATGCATGTGGGAAAACAGAGAAGCGATTTGATTTTTTTGACTGAGGGGGGGGGGGGGAATCTTACCTTCGCCAGGGCGAGCTTGTCCCGATACAGAAGGGGGCGGGGCGGGCATTGCGGGGTAGTCCGGCATCATGCCTTGTAACTTGTTCCTGCGATTCTCTGAACCCGACGACAGGAGAGACACAACACATCCAGTCATGGGGATGGAATGTGGATGATATTGAAGGCCAAATGTAGATAAAAATAATAATAAAGACTAAATTCTTTAAAAAAAAAAAAAAAAAAAAAAAAAGCAGATTTATGTGTGGGAGACAACTTGGACATGGCCGCATGCATGATACTCGCTCATGATGAAATGACCCCAGGAGAGAGAAGGAAGGAGAGAGAGAGAGAGAGAGAGAGAGAGAGAGAGAGAGAGAGAGAGAGAGAGAGAGAGAGAGAGAAAGAGAGAAAGAGAGAGAGAGAGAGAGAGAGATGACAGCAACACAGTGCTAGAAGTCACAGACAGAGACAAAGAGACAGGCAGTTGGGAAAAGAGGTTGGTTTTATTGACAAGAAGAGATGCTGAAACATAATGAGAAGTAACTCATAAAAAAAGGTGAGTGTGTGAGGAAGTGGGGAAAGACAGATACAACGGTGGCAGGGGGAGGGGGGGATTGGAAGGGATGCTATGGCAGCTGCGTACCTAACTCCCGTCCGTCCCCTGAGATCCTGGCCTCGCCCGCCCCCTCCCCATCCTCCCCGGATCCCAGAAAGTCAAATTCGCTCAGGGCGTCTTCCGAGTCGTCCTCATCCTCCTCGTCCTCCGGGTCCAGGTCTGTGGTCATGGGCTCGGAAACCATCTGGAAGGGAAACGATAAAAAAAATATATATATAGAAAAACATTACGTATATGTTCAAACATTATAAAAACAAGAGTTTCAATGAGAAAATTTACTGTAATACGTAAAAAGTTGTATCAGGAAATGATGCAATTCGGTTAATTGTGCATTTCCACCTTCTGCCACTAGTCGGCAGAATAGTACTGCACATCGCACCTTTACGCGAGACTTTCGGCTCTTGCGAGGGCCATCGATGCAGTCTGTCGCCATGCCTTGGAAGTCGTCATCCTCGTCGCTGTCGTCTTCATCGTCGTCTTCGCATCCGTGCAGGAAAGGGATCTTATCGAGCACCGATCCGCCGAGACGTTCCTTTGAGCTCTCTTTGCCTGCGTTCCTACAAATGGATTGAGTTAGCCTCTCCGAATAACAGCGACCAAATCAAAATATTCTCACTCTTACCTCTTGATTTGTTCTTCTATCTGTCTGACCAACAAAGATTCTCCAGCTGCCCGCGGCTCCGGCTCTGGGGAGGATTCGGGTGGCGGAGGCCCGTTGGCCTCTGGGCTGCTTCGCCCGAGCAGGGAGCGCACTCGCTTTGAACGCATGTCTAGTATGGTGTCCGAGTAGCCCACTTCCTCGAGATATCTATGTTGACGGGAAACAGATAAACATCAACACCTCCGTGTGAAATTGACAAATAATAAATCATAGCACATCACAACCCAATTTTCAAATATGATACAATAAGTATCAACGCTTCTGTCTTTTGGTGTGATATGACAGGATTTTTATTTTCCTTTAAGTCTATGAAGTCGACTTTGAAGTTGAAATAGTCAAAGATTTGTTTTAGTGTTGACAGGCAGGCTTTGAATTTTATTCCCAGTGTAACTGTCCACAAGGGGGCACTACAGTAAACTTTTTAACTCTTGGTTTTTATTTAGCACGACTACATTTAAAAGACAGCAACTCTAATTGAATGCCTGAAACCAATTAAAAGAAATCTGTTTTAATAGAAGACTCAAAAAGTGGATTTGCTATAAAAGTTAGAACACCACAAGCTAGTCATCCATGTGGTAACGTCTGACACTGAAATTGACTATTCTTTATGAGACTTACTTGCGTAGTAGCTGACGTCCTTCCTTCCATGACATTTGATTGGCTGGCTCAGAATCTGACTCAGCTGGGCCATTGGGAACTATGGAGAGCAAATAAATGTTCTCAGAACTTGTTTGAAGTAACAGTAAAAGCATCTTAGTGACAACAGAGGCTAAGATAACATAAATTTAAATCTAGCACAGGAGATAAGGACGTAAACATACTGGGTTCTGCTTCCATCTCTGGTTTCTTGTCACCAGGACTCAGGTCATTTCCTGTCTTCAGCTTTTGGTGTTTTGCCCTGAACACATGAGCAAGACCGCAAGGGGGCGCCATTACAAGAGAATCACAATTGCTAGCAAGCTTCACCCTCGAAAACGCCAAGATTCGGACAATCAACTGGGACAAAATGCAGTATTTGGACTTCCCGAGCAATTCGAGTCTTACCTTTCTTGTTTGAGGGCATATTCCAACATTTTAATCCGTCTCACAAGGTACTGTTTTGTGTTTTCTTGTCCTTTCCGCTCACCTTGCAGAAATGCTACCTGAGCCTGAAAGCACACAGGGACATGTTGACATGCTAATATGAGCCAATACAAAAGCTGTATCAAAAACTTTTGGATGCTTGTTTTTGCTTTGACTTGAGTGTGCGTGTCCAATTTATTTATATTAACCTAATGAAATGTCCTAAAACCAGTTAATTCCATTGGGGGAAAAACTGAACATTAAATTTGTGAAGGCATTCTGTTTCACTGTATGGAAACTCAATAGAATGCAAGGGTATATATCTAAATAATATATGGTGGCCGTATCTATTTATAGCTCGCTATAGGAACAGACTGCAACTGCTAGAAGAAAAATAAAATGAATAAATAACAAGCACTGCGTCAATTATAGTATTTGATAACTGAGAAGACAGAACACAAAAAGATGACGAGGTTGGCAAACAAGACTTATGAGAACTCGTGGGAGTAAATGTTAAGTAGAGGGTTGCGGACGACAGCTTTTATTTTTAAACTGGTTCTAACCAAGCTCGCAGTGCGCAGCTGCACGAGAAGGGGGGAAAAACAAGAAAACACTGGCCAGATTCAAATGGGCCTGCACGGTTAAGACACATCCTTCCTTTATGCGCTTCCTTTCTCTTTTTCCGTCAGTTTCCTTCCTCGCGGAGCAGATAAAATACTTACCTTGAGGAAAGAAATGGCCGCTATGTGTCAAACAAAAAAAAAAAGAAAGCCTTGAACGAATAGTTGCAAACTTTTTCATGTACATATGAATATATGATTAAAGATGCCAAATTTGGTTTCAGATTTAATCCATGATTTGAAGACACCGAGACAATGGCGGAAGAGTGCAATTGAAGTTCAGGATGATACATCTTCTAATCAAGAAAGACACATCCGCCTCCGACAGATTAAGGAGCAGCAAGAAAGCAAGTACGAGCAAGTAAGCGATGCACAGTAGTGTCTTTCTTTTTTTTTTTGCCATGCTTGGAATAAACACATTCACACTCCTTACTCTGCCCCCACATGTATCTGGAAGAAGTAGAACAATCTAAAAACATGGTCTCAAGAGAGAGCCACTTGGTCTACTTGAGAGGGCAGTCAGTCAAACACGCACACACACACACAGTCTTGTAACAACCTTACGAGGCCTGCTGGATAATCTACCGAGGCAACCTCGCTGATGCGGCTGCCGTGTAATCCCGATTAATGCGATGTGATTTTACATGCTTATCGCAGACTTTTGGAGATAATTGTCCGAGCCAGCTCGGAAACATTGGCAACGTGATGGTACGCGAGACAACGCTAAGTTTGTTTTAGGGCCAGACATGTCTTTGGGGGATTATATAAGAACCTAGAGTACATTATTAATTGTTGCGGTTGATGTTAGCGGGTTGGCAACGTGGGCCTTTCCAAGTGTAACGAAGAATATAAAGGTGTTGCTTTTATATTCAAATCAATTAGTAAATAAAAAATAAAATGACCGATATGCTAAATTACGAGCGACTAAATCTTAAATTATAATTGAATTGAATTATTATGATGGAATGGAATGATATGACGATGAGAAGACATCCTCATCCTGTTCTTTTCTCCTATGCCCAGATTTCAGTTCAGATTGGGACGAGCCTGATCTTGTTAATGTGTAAGATCCGTGCCAGCCCACTATTGCGTGTTCACTCACAGCAAAAAGAAAAGAAACGCTGTGGGATTTTTTTTTTTTGCCGAACCAGCAGTGAGGTAGGACAGGACATATTTGCACTTGGAGTCATGTAATACAACGCTCACCTTAAGCCTCTGGTCATTTTCTTTTGTGTCATGAGGGTAAACAAACAAAAGACCTCAAGTACAAAGAAGCCATGATGCAAGCAAAAGCCATCCTGCCACCTGATCTCTCCTTCCTGTGAGTGGGATTTCATCCCCTTAAAAATACAGTGTGCTGACCCACTGGAGTGTTGCGCTACATCTTAACAAGACAATAATCATCCACAGTACTAATCGAGATGGATGTACATCAACACAATAGTGTAGGAGGACGGGCGTGCTCAATAATCCTGCAGTACATATGGATATTGTAAAGTGTGTCATGTCTGAGAGCACAATCCTATTAATTACTGATGATCCCGTGAGCCGCGCTAAACAGGAAGTGACATCTTATGGGCCTCCAGAAATTTATCCTACTTGCATTAATGTAAGGCATCTCACATGAGAACAGCAGCTGTTCCCTTCAGTCTAATGTGTATTAAATTCAGCGGGACATACAAAAATCAAGATTTTAAATCAGGGACAATTACGCAAATATTATGGAAGGCCAAAGCTGTCACGCCAAACCAAATTTCCAAAGCGTGAGGCAGACTTGCCTCACCCATTCCGGACTTTGGTCTGTTTTACTGCCGCTTCTCCTCTCGGTGAAGGAGTTATAAGGATTCGGCATCGACCAACCAAGACTAACCACAATCTCCGGACCTATTTCTATGGAAGATCCTGGATTGCCTGACCAAGACAGAAGAATAAGGTCGCTGGCACCTGTCTCCTGTGGGACCTCCCACCTGGTCCAGTGCAAGGGGGGGCCGTCATTCCTGCCTTGACAGTGAAGACACGCAACCACAGGTGGCCTTCCACATGAGAAAAAAAAAAATGCCACATGGTTTTTCCTGTCAAGGCCACAAAAAGAACTTCCCACGAGTAGTCACGCAGTTGTGAGATGATAGATGACGCCGACAGGAAGCGAGGATTCTTAATTTACAAGGCACTAATGTCAAGTGCAGCTGACATGTGGACCAATACATGTTAGCGAGCGCGCAAGGCCAGGAGGCCACGCTCACCGGCATGTTGAGCGTTCCCGAGTCAGACGCGTGTGGCCGTCAGGTGATTAAATGGAGGCCAAGTCATCTCTGTCTGTGCTCACGGAAGATGGTGCTAAAGGAATAAGCTGTAAAACACGCCATTAAAAGTTCCCACGTTGGACATGGCAATGGTCCGTTTCAGTGCGCCGCCGTTCATAAGAGCATCGTGTGCAGCTTTATTGTTCATCCATATTTTATCAGGCTTCTATTTATACCCAGGCAAGATAAGATTGGAGGGCAGGGAAGCAGGGTGAGTAAAAGTGTTGAGTAACAATGTGTTGTCACAAGTTCCGGCTATGTTATATTTATAAGCGGCATCAGGAAAAGACAAGAAAAGCGGACTCATTCAAAGATTTTCGACATTTTCTGTGTGGTTTGTAAAATTCACTGCCTCACACACACATCTGTGTCATAACTGGGCACTATCGGGGTACTTACTTTTTCCGAACTTGCAAAGTCATGTAAAAGCCAAGCTAGCCTTTTGATTGTTTTTGCTGTCTTCTTCTAAAAGAGGATAATGACACTTTCACCCCTGACCTGTGAAGCCTGTGATGTCACTGACGGTTTTCTTTAGGTGTTTCTTTACAGCTCTCACAATGTTTCTGTCATCATTGATATCCTTGGCCCACCTGCTTAATGTATACCAGAAGTTTATTTATTTCATCGATTTTCTCTCAGCTTCAATATGGTTTGCTTTCTTCTCTTAGAAAGTGCCCCGGTCTTCCTGTTTGCTTAACTACAAATGCAATTTTCACACACCACAGAAGCACAATCGAATCTTCAAACAATCAATCTAAAAAGCAACAACTGAGCAACGAAACACACGCATCAGTCAGTTGTTCCAATACTTTTGCTCACTTGAAAAGTTGGTAGCTTCAAATAAAAGGTGCTCTGTCCTGTGTTAACACGTTATATGAAAATACCATCAAATAAAAGATGGAATAAATCTCTGGTCATTTGCAATCTTCAGTGATTGATCGTACATTCAGACTGATCATCTCAATATTTATACATATGTTTTACAAAGAGACAACCTGATTATATGAGTTTTATGGGAAAATATGTTACATCACGTTAAGAGGTCCTTTATCCAGTTTATAGTGTAAATCACTGTGGAATAGCAGCTCACTTAAACGTTAGCCATTTAGCATGTTGTCATTTGATTGACCACTGAGGGTGTTGCACTGTATTGTTTCCCAAGACCGCGTCAAAAGGTAGAAATAATACAATAGCGTGATTCAAATCATGTAAACATTCCAAATATAGGGGGTAAACAATAAAAACATTTACCCGAAGTTCGTCTCTCTCCGCCTCCCAGCGGTATTTCTCGGCCTGGAAGCGTCCCCATTCGTATTGGATGAAGTGCAGGATCCCGGGAAGAGTCATTCCCGAATCACCCTCCTGCTGTGATTCGCGGAGGTGTGACGATCCGGGCATGGCCCCGACCGCCGCGGCGGCCGCCGCCGCCGCTGCTGCTGCCATTCCTCCAGTAGCGGCTACTGGTACTGACTGGCCCGGTGCTGCTTTGGGCCCGTTTGGGTTGCGCCCCGCTCCGCCGCTGCCGCCTCCGAAGTTCGGGTTTGGTCCTCCACCGGATCTGTCCGCCTCCATTTTAACCGTTCAACCCTTCGCCAGGTTAAGAACGCGGAAACGGGCAAACTGTACGGACAATAATAATGATAAAGCGCCAGTGCCCTCCTTGTTAACCCAGCCGCACTTCGTTGAAGGCTACGCTCCTTTCTTCCCTTTCTCACACGCACAGAGCAAAAATACTATGCCGTCGATAAAATACTACACATCCGCCTTTTAATTTTCACAATAAAGCAAAATTGAATCACTTATTATTCACACAAATGTATTGTAGGTCTGACTGCACCGAATTTGCCACAATATAACACCCTCTGCCTGTAATCAACTTCAGACGAAGTTTGATTATTGGATTATCATCATATAAAATGTACAAATTTTAATAATGGTTTTATTTTGGTAATCCGCAATATGTTTCCTCCTCGTATTTGCTACTGGAAATACCCAACTGTAAATGTCAAATAAAGAGCCATGTTTTCTGTGATAAACATCGAATGCGTCGCCAGAGGAGATAGTTTCCTGCCATTTTGTGAGCAGGGAATGTTTTGTGTCTAATGAAGTTAGCACTAATAACGGATTTTTCCTGGTTTTACGGCGATGCGCTTTTACTAATCCAGTGTCAACTTTCAGTGTATTTAGGGTAAAAAAGTTGCCCTAGCACGATTAGCGCACCTTACCGGAAATGCTAATTTGAGTGGTTTATTTGATTTCTGTCTCAACCTTTATTTTGAAGTACACAAACCGGAAGCAATTATGTTGTCAGTGTGTAGCGGTACTGACGCTCAAAAGCTAACCCGTTAGCTAAAACCCATTGAACAGCTGTTCAGTCGGATATCACTACCCGTATGTATTCTCACTGATGTTTTTACGTTGAGCTATGCACCGAGATGTTATAAACGTTTAGCTATGCACTGTGCAGTATGTATTAGTCTAAAATATTATTTAACTGGCATACTTGTTCCTGTCAGGTAAGCTCAAAAGAGCGAAGTTGCCAGAGCTGTGACCAAGCTGGAGGACCAAATAAGTGCTCATGTGAAGCTCATTGAAAGTCACGATGAAACGCCTCTCGGTGTATTGCAAATTATTGCAAAGAAGAAATAATGACCTCCTTCAACTGTTGGTGAGTAACTTGTTATTGTAAAGAAATATATAATAATTTCATAAAACTCAGGAGCTGCATTGGGTGGAATTATTATTATTATTATATGAATATTAGAAGCAGTACTGAATATAAAACAGATGTTTTCTGGCAAGTGTAGTGAAATTATCACCATATATTATTATAATAAAGTAAAATGATGCTGAAACTTCTAATCTCTAAAATCATGACTTTCCGAAGAACCAAAATCAAGTCACGTTTGTTGTACCATTACCATTGCGTCAAATAGATCTATTTAGCTTGGTCAGTAAATTGAAAAGAAAAACCATCATGAGGATAAGCGGTCTGCAAGATGAAGGAATGAAAAAAAAAAAATCCTGGTTCTATCAAAGCTCTAACAGCTCTGAGACCAGGAACAGAAAAAACAGAATACATGCGTTTCCTTTGTGTTACAGCTTGGACTAAACGTCCGGTTCTCTGACACCAATGGGGACCTCAAGGTTTGAGTTCTTCATTCAAACAATACTGGAGATTTAGTCCTCTTGTAGCCATGCGGATCACTTTATGCCAAGGCGTGTTAACCGGGGCCATCCTCCTCAACCTCCTCATCCTTTACTACGTGTCTCGGGCTCAGCAGCAAATGATGGAGAAGAGGAAGGAACACGGCAGGGCCACCAGGAGGGCTGCTTTACCTGGCTCTGCTCTGGAGGGAGGCATAGGATTCATTGGGCCCGGAGGTGAGCCCAGAATGGCAGGCGTGTCAAATCATAATAATCGTAGCCCACGCGTAACTGTGCTTCTCCGCGAGTTTGAAAACTTTGAGAATTACGTCGGGGATGTTGCCAATTCCTTCCTGAGACAAAGACCCGAGCTTCCTTTTCTGGTCGTGGCCGACGCACCACCGTACCCGCCTCTGGATCTTCCAGATGGCTCTCGCCTCCTGGTGCTCTCACCGAGCCCGGACCAGCCGCCGCAAGCGCACAGGCCCGAGTTTCACGTCCAGACGGACTTTGCGCTTCTCGTACCGGACGGTGTGGAATTGGAGCCGTCTCGAGCTATTGATAGGCTGATTAAGGAGCTGGAAGGCGAGGGTGGCGGTCCGGTAAGGCTGGTGGCTTCACCCGTTTTGGCTCGATCCTCCGTACAGTGTCTCCATCTGAGGGTGAACCTCCGCGAGTGGACCGCTACTTACTCAACCGCCGCGTCCGGGAGTAGCGGCAGCGTGTGCACAGCCTTGCACGGCGACGCCGTGGTGCTCATCCGCACGGAGGATCTATTTAATCTTTCCGTGCCGCTCGGCCGGCCCTTGTTCTCCTCGCTCTTCGTCCAGACCACGCTGAGAGGCTGGAAGGTGAAGCTATTAGAGAGCCCTTGTTTCTCAGCCAACCACCGACCCCTCTTCAGCTCGGCTCACAACCAGTGGAAGGCGGACACTCGCTTGAAGGAGGCCACGGGGAAGCTGATGAGGAGCTTCGGTTTGAAGCGTCTCCTGCTGCCAGAGGGGAAGGAGCAATGGCACGGCTGTAGCAAGGAGATGCCCCGCTGCTTCGGCACGGTGCAGGATGACACGCCGGACTACCTCTATCTGGATCGCTGGACGCCTCCGTGTTGTTTGCGTGCACTTAGAGAAACCACCAAATACGTTATTAACATCCTGGAGAGCTCTGGGGTGCGCTACTGGCTCGAAGGCGGCACTCTTTTAGGCGCCGTCCGTCACCAAGACATCATCCCGTGGGATTACGACGTCGATTTGGGAATCTACTTGGAGGATGTGCCCAACTGCGATCACTTGAAGAATCTGGACTCTGGCTCGCTGGTGGACGCCAATGGCTACGTTTGGGAACGCGCAGTGGAGGGCGATTTCTACAGGGTGCAGTACAGCGAGGCCAACCACCTGCACGTGGACCTGTGGCCCTTCTACCCTCGCAACGGCATCATGACCAAAGACACGTGGACGGAGCACAAGCAGGACATGGAGTTTCCCGAACATTTCCTGCAGCCGCTCGTGCCCATGCCCTTTGCCGGCATCAACGCCTATGGTCCAAATAACCATCGCGCCTTCTTGGAGCTGAAGTTCGGAGAGGGGGTTGTCGAGAACCCTCAGTACCCCAACCCTGCCAAGAAAAGATTAGACCGGGCCAAATTATGAGGACACCTCAAGTCTGGACTTTGATTGACTCTGCGTTAATCTAATTTAATGATGAATGTTGTGAAGTAACTAACGAACGAAACTTTGGACGCTCTGATCTGTAACGTTTACAGATTAAAAAAAAAAAATTGTTTACAATACAATGTGTTCTTAATGTGTATGTTGTACAATAGTGTAAAATTACTGTGTACATTTTCACTGTTGATTTGATGACTGTACATTCATGTAAGAGTAAATATGTTTTGCCCTTATTTGGCTTTTTTTGTGGATTCATCTTACCCCCATTGCCTTGGTTTAGAACCTTGCATTGATTTTGTTGAGAGTCGTCGTTGCACACTTGAATGTACGATGTTGTTGTTTACATGAGATGGATTAAAACGTCTTTGTTGTTGTTGTTGTGACTTTGGAGAGCTTCTAAGGAGCATAAGCACATTACTAAAGTTGTCGTGAGAACACTTGTCTTGAATAAATCATCTTACTCTACTATATAACAATAGTTGAACTTGCTCTTGAACACTAGGTGGCGCAATCTCTCTATAACGGTGCCTTTTTACTCCTGGAATCCAAAGTACAGTATGTACTTTATATCAGTTGGTAGATTCTGTCACTGCCAAGTAGCACATGGGGAGAGCGTCCTAATTCCATTAAGTAGCTTTGCACCTGTCCATGCAGCACACTATATATCTGATCCCATTCCTACCATTGCCCTACGAATAAACAGCAGTCTTCCATGTAACACAGTGGTGAATTTAGTTAGTATCTCAAAACTCAGATACAACGACCCCTTAAAAACATCATTAAATCATAAAAACGTTTCAAACTGACATGACTTCATTGCCCCCCCCCCGTTCATCTTGTGCAGGCAGATCAAAATATAAAACACAACTTGACAGAATGTCATATGTAGACAGCAGTGTTCATTCATCCCAACCTTGTACCAGTATAAAGGGACTGATATTCCCAATATGAGGAACATGGAAAGTCTGTATTATAAACCAAGTAACCCATACAGTACCAACATTGTAAATAAAACATTTAGAATCGTTTTCAAAAACAACAGTAGGGCTAAAGATGATAAAAAGATTTGGCAAAAAAAAATAAAAAAATCCTATAGTCATTTGTCTTTAACTTTTTTTAAGCGTCAATTAAATATTTGCACAGGGCCAGTGACGTGACAGTGAAGACGAGGAGGTGTAAATTGTAACAAAAGTACCTGCAATAAATTACTTTTTGGGATATAGCTTATAGAAAATCATTGGTCTTCTACATTCACATAACCCCATAGAGAATATAGAGCAGGTGTAAATTGTAAGAAAAGTCCTGCAATAAATTACTTAGCATATTTTGGGGGAGATGGATTGTCCAAATGTCACCATATTCCATCTTACATTTTTTAAATGTTGTGCTACAGCAAGTCCATCTTCATTTCACACACCTTTTTGAGAGAGAGGGAGCGCGAGGTCCGTAATGTCTTGGAGTTTCCACGGTAGTGTTTCACGACGTCCACACCTCGGTTATGTGACAGAGTCGTTATTATCCCGGTGTGTATTTTTCTTGTCCCTGTTTTCGATGCCTTTCATCTCAATAAGCGGCGAGTGCTCAGGGGCAGGCGTGATGGGGTTGACCTCGCTTGCCTGCGCTTCTTCCTCTTCTTTGGCCGTGCGGTCTACGAAAAACTGCAGGAGTCCTGCTCCAAACGCATCGCCCTCCACATTCAGTACTGTGCATGTGCGGTCACTAAAAAAACAACAAAGACAGTTTAATTTAAAGGTAGGCCTAACTTGGATTTTTAAAATGCCTAAAATAATAATAATAATTAAATAATAAATCCATCCATGAAAAAATAAATGAAATAAATTAAAAATAATAATAAAATAAATAACAAAATAATCATTTATAATGTCTAAAATAACATTTTTGGAGTCCACTAGATGTCGACGAGTGGAAAATGTGCAAAAAAAAACTACAAGTAGTGACGCTGGTGCTATCAATGTTGTGTACTCACACGAGCCAATCAACAGCCAGGATCAGGGAGATATCATTGGTGGGCAAACTGACTGCCTCCAGGATGATAGCGAGAGTCAACACCCCGCCAGCGGGTATTCCTGCTGCACCAACACTTGACGCTGTGGCAGTTACGCTAATTGGACAACAGAAGAACATCAATAATGCAAAGAAAATTCAAACAAACTGCAAATGTGGTGAGATACCTACAGGATGGTAATGACTTGGATGAAGTTGAGGGAATAGTTGTTGAGCTGAGCAATGAAAACAGCAGCCACGCACTGAAAGCATGCGGCTCCGTCCATGTTGACGGTGGCGCCGATGGGGAGGATGAAGCGGCTGATTTGCTTGGAGATGCCGTTATTTTCTTCCACGCATTTCATCATCAGTGGGAGCGTGGCAGAGCTACCGAGAAAATTCGACCCGGGTCGTGAAATGAACAAAGTAATTGCTGTTGTGAACAAAAAAAAATCCCTGGTCTGGTTTACTGGTTCAGTTTTCAACCCATTTTGTATCAGGAATGGTGTTCCACAAGGTTCTATCCTAGCACCCCATCTGTTCATTAGCAATATTTTACATATTGGATTGGAGGTCAAAGGCAGACTACCGTAAGAATTCATTGAATTTGAAGAACTACATTACCAGGTGCTTCCCTAATATATCACCATTGTTTGAATGAGTTCATTACCTGGAGGCTGTTCCAAAGGCTGTGGCCAGAGCTGTAAAAATTCCCCACAAGAAAGTGTACGGGTTCTTCCTTGTGATGGCAAAGTAGATGGCAGGCAGCACAAACAAGCCGTGGATAGCGTGCCCAACAACGCAGCACGCGATGTACTTTCCCAGGCTGGCAAAGAGTGTGCCGACATCCTCCATCTCAACAATCTTGCCAGCAACGAGGAACATGATACCGAAAGGTGCATACCTGAGGAGATAGGAGGAAATTGACAATTTTGTTTAATTGCGCAGCTCTTATCCAAGCTAATAGAGCCATGCTTAAAGCCTCAGCTTACCACATGATCCACGAGACCAGCACCATGGTGGCTTCATTGAAGGAGTTGAAGAACTTAATCAAGATTTCGCCTTCCTCCCCCAACTTCCTCAAAGCCACACCAAACACAATGGCAAACACCACCAGACCCAAAATATTCATCCCATCCTGGTCAGTTCCAAAGGGAACCTATACATATATATGACGGTCAGGACACACTCAAAGAACCAACTTCAAAGCAATTTATTGGGAGCAATCATATTCTCACCTTCTCCACCGTTATGTTCCGGGTACCATTTGCGCTAACCAGCTTGTAGCTTGTTGCGTACTGCAAAAGAGAAACAGTTTGTTTGGTCAGCTTGAGAGACGTTTCCTTAAAATATACGCAGGAGGCAATTTCTTACCGACTGGAAGGCAGCAGACACCAAGTTGGAGGGAAAGATGTTTCTGTTGCAAAAAAAAGAATCAACATGTGGCATTCCTGAGCATCACACAATCTAAATGAAAATCAGATGAATGTCTGTTTGTAATTTATTTAAAAGAACAGCACAAGTGATTCAATTTGGCTTGGCAGAGTCGGGGCCACAAGTCAAGCATTTCCCCACGATCCAACTTAATAGTAAAGAACTGGTATGTGAATCAGAAGAAATCCGATTAAAAACATGAGCGCACTGAATCCAACCAATTTGAATTTGATGCACAGGAGTCCTAGGAGGTTTAGTAACTTGTGAGCAACCAGTATGCAAATATTGCCTCCAGGGGAGAACACAAAAGCATGTCAACTTCTCCAGTTCATTAATTACCCGTTGCTAGGTAGCTCACACTTAACGACTAGTGTTTTGACGGTTTGACATTTGATCCATTTTAGAGCGGGAAAACCAAACTAAAGTAGATGAGAATGATAAACAAGGATGTGCCTGCCAGCAGGAAGCGCTGCAGTCATATGTGTGAAATAATTATGTGCCAGTTGACCCCCAGGCACCTTTTACATATTGTTGCCATGCTGCCACATGAGGTCTTTTGTCAAGAGACAGCAGGAGACCAACTGAGAGGGCTCGCTATAATAAGAGACACGGATTTGACATGCTGTTCTATTATCATAATGGCTCACTGAGACTGTGTGTGTATTATATGCGCTGCTTGATTGCATTCCCTGGCTGAACTGTAACAATGTCTTCATTTGCATAACAAATAACTATTGTTATTCTCAGCAAGTATCAAGTGTTATGCAAAAGTAACTTCATTCATATGAGGGTATCTGATTTCTGTTTGAGTTAAAGGGCAGTTTAACTTGAACATTTTATTTGCAATTTGCTCTAAGCAGTCCTACTCGTCGGTAAAACGGTATTCTGAATATTGCATTTTTGGAATATGAAAGGCAGAACGTTTTTCGCCATCATATTGGCCATTTTGCCACTTTTCACAGTTGCTCAGTGATGTCATTTCCAATCAAGTATTAAAATGGCTGCCCCTAAAATGGATTAAAAAAATGTGACTTTTGCCACTTAAGTCGTATTTCGCAAACATATTAATACATGTATTCTAATGTTATTAGATTGTAATTAAAATTGAGGACTTGACTTCCCCTTTAAGATGATCAAGCTTTATTGTGTTTCACACTGTCAGCAATCATTCTACTTTATATACCTGTATGATATTTAAAAATGTTAGTTCATACAGTATATACTAATATAGTAAATACTGTTAATGTTTTATGATAAATTATTTGTCACATTAGATTACTTCCAATGGAAAAAACTGACGGCATGAATGATGTCACATCCTTCGCATTCATTAGTAATAGACGAGAGTAAATCAGCAACTTCCTGCTTTTTACAAAACGTGGCTGTCCCTTTATGATATATTTCATCATGTGCTTCTTAACAAATTATGAGTGGATCTTGGTTGTCAATACATTAAAAGAACTAAATAAGTGGGAAAAATGTGCGTGAGAACTGTTGAGTGTGATAGGGGACCCCAGGAGGTTAATTTAGCCTGCAGCAACCTGAGCTGACGCAACAACATATGTTCATTGCTATAGCGTTCTATGTATATACAACGGTGCCATGTGGTTCAGAGCTTCACGTGGACGAGACCCTAAGAACCATAACTCGCTCATGTAAACAACTCACTCACCTGATCAAATCTAGAAAAGAGTCTATGACTTCTTTGGCTTCGGGCACGTTGTCATCCATGGCGGCCACTTTAGGTTTGGTCAAAGTCACGGAGCCCGGCTGAATGATGAAAGCCATCACCACCCCGATGGCCGAGGCGATCAACGTGGTGACCAGGAAGAAGAGCATCGCCCAGCCACCCAGCTTGCCCAGGGCTTTGGGGTCGATGCTGGCCGCCCCGGAAACCAGACTGCATACTACCAAAGG
This sequence comes from Syngnathus leptorhynchus, assembly GCF_054491065.1. Taxonomy (NCBI): domain Eukaryota; kingdom Metazoa; phylum Chordata; class Actinopteri; order Syngnathiformes; family Syngnathidae; genus Syngnathus; species Syngnathus leptorhynchus. The sequence goes on along the minus strand of NC_141201.1, from coordinate 4,572,314 downwards.
GATGATGATCATCTTGAGCAGCCGGATGAGTAGCTCGCCGGGGAAGCCGATGTAGATGATTTGGGTACGGGAGAGCTCAACGTTACGCACGCCGAGCCCGATGAAGACGCCGATGATTACCCCCGCCACGGTCATAATCACCAGGAGGTTGGCCATGACGATTCGCTTCACACGCTGGGAGAGCGGCTCAGCCGCGCCGCGGGACGTGCCGTTGGGCAGCTGGTCCTCGCCGCCGTTGTGCGTTTTGACGTCTTCCAACTTGTCGTCCATAGTTAAGACCGTGTTAAAGTTGCCCAGGGAAAAAGTTCGAACTTGAAATGGGATTGCGATTTGGGAGGTAGATATACGACCAGCACGGCATGCGTCTCTCTCGTCTCTCTCTCTCTCTCTCTCTCTCTCTCTCTGTCTGTCTGTCTGTCTGTCTGTCTGTGTCTCTCTCTCTCTCTCTCTCTCTCTCTCTCTCTCTCTCTCTCTCTCTCTCTCTCTCTCTCTCTCTCTCTCTCTCTCTCTCTCTCTCTCTCTCTCTCTCTCTCTCTCTCTCTCTCTCTCTCTCTGTCTGTCTGTCTGTCTGTCTGTCTGTCTGTCTCTCGGCATTTAGGTGAAATTCGGGACAGATATTGCATCATCCAAGTTAAATACAACCGAACAGTGGGGCCTAAGCGGTTCAGAAAATGAATGAATGAATGAATGTATTTGGACATGTGATTCTTTCAAGTACTCGTCTATAATTTCGAAATAAAATAGGGGAAACATGTCCGTTTCCCACATTTTAAAAAATGAACTACTTTTTTATTCTTTAAAGATTGTATGTGTACCCAATGATTAATGAATATCCCTGCACACCCCGTGAGTGTTTGTCATCATCCCTGCTTACAATTGTTTGCAAAAGGGCTTTCCGCGGTTTATTTGTTCTCTTCACGGGGTCTTAAACCAGTGACTTACTGTGTGGAAAGCACTGGCTAAACAAAGAATTCTACAACTATCGTGCTAAAATCAAAGGGGAACAGAATGTGGACTCAGATAATATTATATTAACATAATGTCTGTAGTAAAACCAATAATGGGGAGTGTGTTTTTCTAGCTGCAGCGTGACAAAAGTCATAAGATATACCAATTGTGTTTGGTTGAAGGCCAGTTGTATCACTCCAGGGTGATTAAACGCTGTCCTCAAATAGACTTTTCCCTTTTGTCATCATGACAAAAGGAGTAAGTAGATTATCTTTATATTTAATTGTAACTAGGGGTGCGATGAAACAGTTTGAAGCCTTTTTTTTTTTTACGATTTCTTGACTCGCTACCGTACCATGCGCGTATCTCAAATTTTAACTCACAAGTCAAAGCAAATATAAAGTAACAGCTCGTACACAAAGGCAAGACAGCATCATAGACAAGCGCAACCAATTTGACTAGCACATTATTTACACATTATTGGTTCTGTTTTGGCAGGTGTCAACGTGGGTGTTCGTTCATAGAAAAAAAAAAATGCTAGGCTGCTCCGTCTCTGCGCTTATCTTGTTTCAAACGGGTTCTTTGTTTACTCGAACAATGTGAATGATCACTGTGACGCTTTAAAATAAAATAAAAAAAACCAAGACTTTACTTCAAACGTGGCAGCACATTATTAATGTTAATGTGACCGTGTCATCTGTTATTCATATTATTAAACGGCTGACGTGGGACTGTGTGTACAAAAGCTAACAGGTTGGTCATAAAACCAGCATATAGACAGATATGCCTGGGGAAAAAAAAAAAACACGGGAGGACAAAAATTCTGCTGTCTCAGGTGTCACGAGGAAGAAAACGGATCTATCCTAATTTTCGTGTCATTCAATTCCTGTTATTTGGTCTTGATGAGCAGCACAGTCAATGCAGGGCCTTCATGACTGCCTGTTATCTAAGATGTCCAGAAATCACATTGAAGTTGCCAAAAAAATAATAATAATAATCATGCTTTGAAGGCTGCTTATTACCGGGAAAGAATGTGCTTTGTCATGATGAAAACATCATAGTCATCATAGTTGGTAGAAGGTGTTTTTTTATAGTTGGCCAATGGCCATTGTTTGATCATAAAAAAAAAGCAGTATGATATCAGCATGTATGGATCAGTGTGAGATTCTTATGTTTGTAAAATATGGTCAATTCATAATGCTTGTTGTCCTCAATGTCATCTTTAAAGTAATTAAAAGCCACACTGGTCACAGAATGAACATAAAAATAACTGACAGGACCGGAATTACGAGCCAGAAACGTCTGAGAGGATACATTTTTTGTGTTTTGCCAAGTCATGTCAGCTCTCTGTTTATACATGCAAAAACAAAATACAAAATAAATGTTCTTGTACAGTTGAATTTGTGCAATCTGAAGATTTCGTATTCTGGAAGAATGTTTTACTTTCCTGATCATAATTTATATGCTTCCGCTATGAGAATTATTATTTTTTTAAGTAGTACAGGAAACACTATGTTGAGGAACCAAAACCAGTTAGTGTATTTCAGTCATTATATCCTTTTTTGATTAGTTATCCGATTAATCGAAAATTGATTCTACCAAATATCGGAATCAGCATCAACCTGGAAAAATTCTGCCGGTTGGGCCCTAATGTTTAGTGTCGATAAGCAAACAAGGTACAAGGAATTTAAAGCACACCATGTGTTTGCCACCTGTTTTTTGTTTTTTTCACAGCTCTCCTCTTAGTTTGTTTTGCTCAAGGACCCCTGGTGAGTGTTTTGCGCTTATGAGTAACATATTTTCAATGCGCCTGCCAAGTTTAACTCTGTTTCTTGTTAATTCTGGTGGAAAATAAACAGAATGACATTTAAGACTTTTTTTTTTTACTCCATTATTCTTCTCTATCGAATGTCAAATGAGGCCTTTGTAAAGGAACATTGCCTTCCATTCAATTCATCATGTGACGATGGCATATCTGCACACACTCTGTGTTTGTATAGCAATACAGTTAGAGGTCACTACTGTCGGTTGAGTCAGGCTTGGTCAAAACACACCCTGTCACATGACACCGTAGCCTAGCAACAATCCATCTGAGCCTATATTAGATATTCTGTACCATAAAAATCCACTCTTGCTATCGCTCCGTTGTTACTTTGCAGTCACGGATACCGTTGAGTGATGCGGCTAAAATAATGATTATGGCAGAGGTCAATCAATAAAGGACAGCACACTGATTTTCCCTTTAAACACAAGCTAATATTTACATATATTTTTGATTCATCTCTGATTCATTCCCATGTGTTGTAACGTCCTTCCTCTTGCGTCATATGGGATGTTCCTTACGTGGAAATGACATTGCATTGAAGCTGTGATTGTAAATGCTATTATTTGAATGTTGATGTGTTTGGATGGTTGCACCAAATATGCCAAAATTGTAATTATGCCCAAAACGTTAAATATCGCTTTCATTGGACCACAACAACATTTTGACAAATAAAATGGAATGGAATAGCTTTTGTAGCGCCTGTGGGATGTTAAATAAATTTAGGGGAATTTAAAAAAAAATAAAAAATTGTTGTTGATATAACTACCATATGTGTGATTCTGGAGTAATTATTTTTTATATGAGCCTAGCATTTCTGATTCTAACAAACGTTTTAAGCCAGTTTACCAAAACGTAGCAAGATAGTTTTGGCAACACCGACATAAAGTTTAGTGGGACAGCATAGGGCAGAAAGGACACACAAATACAGAACAGTCTCTTCCCTGCATGCCACCTGGAGCCAGTACAGAACCGCATGAGGACAGAGAGCTGATTTGCTGAGAAAACACACGCCCTTCTTGCCACACCCCATTTTCCACTTCAGGCTTCTTGCTCTGCTGTCATACTAGCTGCCTTGACTGGCTTCCCTTTTACGCTCTAATTCGTTCGCCCTCACTGACTGGTCCTCTGTGTGTGGGAGAGGACATGCAGAACTAAATAAGTACCGAGGTAATAAAGTAATAATAATTTGTTGCCGTTCTTAGGCAGAATTTTCAAACATCTTTCGGATGACATTTGAATTTGACTCCCTATCTGTACTTTCAACTCTTTATGAGTGCAAGTATATGAACATTACCCAAAACAATGGGAATGTTGCGTTATGCTAGCACAAAGGTTTCCTTTGATTTGAATCCAATGATATATTTCTAGAGTTTCATTTAAAAAAAAAAGTAAACAGTCACAAGACAGAAAACAGCACTGCAACTTTCTTTCATCTGGTAGAGGCATGTTATCCAAAGAATGTTTTAATGATTCAACATGTGGAACATGCACGTTCTTGCTACATGCTTTAACACAGGGGCCTTTAGAGGGTAACAGGAAAAACTTTCCAAGGCTATGACATAGCAGTGGTCTTGCATACACACACACACACACACACACCAATGTGTGTCTTCAAATTGACTTAGGCCTTTTAAATTCCATGCACAAATCTTAACTAACAAATAGACTGAACTGAAAATTAAATTGTCATGAGAGAATTAAAAATACCCCCCACTCTTAAACAGATCACATGCTGCAGTATTCATATAACCGCGTGCTATAGCGTGCATTGTCACGGGGGCATCACAAGCGAGACGCTTTTAGAAGGTCGGCTCACCTTGAGTGTGCCTCACATCACATGCTGCCTTTCACATGACCTTACCTCAGCAAAAAGCAGTTTAATTCTATTTTATTTTTCATCCACCACACAAGCAACTCCTCTTTTTTTTTTTTCTTACCGCAATGAATCCATAATGTTAAATCTCTTCATTTCCCAGACATTCTCATCCCACCCATAATGCTTCATTTCATCTGACAATTTCTTTTCTAATAAGCATCCTCGACATTTGACTCTTGACAATATTGCTAACCATCCTTTCTGGTCGGGAAGCACTATTAAGGGATCACGTCTGCGTAAAATCAGTTGGAAAAGCTATTTAGTAGTAGTCTCGTCTCACAATATTGAAATGAAATGGGCTTTTGGATTCAATGAGGTTTTCCACCCTACCCCCCTGCTTCATTCCCTCCCGCAGTGGATTCATGGACGCCTAATCCTCTTTCGGGATAATTCATGCCAACCATTTGTTGCAATAGCGGAGATGGATTGCAGTGGCGCCATGTTGATGTCCTGCTGACACGCTCGACCGACGTAACGTGATGTAATGTGACGAGCTGCCACCACGGTGCTCGCCTACTGAGAAGAACAACAAATGGAAAAATAACTCCACTACTAGCGTGCTACTACTTCTGCATGATCCTCTTCATCTGAACCAAATCCCGACTGCCCTAATCCTCCTCTTCGTCCTCTTCTTCCGCTCCAGGCGAGGCTTTTACTTTGTAGACTGTCACTTAATTCCAACATTAGCTCTGATTTAGTTGTATTTTTAAAAAGACATTCCTGTGAGAAACAATGGCAGACAGATTATCCAGACCTGCTCCTGTGTTGGATGTGCTCGTGGGATAGATGTTCAGACCCAAGTCCCGTGAGAACTTTAGACCACAGCTCCCCTGGAATGTTTAGACATAGGTTGATCTGTAAAGCTTGACTAGCCGAGCATCCTTAATGGAGGCGGCGAACCGAGAAGCAGAGGTGATACGTTTTGTTTTTATTAGCCCATTACTTTGGTCTCATTTAGATCAATTTCAAAGCACTGAATAGAACAGATAAAGGAGAAATAGCCACAAATCTATGATGATGTACTTAACTATAAAAGTCATTTTGTAAATGAGCTGATAGTGTTAGCGTACGTAGCTATCACAGAATTATTGGAGTTAGAGGGATTTTTTTTCTTCAACCTAGTGAGGAGTTAAAAAAATAGTTGAGGAAATGTGTACATTGTGAAACGCTCTGAAGCAATTTCCAAGAATGTTCTGTCTTTGCACGGGAATACAAATAAAGATTTCTTTTTTTTTTTTAATACTTTTTGTTAAATTGCCTTGCGGTCTTTGCAAATTTGAGATACCTTTTGATTATACTGTGTTTTCCTTACACATTTAGTTGACACATTTCTCTAGGAACTACTTAGTCATGTGGAATTTTACATTGCTCTCAGAAATATTTTTTTGTATGATTCTCAGTAGCACGCCATAGTGTGACAGTAACGTGCGGTGAAGTTCATGACTGGGGAGGCACTGACGTCACCCCCCCCCACCCCACCCGGGTAAAATTTGTCCGGCACCTAACCATGTCACAAAAAAAGGTTGGGGACCGCTGCTCTAGTGTGGCTTATTCATTATTTAATTCGAACTATTTAAATTAAAATCTCATATCAGCAGTCTTCACACATAAAAACACTCATTTAAGCACATGGTATCAAAAACTTGTTTTCGAACGTGCCTACTGTTATATCCTTACTATTTTCCGGGTTCTGATGTAGCAAGAATGGTTCGGACAACGACGTGATGGATACTGCTATATTCCTTCAACACAGTCAGTTCACTGTTTTCCCCCTACGGAACATGAGTTAGCCCAAAATATACAACACCTACCACTTCCTTTTTTTCTAGCCTCCGTAAGGTGTCTTTTCTAAGCCGTTTTGTTCATCTAAAGAAACACGACGTTACAGACAGATGACAAAAAAACACAAGATATTATATAAACCAGCTTAACTAGAGAAATTAGTTAATATAGCCACATTGTTTGAACACAAACTATAACTATACAAAGTCAGGGATTGAGGTTCAAAATGATACCAAATTATTGAGATTAAAAGGAAAATGACTATAAAATAATAATTTTTAAAAAAAGAATTCGTTTTTCCCCTTTTCATGATGGCAGGGGAGGCGTAGCCTCTCTTGCCCTCCTCTGACCGCACGTCCCTGTTGTGTGAGTACTAAACATTCACAAGACACAACTACGCACGCAAATACAGTCATGACTCAGCTGTTCACGGAGAAAGAAGGGCAAAGAGAGAGCGGGGCACACCCTGAACCAACAGACTTATTTGCACTTCGACTTACAGAGATTTGCTCTACTTGATGTAGAGAGTAACAAGTTAGAGGGAACACATCTTTGCAATTCACTAAAAGTACCACTTTGATGAATTATTTTAGTCTAATCTACTGGCACATTGTTTTACATTTTAGCTTCCTGGGTCGGTCCAATTTTTAAGGTTGCACTTTTAAAGGCATGTACCTGTATAGGCAGTGAGTCGTCTGTCATGTGTTTTTTCTGACCCCTTGTGGTCAATCAGTGCACTACATATGTAATTGTTTGTCAACTGTTATGGCACCAATGAGCCACTAGAAGGTGCTAGAGGAAAGGCCCATAAATGCTTTGTTTCTTTTTTTTAGTTTACACATTGTAGTCATATAGTGATAGTTAACATACAGAACCGATTAATTAAAATACAACTTTTAAGTTATGTCAAAATGTCTGTGAATGAAAAAAAAGTAAGGCATTACCAGTATAAAGACAAACAAGAGACATCTCTAAATTCACTTTTAAATGCCAGCAGTAAACCAATTTGGTTACTTGTGTCAGTCAAATAGAAAACTTGTTTACTTTATGAGAGCTTACAAAGGGCTGTGTGTTCTGACAAAATGAGGTCATTGCTATTCTGAGTGTCATTTTATAACAATGTCTTTGTGTTTGCTAAAAAAAAATCACAAGAGCCACAAAATGGAGGCATTATTAGTATGCATTTAATTTGTATTTTTCTTATTTTCACAGAATTTCATAGTTTTTTTTATTGTTGTCAAGCGTTAAAAACAAAAAACAGGCATTATTGCATTTTCATCAACTACAACAGCCAGTTAGGGTTGAGTCTTTTTTTTATTTTTTTATTTTTATCTACAAACACTCATTCAATCGACTCAATAAAGTGCTTTGTTGTTGTTGTTGTTGTAAAGTTACCTTTTTAACCTGGCTAACAAACAATTGTGACCTTCGTCAAGACAGTAGATCTATCATGTGTGCAAATACTCATTAAAAAAGTCACACAACACACACACACACACACACACACACACACACTCAAACAATTTGCGTGTGCTCAGCCCCGTGCTTACTATTGTTATTATATAAGAAAATAAGAGTCATGCTAATCATAATTAGCATATCAACCCACCAGCACATGCAAATATCCAATATTAAGTAATCAAACCAAAGTCATACATGCTCTTTGTTGGTCATTTTGGTTACCTTATTTGGTTATTCACTGTGGATGGCACGCATTTTTCAAATTATTTTCGGAATGCAGTACATTAATATTAACTACTGAAAACGTTTTATTGGGTATTATTTGGTTTCTGAAATAAGCTTTTTAAATGAGTATTATATCTGAAGATTATTGATGGACTAGGAACTTTTTTTGTCAAAATGTAAACACTAATGGAAACTCAAGAAATATATTAAAACATTTTGTTTTTTTATTCTAACTATAGTTATCTTTGTATTATCTTTCAGGATCTGATACACACCTACGTTTTGTTCTTTTCCCGTTGTGTTAGAGTCAGCACGTACATGGATTCGCACGTATATGCACACACACGCGTACACACACACGTACACGTACACACACACACACGTACACGTACACGTACACACACACACACACACACACACACACACACACACACACACACACACACACATCAACAAGAAACCCTGTTTTTGAGGCTATGAAGCGGCGTCATTTCTGAATGTAGAGTGAACATTTTTCCTCATGTTGGAACTCTGTAAGACTGCCATTGAATCGAATCGAGAGAAAACCAAATGCTTAGGCCACCTTCGAGTCCAATGACTTTTCCATTTTGTGAGGATGGTGAGTACTGCGTCGGACAAGTACCATCTTCTCCTCACTGTCAAGTCGTCAAAGTTCTCCATAGTGGCAATTTCACATGTAAGCAAGAAGTCACCGCAGGGGACAAAACGTTGTGTCTCTTTGATTAGCGTCAGAATGTTCTAGTTTGAATTGGGCGGGGAAAGGGGATTCCTCACATTACTGACAAAGTAAAAAAAAAAAAAAAAAATAGGCATTTTCTTCCAGTTAATCGTCCTCTTTGAGGATTCCATGAGATGTCCAAAGAACAGGAAGGTTTCATTTTCCACAGGAGGGGAGAGGGGGAGCACGGGCTGACCTTTATAAGAGCAGCACGGTTGGTTCTGCACGAGCCAGTGACGGTTTAACTCCCTTAACTCCTTTTATAGTATCCATTAAGAACCCAGACGGTGCTTTCATGCTCCCTCTCCGGTGATTAGCGGGGGATTCATGTCCTGCTGTTTTGACTGACAGGCACTTGAACACCTTTCTGTCCCGTTGCTATGGACGCAGAGGAAGAGAACATTTGTCACAATTTAACACGAGTGACTTAAGAGACCATTAACAAGGGGAATTTTTTTTTTTTTTTAGCTCACCTAGCTTGTATTTCTCTTTCGCTTCGGCTCGCTCCTTAGCATCAAAGTACCAAACTGTGATGGCGTAGCTGAAAGACAAACAAGATTTGGATTATGAGTTCACTCCTGTGGGGCTGCTTTGTTTATTCCTGTCTCTCGTGTGTGTGTGTGTGTGTGTGTGTGTGTGTGTGTGTGTGTGTGTGTGTCTCGCCAGCACGAGCCCTGCAATTGAACCTTCCTCTCCATCGGTATGCCCCCCTCCCTTCAGGAAACACATACTTCCTCCCTTTGACCCCACCTCGCCCCCCAGCACAGATGACGTTCAGTGACGTGAATGAAATTATCGGTCGTAAAGATTTGCAAGTCGAAACTTACCGAGTGGCGTAGGCGGGTTTGACTTCGTGCGGGTTGCGGCGATCGGACCAGAAGATGAGAAGACGGTCAAACCAGGGTTCGATGTTTGCGACCACTTTTTTGCCTTCGGGGAAGATCTGCAGCACTCCTCCTTGTGTCTGTGATTATATATATATATTTTTTTTTTTTTATTGTGTTCATTCACTTTCCATCTTCATTTGCTAACATTTATTGAATATAATTCCCAAAAGATGAGTTTTGACCATTTGTACAAACCGCTCATTTCATTTTATTATGACATGGCTAATATTTTTACTCAGCTAACATTTAGCTACAGAATAAATTGTCTATGTAATCACGGGTTCATGATTGTGCAAGATGGGTTGATACTTTGCTGATTATTCTTTATCTGCGTTGTTAGCGATGGCAACCGATCCAAACAGACATCCTAACTCGATACCTTACCACTCCAGATCCCGCACGTTGTCATACAACATTTTTTTTTCGAATGATCCGCTCCATTTTAAGTGCTTTACTGCCATTTTTGTGGCATCTATAGTCTATTTCAAAACTCCCTTTGTGGCTGTTTTCTTCATTTTCATACCTTCACATCCCAGTTTTTGTTGAGATAGTAGATACACGTGATGCAGCGGCCATCACCATTCGGGTTATCCACATGGCGGACATATCCCGCACCTTTACCCGGGTAACAGGCAACCATGGCCTACGACAAAAAAAAAAAAAAAAATGGGATGATTAGATTTGTTGAATGAATAAATTTATTTTCAGGTGTAATGTTGTGGCCAGTGAGGTTTCCTTCATGCCAAAAAGCATAGAACTATGAGAAAGGTCAGCAAGTGGTCAACGCTATTATCGACACATTGAAATCCACAATGGAAACAATGGTCTCACGCTGGTATTTCCCCCACTTGACGCCCGTGCGTCCGAACCGGCGAAAGCAGCTCGAGAGAGCGAACCTGCGTAACTCTTCGATGTGCATTCCGACGCCAAAGTGCTTATAATAACCTTAAAGCGTTCTGTGATGTGAAAACTTTAGCGTGAATGCGGGCTAAATGAAACAATATCATGTTTCGAAGATTTCTAAACATCTCCGCTGACTCGGCAGTTTCTCAACTATTGTTTTGCTGGCTGGCAGCGGAGAGAGATGCTGAATGATGATAGATAGAAAATATAATTGTTTTGAGACCAGAGTCCATTTTAATTCAATAGTGCCAATTGGCTGCAGATGTTATTATCTTCATTTTCCATTTCGTGGCTAATAACTGTCAAACGCCATCATCACATGAACTGCAAGTCGTGCGTCATTCACGACTAACAGGTTCCGCGCAGTTGCGATTATCGATTCGACTCGGCTCGCTTAACAACGTCGTCGATGCTGTGCTACAAGAGTTGACACCCTGAGGAAATCAAAACAAAGATTTCCAGCGCAACCGCCACCTGTCAGTGAGGCGGGACCTGAGGGCATCCCACTCATGTTTCTCATTCCCAGACAAGTGACTTTCAATTTGTGCCACTAGTGAACTCCCCGTGGCCTTCGTTTGGGTTTATCCATCATCCATTCTCCTAATTGGTGTTGAACTGAAACTTCACGTCACGTACTCTGATCCAAAGTCTTGATAAAGTAAGGCCTAAAAAAGTACAGATATCTGTTTTCAAAATATAAGAAGTAGTCCAGCTAAATCGATTTCATTGTCACACATGCACCCGAGTGACCCAGAGGAACCCGAGCACACAAACGCTTATGCAAACAAACGTCACGCAGCGTGACACGGCACGCCACGATTCTATCTACAGTCCTCAGCCCACGTCACATCTCGGCCGCAATCGCTGCCCGCAGTAAATTAAAGTCTAATTAGCATGGAGCAACGCGTGGCCCTTACAGATTCAAGCCTAGCGTGTGCCAGCCGCATGCCCGATCCTATCCGGTGGCGGCCGGTTTGGCAGACGATGCATGTTCTGCACAAGAACAAAAGAGAGGACATTTGCTCTATTGTGTGCGTGTTTAAAAATAATAAACGATTTGCTCGTTTGAGGATGTATCAGTCCTCGGACAGCAACATAAAAGGACGGAGCTTAAATCAAAACAAAACGACAGTCAACATCTGTAGCTGAGAGTTGTGTAACAACTGTTGGCCCGCAATGGTGGCACCGCTGAGCAGCGAGAAAAAAAGGGCATCTGAGGACGAGCTGCTGCAGCAGACGCTCTCGTCAGCGCCACAGATTTTGCTGCATGGCTCCTTAACTAAAAATACCGCAAAACTGCTTTCACATGATGGGGGGAAAAAAAAAAAAAAGAAGAAGAAAACACACAGATAGACCTTGGTCCTGTTGACTGAGAGTTTGGGCATATGCATATTGATATGACACTGCTGCTGCTCATGTTTTTGCAAATCTTTCAGACAACATAGAGCTCAGTTTGTATTGGCTTGTTACCAAGGAAACCCCCTCTGGCAAAAAAAAAAAAAAGTGATATGCTCTGATGACAGAGCAGTGAAGAAGCCAAGTTTGGAAAAAAAAAAATTGCATTGGGTGCAGAAGTGTTAAAATCCGGTTTTCAAAATGGATCCTGACTCCCGCCCCGATTCTGCCCCTCGCTTCTTCTACCAAATTTCTATCGCGACAATGTCTTATGTAGTCTTTCACAAGGGCGTTGTGGAAACTTGGCAATCTACCAAAGTTAATAATACACTAAATGAGGTCATGTATAAAACCACCTAACCTTGGATAAGCGGTTGAAAAAAAAATAAAAAAATTGGATGGATGTTAAACGGACCATAACACAGTTCAAATCCAGAGGCATTAAGAAAATGTTAGCTAAGTAGGAATCCCTCGAGGCACAATCTACACTTAAGACATTCACTTCCATTCAAGTCCTTTGACGTCTTTAGCCGTCATTAATAGTGAATGAGTTAAGTAACAACCTTGAGGGGAAATGTTCCAATGGGAGTACAAGAGTACAAAAGCAGTACAACTTTGACAGACTGATATTTCCAGAAAAATGACATCACATTATTAGGTTTTTTTTTAAACTTCATAGTCAACTAAAGTGCAAAAATAAGTCTCAAAGGGAAGGAAATGGACTCAAAGGATAGCGTTGCCTTCAAAGCCACAGATAGCTGGGCCGATTTCGAAGCGATAGTGTTTCACGTGCATTTTTCTTCCTCTGGGTGCCAGCATGATGTGGGCACTGGTTGGGGCAAGCCTAAAAGTAAGCTGAAGGCTTATGTGAAGAAAAATATCGACCCGCTGTTAAATCTCATCTTCAAATATGATTATGGGGAAGTAAATATGTAAGAGACGTGACCGAACCCCGGATCATCTCTCACCTTTGTGCGTCCGTTGATGACACAGTCGCCCAGCTGTCCATTGGCCGCACTATACATGATAGCCTCGTCAATAAATGACATCAGACTTCCGATGTGCTTACACTCGGGTTCGTGTCCTTCCACCCAGGCGATCTGGTCGCCTCGGATGCTTCGAGAGGGAATGCCCCTCTGGCTCACCAGCTGGCCGCCTCGGAATTTTCCCTTCTGATTTAAGACTTCGACCTCTTCCAATACTCGCTCGCCCAAGACCGGGCCGAGAAAATTGTCCTTAACGCAAATGCCGTAGTACTTCATGCAGGGAACGATGTACTGAAGAGCGACACGCTCGGCCGACAAGACGTCTGATGGCGGAGGTGTTGGGATTCCGTCGGTCTCCACCGGGGAGGTCTGACTGGGGTCGAAGGTGGCCGTCTGATATAAGTTGTGCTGGGGGGCTGTAGCGCTAACGGGTGTGTGGGGAGTGACACACTGGCTACTACTCAGCTGGTCACCATAGCAACCCTTACTGCCACCTGAGAAGTTGTGAGCGATACTTCCGTCAGCCAATCTCCTTCGCTTCGAGTCAGACTCCACCGAGGTAAAAACCGCATCCACGGGATCCCCTTGCCCCGCTGACCCGGTAAGAGTCTCAGAACCCAAATCCCGGTTCTCCCCGCCTCTTTTCTTTTGTTGTTGCTGTCTAGCTCTTAGGTCATTATTGATCCTCCTTTTCAGAGCAGGGTCCGCCGCATTCTCTAACAGACAAGCTCTGCTGGTGAGGGGGCCGGGGGGCCCCTTCATCTGTGCCGGGTTTGGCGTGTGGGCCAAAGCGCCCTCGGGGGTTCCTTCCACGGATAGAGAGGCAACGCCACCGTTGTAGAGCGGCACGCCGGTTCTGCATTGTTTGCTCGGGGTGGTGAGTCCACGCGGGTCGCTTTGGGAGGCTAGACCCGCCAGAAACTCGTCGGCGGTCGGACCCCCTACCAGCACACGGCGCAGGTCGTTGATCCCCATGTCGCTCGGGTGCGCGTGCACAATCTCAGCGAGCGTAAGAGCGAGCTTCTGAACGCCGATCCTCCTTTCCTGACACGCTGAAACGGATTTGCAAGAGGCAGAGGTTGGCTTTAAGAGATCCGTGCCTCCCAAAGTCTCCATTTCATCTCTTCATGCGCTGAATGTGCACGTAGCCCACGTCCGCCCTTCATCTTTTAGCTGAGCCGCTGGGTCGTCTGACGGAGAGGAGCTCTGATGCAAGCACTTTCATGTCCGAGCCTTGTTTTTCCTGCTTTGGCGACAACCGTCATCTGTTTCTCTGAACAGGAGAACTACGCCGAAGAGATGCTGGCATTATTCTCGGTAACGTTTTGAGGCTGTCTTGTGTATCTGTGAAGAGTAAAATGAGACACTTTAGGTCTATTAATAGCACAGCATAGGTCATTTATCATAGAGCATGCAATAAAAGCACAGTTTATAGGTGAAGTTACTGTTTTTATTTGCCAGCTTTCTTTCTATAATCTATTTATGTCTTTGGAACCTTAAGACGCATTATTGTCACTACACAACTAGATGCTCATAAAACAATCTTATTTTCATCAATCTTTTCTACTTAAGTCGTTCATCCGTTTATATTGTCACTCAATTGTTTAAATAAAAATAAAAAAATAAAAAAAAGACACTAGTCAGTTAGCCTTTAAACAACATTTCGTTTAAATATGCACAACATATGGCTCAATAAGTTTGGGTGATCAGGTTATTCCTTAAAATGCATGCAATAAATACATTTATAGTTTCAGTGCAATTTAAGAATATTTTAGAGTTGAAAATGAAAATAAAAATGTTTCAAGCGAAAGCGATCATCCGGATGAGCTACCACTTACCACAGCCATGTAAATCTACTCATGAGCGAGCGAGCGTACGTGACGAGCTGCGTGTACGCATGTTATTTCCGGAATCGTCTCCTCCAGTCAGCGCAGCGCAGCGTCCTCGTTCCTTTCCTCCGCACTTCCATTCAAATCGTGCAAACCAAGTGATGAAACAAAACGAGTCCACGAGATGCAAAATCACCCGGCCGGGATGCATCGACTGTACGTGTTTCTCTGCAAGTGGACTCGAGGTTGTCTTCTCATCTTCCCTCCCCCAACTCCCCCCAACTACCATGTCCACTCCCTCTTGTCACCACGCGCGTGGGCCATGTGAGCACCAGTCGCCGACTAAAAAAAAAAAAAAAAAAAAACGCTCGCTACCATAACACGTACCGCCCACCGCGAATAGTATAAAACTACCCACATTTATTCCCAATAAATTCACTTTACTTAATCGTGTCATCCAAAATTCAATATAAAAGCACACCACAATATGTAACACAAAAATGAGTACGTTTTGCAAAATTACACTTAAATCGATCACCACCTTATAAATGAACTAGTTTGGATTTATTTTTCATGTTTGCAAGATGATTTATTGCTTACGTTTGCTTGTATGCAAAATGAACAGCGAGGGCGAATGAGGTCAAATCCGATTCGGGAGGATTATTGTTTTACCCGTTGGGATTAGGGACACATATTGATATCATTCTGCCATGCAACCTGAGCATCAACCTACCTACACATAGATTCCGATAAGAGTATGTTCTGTTGATCAATTGTTTCAAATTGCCATGAATTAGGAGGAAATATAAATTGCTCTTGTTTGCAGAATACTTTTATTTTTTTTGGAATAAAGTTACATAGCAGTATGGAAAATGATGTTATGTAAATTACCTTTAGGCAGGATGCAGGTGGCCGTCATGTCAGAGACATCCGAGCTGTAAAAATCAAATCATAAAATGAAGGAAAAAACAAGTTTGCAAGCATGCACATTGAAACACCTGCATTATTAAATAATCCCGTTGAGTTTTTACATCCTGTCTCCCATTGTGCCCTTACTATGCATGCTTTGACAGAATTTATGACTTGGAGAGTTTTCATCTTTAACCTAAGTAGTCGCAGCCCTAGTTGTTAAATTTGCTTCTCTTCCTTGTTGGATTTTTTTTTTTCTTCCTGTTATTGAGTCTTTGCCATGCAAGCTCAGCGCTCCCTACGCAGCTGGCTCGAGCATCCAGAGTAGTGCAGCTCTGCACGTATTCATCTCCTCCTCCTCCTCCTCGTCTCCATCTCCCCCACTACTCTTCACACCACTAGAATGAAGCTGAGAGGACAACAGAGAGTCAAAGGAAGGTGGAAGGCCAAAGGGTTGCTGACTTGGTCCTTTTTTTTTTTTTTGGGACAGGGTCTCCTAGTGGTCTACAAGATAGATATTGTTGATACAAGATATTGTATGCACAGCATTAGGAATGATTGCACCATCTCCAGCATAATCACAAAATATATTTTATAATGGAGTGTTACTCCAACCCCAATTTCATTGACAGCTTTAAAAAAAAAAACAGCAGTATCTTGAATTTCATGTCAGTGCAAACCGAGTTTAGTTCGCTGTGAGGTCAGAGTCAGAGGTCAAATTCCATGTACGTGACAAAAAGAGGATCTTTTATTTATTAAGGTAAGGCAATTGAGAACATTTGCAATGCTTACCTAGCAAACAAGACAAATCACCATAGGTCTTCAAATTGTTGAGCAAACAAATTTATATTCCGAGGCTGAAGAATCCCTGTTACCAATTGTGAACATGTGTTGTGTTTACAAACACCTGCTGTTCCATTGTGTGAGGGAACGGTAGCGTGAGAGCAAGCTCAAAAACAGCTGTAAATTACATCAAAGCTTTGGCGTTTGGAAATAACACACACAAATAGAGCTTCTCCTCACACTGAACAATCAAATATGAGTTGTTTCAAAGTCCCAAAGGTCTCTCTAAAAAAGACAAAAGACCCTCAGGAAGTCAATGTTCAATTACGTAATTGAAGACATACAAGTACAAAAAAAATATCTCACATAATCTCGATCAAAAATGGATATTAAAAAGTGTAAGACACCCCAGTTCAGATGCCAGGTTTGACTTTTTGGCTCCACCGTGTGTTTTATTCCGCGACTTGCAACTTTATTCTTTGTTGTCTTCTCTTTTCGACCCTAGAGGGCGCTGCGCAGATTCTACGCACCCTATTGGCTGCCTCCTCCCGATTGGTCGTTGACTCCGTCAGAGTTCAAAGTTCGACACGGGGTTGTGTTGATACTTTTGTTTTTGCCCCAATCTTAAGCGCATTCGAATTTGGCGGTTCTCTTACGAGCGATGTGATGGCCTTTCTGCGGTTGTTCATGCGGCGTCAGTTGCCCATGGTCGCGTCACATTTATCCCGTGTCGTGGCGAGGCTGCCGAGACCACCCGACGGTGGGTTGCAGGGCACCACGCGGCGGCAACTCACAGAGAAGGGGCCGTGGGGGAAGAACCGGGCACCGGAGCTACCGACGCAGCAGTACCAGCTCACAGAACTCGACAAGGCGGACGCTTTGGTAGGCAACCTATCTTTACTAGTTTCCGTATTTAATTGGTTGTTAGTTGAAATTTGCTTTTTTCTTTCCCACTCTTGGCAGATGCTGAGGAAGTCTCACGAAACGGGTAATGTAGCAAAATACACACTAAAAGCTGTGCAGACATTTAAGCTCGCAAACATTTCATGACAAGAAATCAAAGTGGCGGAAAATCTGTACTGGTATTATTCCTACTTCCGTGTTCTGAAGGGAGCGGTCAATTCTCCCAAAAGTATTCAATGAGAAAAATACATTACTCAGAAAAAGTTGGAGATAATTCAGGATGAACCCAAAATACATGACAGTTTAACCTTAGTTACCTTCATTTGATAACTTTAGTTCATCAGTGCCATTTTTGTGTCAAGTTTGTTCCCTTTGACAGTTGTTGAAAGAAACTCCAGTGAAATAGTAACATTAAATTGCTAGATTAATTTTTTTTTTCAAATTGAATTGTTTTGCAGGTTTCCTTTCCTGGTTCCGAAATGGTCTGCTTGCAACCGGAATCGGCGTCATCGCCTTTGTGCAGAGCGAAGTGGGACGAGAGGCAGCATATGGTAAGTAAGCCTAGCAATTATCGAAAGAATCTTACTTTTGTTCAATTATAATATGATAAAAACGACACTTAAGTGCTATTTTTGTTTTCCTACAGCCTTCTTCATCCTGGGCGGCACCTGCATCTCCTTTGGCGCCGCCTCCTACGTGGGCAGCCTGATGACCCTGCGCAGGCTGATGTTGCTGTCCGTGCCCGCCCTGCTGATCCACGGGGCGGTGGTGAGCAGCGTGGTTCTCTTCTGGCTGTGCGCCGTATCCCTCTACATCGGCCGGCTGGAGGTGGAGATCATCCACGAGGATGACGACGACAACGACGAGGGTGAAGAGTGCCAGGAGTGCCGCGATAGGCGAGAGCACAGAAGCTACCGAGGTTCGACCCGAGACAGGAGGCACCACAACACCGAGGATGGGGACGCCAAGGGCCCTGAGAAGTAGACGGCTTCCAGTGTGTGTGATTGTGTGTATCTTCGCGTTTGAATGCAAACTCACGACGAGCGAACCTAAAAGTGGGCGTTAAAAGGGCCAAAGCCAACAATGGACTTCAATAACATGGCACCTTTTTAATTTTTTTTTTTTTTTTATACACCATTTATCCCACGCAACATTATCTCCACTCTCAGGCTACAACATTAGGTACACTGTACAGTCATACCTAATAGTATGCTGTTCGTGCAATTATGTTTACTAGACTGTTTCTATTTGATGTTTGCATGTATCAGCTTGGGCTTTTAAAAAAAATAGATTTGTAAATGTGATTCAACAAGGGCTTACAGCAACTTTTTTTTTTTTACTGTGGTTGTAATCATTTTATTTTCAAACAATCTTAGCACTTTGTTCATCGCCCGAGTGGCAACTGTTAATATAGGCTTGAATCACAATTGGCAAAGTATTGCACCTCAATTGGAGGTTGGCGTCTAAGGTTTATTTGTATTTATTGTTTACTGACCGGTACACGTCAGACGGTGAAATAAAACATGACACGAGCCAAAGTGATCGTTTCTTGTTTTGTTTTCACGATTCAAGTGAGGTTCAGTTTTAAAGTCAAACGAAGGGGTGGGATTACAATTCCAACATGACAAGTGACATTCTTCTTTTTATCTTGGAAATAAAAAGTACAAATGAACAACATCGAGATTGATCCCGTAGGCAGGACGCCCCCCCTTCCCCCCCTTCTCCGCCCCTTCACATACTGTAAAAATGAGAGAAGACACACTCTCAGATCCAATGTATGAGAAGCAGCATGTATGCTGTACATGTGTAATTTTTATAATGAGGCTAGGCCATCATCTGCATGCATGAATATATCAACTGCCTTGTGCTATCGGCGTGGGGGGAGGGTGGCTAAAGGAAGAGGGGTGCAAGGGTCTGGTTTGTGATAACGCACCGACTCGGCGAGGGCGAATGGCCGTGATATTGCTTGGGCATGGACGCTCCGCTGTCTAAATTCACCTTCGGTTGCCTTCCTCTGTCAACTTCAATCGTGGCTGTGTTACTGAAACTCAAGCAGGGCTGGGTTTCAAAGTGGGCTTGGGGTTTAAAAAATATTATATATATATATATTATATATATATATATATATATATAGAAACTCCAGTGAAGTCTATTCTCTCTCTCTCTCTCTCTCTCTCTCTCTCTCTCTCTCTCTCTCTCTCTCTCTCTCTATATATATATATATATATATATGATAATATATATTATCATATTTTTTTTATAAGTGATTCATATATATATATATTATTATTATTTTTTTTTTAAAAAGCCTCGCTATACATGCTCATTTTTTTTCAAGTAAGAGGCCTAATAAACTGTATTTTTTTTCGTTTCAAGTTTCAAACTAGTGTTTCAAACTAGGGTTTAAAATATGGGTTATGATTTGAAAGTAGTGTTTAAAACTAGGGTTAAGGTTTCAAACTAGGGTTTCAACTAGGGTTAGGTTTTCAAAGTAGGGTTAAAACTAGGGTTAGGGTTTCAAAGTAGGGTTCGAAACTACGGTTAGGGTTTCAAACTAGGGTTTCAACTAGGGTTAGGTTTTCAAAGTAGGGTTAAAACTAGGGTTAGGGTTTCAAAGTAGGGTTCGAAACTAGGGTTAGGGTTTCAAACTAGGGTTTCAACTAGGGTTAGGTTTTCAAAGTAGGGTTAAAACTAGGGTTAGGGTTTCAAAGTAGGGTTTGAAACTAGGGTTAGGGTTTCAAACTAGTGTTTAAAAGGCAGGATTTCAAACTAGGGTTAGAAAAAACTCAACTCGGGTTGAAAGTAAGGTTTTATCCTCTGAGTCTCGTTCATCTCCTCCTCATCTTACTGGTCCTTTTCATTTTCTTTTCTTACTCGTCTCCCTCTGCATGTGAGCGCACGAGTCTGCTTGGCATGCAGCGGGGTGGCGAGGCCTGGCGCCTCGAAAGGGCAGGGCGCCTACAGGCGAGAGACGCATGCTCACTGACAAACAGCGTCCATCTGCGACCTCCAGCGCACAGGTTCACTCAGAAAAAGAGCCTCGAAGTTCAAGTTGCAAATGGCGCCGCCTCACATGCGTCTTCTTGAGAGGAGATTTCTCAAGTGTGCTAAGGTGATAAATGCCACCAGTATGGATCACAGACCAGCTGTGACAGATGTTTTCTTCCTCCTTGCATCATATATTAGATGCAATATGCATTGTGTAGATCTTTTATGATCCTCTCTGCTTTGGTGCTTTGCCCCACCATCTTGTGGCATCTAAACATAATGGAAAACTACAAACATGCAGCCATTTAGGGGTATTTGCACCACTTTACAACACTGACTTTTCTTTCCTTTTATACTTGCCGAAGCTCGGTTGATAGGGAGCAAGTCTTAAAAAAAGAAGCTTCAAGCATTTAAATCCCATTTGAAATTTGATGTTAAACTCAATGTTTAACAAGATTTACACATTGTTTATTCAAAACAACATAACTGTCTTAAAATGTGTTAGCTTAATGCTAACATTCAAAGGGAATCGCTGTTAGCAGGCTAACGAAAATCAACACTGAATTTTTTACTCGCTACTTGATAAGGTTTGGTAGGGTTTATGTATTTCAATTGCGTGAATGAAACAAATAAGAAAGAGAAAAAAAAAAGAAGTATTTTTTTTTCTTTTTACTTGGCATTATCATATATTTTTATGAAGCTATTTACAACATTTTAGGCTATTTTCTTTCTGTGGCCATAATGTTATTTGTGTACATTTCAGCTGTGCAAATGTTGTCTACACCTATACGAAAAGCAGCAGAATAAAACGATAAAGGCAAAACAAAAGCATGCATACATTCCCCAGTGTACACTCCATACATCCGCTTTAGCACGTACAATGGCATTTTCTCCCCAACAACTGCTCTTGTTTAGTATGCGCTTCCTTTGGTCTTGAGGAGGAATGATCCTCACTCTAATGAACTTGGGCCTGCCACTTGAATGTAAAACAGGATTTAACCCGTCTTCAATGTCAGAGCCCCTCCCTGGGGCTGCTTCAGACATCTCACACATGCATAGACGTGTGCATGGACACACACACACACACACACACACACACACACACTGGCAAGCATCAGCAAGGCACGCCTGCGTATGATCTCTCAGAAGACAAACGTTCGTACATCCATATTGTGTTTTTGTCTTCATTTCTGAACCCATTTAGTCTTTGTTGAATCTAGCAATTCCCACCGTGTGGCTTTGTGTCAAAATTGAATACTTTTGTTTCCCATATAGAAATATAGCACAGTATTATGCTTCGTGGAGTGTTCTGTCTCCTCCAGCGGACACAATTTGTATAGAATATTTCCAAGATAGAAGCAGCCTTTCATATTTGCTCCCAAAGGTTGTTGTTTTTTTTTCTTTTTAACTTTACTTTTTTTCTTTTTAATTTGTGAGAGTGTGAAATAAACACACTGTTCAGTTGATGGGCAGCACAATATATAATTTAGTGTAGTTAGCTTTTTTTTTTTTTTTTTGTCCACAGTCCATGGCCATCACTACCTTGATGTCGTGAAACATCAGAAGTGATTCAGGTAAAAAAGAAAAGGAGTGTAAAGTGAGTGTATAAAATTTCTACAAAACAAACTAAATATCTGTACAAAAATGTACAAATTATGCTACCACTAAAGACAGAAGACAAATGTATGTCTAAGTGTGACATAAAACTTGACATAAAATGATTTTTGAACATTGAAAGCAAAGATTTATGTTTAGAAAACAATTCTATGTATAGAATATATTTGATTAGATTAGAAATTTGACACCTTATTTACCCTTGTAAAACATACATAAGTAGTTCTTTTTATTTTTTATTTCATTATATTAATATTTGTAAATGATTAAGTATTTTAGTAAAATATAAAAAGTGCCTCAAATAACTTGTGTAATTAAAAATAAAAATATAACATTCAATTATTATTATTATCTGCATTTTATGTTGGCTCAGACATGCTATGTTACAGATGTGTGTGTGTGTGTGTGTGTTTATAAGCATTTTATAAGTTAAGTGCTCAGATTGATGTTTATGAACAACATGATGAATGATGCAACAACTGACAAGCCAAACCTGTGCCCATCCACAGAAGAAAAAAAAACAAAACCAATCATAAACTCATTTGCACAGAAAATCAAAACAACGACATAACAAATAACGCCAGAGAAGAGACTGAGCGAGCTCCTCTAGTGACTGGAATATTTTATTGTTATTGTCATCTGTATCACTGCTTCTCGTTTTTTTTTCTCTTTACATTATTCATTTTGTTCGATAAGCGGCTGGAGTATTCACAAGGATGCGAGGATAACGTTAGATTCACAGTGATAGGCAAAAGGTTAGCTATTTAATTCAATTAAAAATGACACGCGCGCACACACAGACACACACACACACACACACACACACACACACACACACACACACACACACACACACACACACACACACACACACACACACACACACACACGCACGCACGCACGCACGCACACACACACTCCCAGAATCTGTGTGCTCACTCATATGACAAGTGCATTATGTCAAACATTGTTCACATTTTCTGAATTTGTATATTTCAGCACAATTGAGAAGTGGGGAAAGAAGAAGAAGGAAAAAAAAAAAAAAAAAGACAAACAGGCATGACATTTTTCGACCACAGCAGATAAAATGAACATAAGTGTAACTTTACATATTTATTTGCAGGCTTTCAAAGTGCTGAAGAATTCAAATAGGCTTCATTTTTATACTAGTATTCAAACTAGGTGAAGATTTAAAGAATCATTTAAATCTCATCACATTGTTCACAGTTTTATAGCTGTTCTGGCTGGGTCCTTTTTTTTTTTTTTTGTAAAAACTATCAGTGAAAATGACTTGAAGTTTCTTTTTTTTTTTTTTTTTTACCTCTTCTATTCAAGTGAAACCCCAGCACATGTAAAAGTGACGGATGGGGCTTTTATTCCCCAGTCGACTGACACCGAAAGTGTCTCCTGACCCGACTGTGACTTTAATGGCTGTCATTTTATGACCCGTTTTTATGCTCCGTTACTTCATCAATGACTATTTATTCCCTCGGCTGCACGGCCGAGCGGCTACGATATTGCGAGCGCTCTTGCGTTGTTTTCTGTTTTAACAGGACCGCGTTAAGCTGCGTGAAGTGCTTCCAGTTTGAATTTTCAGTTAAGTGCTAAAAAAAAAAAAAAAGACTGAAAATAAAATGTTTTCCACCTTTTAAAATGATTAAAAAAAATAGGATGCAACCTGTCATAATTTAAAAATTGACCCAATTATGGGGTGAACACTATCCAATTTTTGGGGTTGTTTTGTAGAAACCCCAAAGTCCCTTTTTGACCCATAATTTGAATTTTTTTTTACCTTATTATTTTTCAGACAATTTCCCTCTAAATGATTATTTTATTGCCTCATTCTAAAAACAGTTGGGTCAAAAAAAGTGAGTGGCTGCTACTTTTGTTTTTTGTTTCGGTACAAACCAATTAATTTTTTTTAGGGAGGGAGGGAGGGAGGGTCAAAGATAACCCAATTTGGGTCAAAATGGACTGACCGCTACTTGGGTCAATTTGACCCAACTTTGGGGGTTTGTTGTCGTTTTGTGGATCATTTAATACAAAACCCAAAGTGCTTTTTTTTTTTTTTTTTTACCCAAATGTTTTTAGAGTTTCTTATGTGGAAACAACACAATTGAAATGATGGCTTTCATACACAAACATTATGACACATTAATCCTCAAGAAAAAAAGCATTTAGTTTCAATTGCATTTCCTCCCTTATATATGATGGAATGTCTGGGTGTATTATTATTATTATATGTTTGTCCCCAACAATGTGCTTTTAATTAATATGACTCCTTTTTTTTTGTAACGATTTTGAATTAGAATACAAAAATCACCTCCATTCATTTTGAAGGAACCCCTAGAATCAAAATGTCACCCCAAAAGAGATTAATTATATAATACTGCAGTAATAAAAATCCACTCCAACAAGTGTCTTTTTTTTTTCTTTTTTTTTTTAACTGTGAGAGGGTTAATTGGGTTAATTGGGGTGATGGTTGAGAATGGGCGGGGGTGGGGGGGGGCCTTGCTGTGTGAGCTGAGGGTCATCATGGTTGTTGTCTCTATTTACAATATGGCTTCTCTGAGTGGAAGAAACGCAGAAGTGGTCCGGCGAGTTGATTATTTTCTTGCAAAAGTCTCCAGGGAGCTCCAATCAGAAGCCATCTGATTATTATTTTTTGTATTCTTTTTTAGTTTCCAAGAGTCGCTGTCAGCCTGTCCGGCGGCGATAGAAACGTTCCCCCAGCGGCGACTTGTCACACTTTTAACATCGTGGTCGTTCAAGTCCAATTAGCGACGTCCTCAGAGGCTTAATGTCCTGACACTTGCACACTTCAACATCTTTTTTTTTTTTTCCCCTCCTCATCTCAGTCCTCCTCGGAGCCGGCGGCCCCCCGCAATCCGTTCATACAGAACGGCAGTCCGGAGGAGAAGGGGCTGTCCGAAGGGGAGAAGCCGCTGAAGGGCGGCAAGCCGGCCAATCGCTGCAGGTGAGGGAAGAAGGCCGGCGGGGGTCCCTTGTGGTGGTCTGAGCGCAGCTGCAGCCCGTCTCCGTGTCCGACGCCGTGGTGGTGGGTGGGGGGGAGCTCGGGGGGAGCGTAGCGGATGGTGCTGGGGGCATACAGGCTCTGGGGTCCTTGGGGTCCCAGGGCCAGGGGGTGGAACAGGACCCGTCCCGCTGCGCCCCCCGCGGCAAGTCTCTGGAGGAGCTCCAAGTCGGGGCCGCCGCCCGGCCCGCCGCCCCGACCGACCGCCCCAGGCGCGGCTCGCTCCTCACGCGGCAGGGGGGACGACACGGGCATGACGGGTGACAAGGCCGGGGAGGGAGGGGTGAAGAGGCCTTTCGGAGGGGCTTCGCTGCTGGAGGAGGAGTCCGGCAACGGGGTATTGGGGCTGTCGCCGTTGAGGCTGCTGGAGGGGGTGTGTGCGTGAGAGGGCTGGGGCTGGCTGCTGTGAGAGCCCCAGCGCCCCCCGGTGGCCAGAGCCTCGTGTTCAGTCTTGATGCTGGCGGACGGGGTCACCACGCTTTTTAGCTGCTGGATCACAGCTCGCCCGTTGTGCACCCGCCCTCCTCTGTCGCCTCTCGTCGGGGCGTCCGCCCCCCTGCTCGGCTTCCCGCCGCCGTCTTCTTGTTTCAGTTTGTCACCGTCTTCCCCCTGCTCCCACTCGGGCTCCTCGTCTTCCTCCTCGTCCTCCTCCTCACCCTCGCTTTCGCTGGCCAGGTCCGAGGAGGCCGAGACGCTCTCCTCGGCGTGCCGCAGCTCCTCCAGACGGCGGCGGCTCTCAGGGGGGGCGCCCTCGGGCTCGGACCTCAGCGGGCGTTTCCTCCTGCTCTCGGATTGGACGGCGGCGGTGGTGAACTTCTCTCTGGTTTTCGTGTCAGGGTCGTTCTTCCCCGCTGAGCTCTTTGCTGGCTGGGAGCCTGAGGCGGAGCATGAATTGTAATGGAATGGTACAATATCTCTGGGTTATCCATTTTGTTTGCTTTTACATGTTGCGGTGGTATACGCTGGAAAATAAGATTTGTCTCAATAAAAGTATTATGGGATGTTGCAATGTCCTACCTCGGCCCTGCGGGGAGGTGTTTGTGGGAGGGGAGCTCACTCGAAGTCGCTCGGCTCTAACGCTCTCCGGCAGCTGCAGCAGATCTAGAGGAGTGTCGGGCAGCTCCGTTCGACTGCTGGCGTAAAGGAAAATCCAAATGAATATAAGCCATGAAAAAAAATAAATAAACAAAGACGGAGAGGAGACGGCAATTTAAGGGAGTAATCACTTTTGCAACAAGCTCTTATAAGTAGGCCGCTTTTGTCACATCAACATCACAAGCGGGCCTCAAACAGTGACACGTGAGAAGCACACACAGAGCCCACCTAGCAAGAGCCACGCTTTTCTCCCAAATAGACGAGGCTGTTGGAGAAGTTAATGAGCTCTTGTAATTACAGCGCTAATTAACTAAAACACTATTCAAGCCCCAAAATTCTGACATCGGTTGGTCGTAATTATACGGCCTCAGCCCAATTAGCATCGACATTCAGCCTTCTCTTGTTTTTGTCTGACTGCTCCGCCGACTCAACACGGTATTATGCACTTGGCGCGCGTGTGTGTGTGTGTGTGTTTCCTAATGAATGTGTGTAGAAAAGGGAAATAAAAGTGAGGGATTTATTATTGAGCTTAAGCTGTGGTCTAATGTTTGTGTAATAAGTGTGTCCTTCCTTCTGACAGTCTGACATTAAACGTTGCGTAATTGATTTCAAAATAATTACCTAATAGCAAAAGTGGCCGTCTACATATTTATACTCACGCCTCATGTGAGACCTCTTTACATGAAGGTTTCATCACATTGCTAAAATGATTTTTTTTTTTTAATATGGAAAGGTGTAGGTTCACATAATATACATAAAATGGAATTCTGTTTAAAAAGGAAAAAAAATGAATAAAAAATAATAAATATCAGATGATACAGTACATAAAAATGTATATAACGAGGTAAGAAATGAAAAAGAAATGAACTTGATTGATTCCAGTATACCTCACATGAGACCTCTTACATAAATGACATAGAAATGAAAATTACACAAATGAATAAATTAGTAAATCAATCCATTAAAAAATAATGAAATCAAGATTACACTAAAGAATTTACCAAACTATGAAAATCTATTGGAGAAAAAAGATTCCTTTGAGTATTCTAGAAATAAACACTACAGTAAAACTTTTTGGATCGTATTTACTTTTCAAGTACAGCACTTTAAATTTGACCTTTTTATAATTACCCGCTTTTAAACATTTACCTCCAATTTTTTGTTAACTTTTATATGCAATGCATGCTAATTTAATCGTTATTTACATACATCCTATTTTGAAGTGCCGTGTGAATGTTACAGGGATGAAATAGACTTTTTTTAGGAATAACATCTCCAGCTCTTGTATTGTGATCAGATGCAGGTGATAACGCCAAGGCCGCAGATGAGTACCTTTTGGCATTTTTCACCATTGAATATCTGTCAGCGCTTAACCCATCAACTTTAATGGGCCCCGATGATGCGTTTTCTTTCATGTCTCCAACATTTTACAGGTACCCTCATCAGCCGTTGGACTCCGTCAAACCTCATTCCATCACTCTTGCCTTCAAAGCTCGTGTGAACACAGCGTGGTGCTTCGCTTTGCGCTCCAAACTGACCTGATGACGCAGTTGACCCAGATGACGTTGCGCTCGTGGGGTGCTTTGTGATTTATGGACACGGTGGCGGTGGACTGGATCCACAGGTAGCCGCCTCGCTTCTGGAGCCAGCGGTAGTAGCCCGTCACCACCTGGCCTTTCCGCAACACTGAGGAGGAAAAGCCTTAAACGTGGGCCGAGTCACTCTACGATGTTAATCGCGAAATAAAAATGCCAGATTTTCCAAAAATGCCAAATTGTTGTAACGGACAGTTCCTGAGGGTGACACTAGAGGGCGCCAATGACACCGGAACAGAATGGACTCAACAGGCACTCCTTGAAAAGTATGTGCGAGGACACTCACAGTCTTCGTGGCTTTGCCTCAAGTTCTCCAGATCCTCTACATAGATGAAATGGTAACAAGTGCGTCCCACCACCTCTGCGGGCGTCAGGTCCATGTAGTCAGATATCCTGCAAATACACACAATCGGTCAGTCAGTCGACTAACAAGAGCAAAGAGGATCTGAAAAAAATTATTTGAAATTGCAATTGTAATATTGAGTGGAAAATAAACGCAATTAATTATTTTTCTAAATCAATCATCTCCAAAGCAGAGCATCCAGGAATACAAATGCACTTATACTGACTTGTACTAAATCAAAACAACTAACATTACGAGCAGTTTGAACATTAATCACGTGATACTTTTACATACCACTAGAGGGAGCCCATGTACCACCAGCAGTACTCTCGCCACACTTTGATTATCACAAGGGGGCAATTACAGGTGAAATAACTACGAAGACACTTCACCTGTTCTCGCAGTACGTGACCTGCAGGTCCATGTTGACCCTGAAGACAAACATGTGACTCTCCATGCGGACCTCGTTGAGCGTGGAAGGCGGAAGCGTGTGCGCCAGTGCCACCATCCCCAACGGCCGGGGCATGGAACGCGCTGAGCCGGGGACGATCGCGAGCCGATAGCGGATTCTACCCGTCACGTGAATCACCTGATCATTCAAACACACACACACACACACACACACACACACACACACGAAACAAGAGGAAAACAATTAACACATGCTAATACGATTGGATCCAAACTAGTGAATAGAAACCCATTTAAAAAAAAAAAAAAAAGAATGCAGCAGCTCTGGCTTTGCGGAGCAATAAAAGGCGGGCGCGCAGCTATTCAGTGTGAAATAAGGTCAAAGCAATAAAACACGGTGAAAACGACCATCTTGACACTGCTGTGAAACACTAGCAGAGCAAAACAAAGTGACAAGGCACTGGTTGTTATTCCTTCATGCAAAAAAAAACCCAACAAGGACACAGAGGACACGGCATTAGGTACAATTGCACAATCAAAATGATCAGTTTTGACTTTGAATGTTGCCTTTGTGTTTTTATGATTTTTTTTTTTTGAACCGGGTAAAAACATGCATGTTAGCTTCACTAGAGTGAACGTGTGTTTCGTCTAGAACACACCCTGCAATTGACTAGCACCTACGTATTGTCCGGAGTGTGACTCAGCTGTGATAGACTCCAGCAATAGGAAATGCATGGGTAGATTACATTGGCTTATAAAAACAAGGTCAACTGCCAAATAGTCCCAAGTCAGGTTTATTGTGTCATCAGTCCATCGCAATAAAAAAACTGAATGCAGTTTTATCCTGCAGGCACAAAAAGAGCATTTTGATTTCAATTCAGGTTATATGTGGTCTTTTATAGTTGGTTTTTGAGTTTAGATCTTATTTTTGGCATCTTTACTTGGGGTCTTTGGGTTTGAAAAGTATGCTCATGATAGCATTTGCTATGTATGCCATTAAAAACTTTACGTGTAAAAAAAACATGTACCGAAATAAGTCAAACCCTTTTCACCAAAAGACTAAAATTATGACAGATGCTAACGCAGAGAAAATTGATTTTAACAGTGTGATGTTTGGTAAATAAAGTACATTGTAAAACTTTTGACTTTGATATTGTTAAATGAATACGCCAGCTGTGCAGATTTTGTTTTGTGTGCCTAATGAAGTTCCCAGTGTGGTGCAGTGTATCGAAGAAATAACCAGCGACCTTGTATCCGGACGATTTGACGTGCAGCCCTCTCTTGGTGAGCGTGGACTTCATGCGAATGAAGAATCCGCGATCGGGAGGTTCATCAGCAGAAGAGTGAGGACTGGATGGCGCTGCTGAGGATTACAGAGCGCCAGATTAATCACGGACGTTCATCTCGCTCGGCGCCTTTCGGTGGCGTACCGCTGGGTTCGGGCGTGCCGGCCAGGGAGGAAGCGGAGGCGGAACTTGAGGGCGCGCTCTCGGGTCCCACTTGGCAGCCGGCCTCCGCCCGTAAGTGGGGCCTGATCCCCAGCCGCTCGGCCATCTCCACGTGGTCGGCCGGGTGGATGTAGTCGAACACGCTGCTGCCCGTCAGCTCCACCTGAGGGCGGACACACACGATTGTTCACAAAAAGCAAAACAAAAAAACACACACTGAACACAAGCGCCACCAAGAGAAATCAATATATGTTATGACAGGAAAATGAAAACCTTGCTGTGGGTTACAATTCAACAAGGTGTGTGGCGCTTGTACGACCTCCCGTACACATTCCGAGTCTCAGAGGAGCGAGTGACGACGGTATTACTCAAATAACCAAGCCAGATAAAAATCAATTGTATCTGCTGATTAAAAACGGTTGAACTCTAAGTATCTCCGGAGGTCGCATCACTATTCTTCTTCTTCCACTCCGACATCCCACCCTGCTCCTTCATTTAGTCGCTTCTGGCAGTCCATCCCGGCAGGCATAAAGAGCTCATAGCACCCGGCGTGATCCCATCATCACAATACATCATAGTCAAATCTCCAATCATTTAAAGGCAATAATGGCGCCGCTCTTGCATGGCATCCATAAAAGCGGCACAATCGGAGCAGGTGCCACCGGGCCCGACACTTGAGCGTGGAAATGTGTGTGTGATGTACACTGGGTTTCCATTACATTTGTGAAGGTGTGTGCGTGTGATTGTGCGTGCCAATAGGATTCCATCTGATAACGGCGTGGCTGCAGCAGCCTCACACCCTTGTCTGTAGGACACTGCCATTTATTACCGGATTAGAGCCATTTACTGCGGGCTTTATGGGAGCTTTAGCAGGCCCCTCAAGGACAGCCGCCGAAAAAGCAGCCACGCCGCTAAGGTGCAAACAGTGATGGGGATATGTGTTGGGAGTCTCTGACATCCTTTTTTTTTTTTTTACCCCCAATCTACTGCCTCAAAGAGGCAACACAGGCTTCGTATATCTGTGCGAGTCTGAGGGTATCATGGCGCCGCTACGCCGGGGCTAGCGAGTGACGTGATCCAATCAGAAATCTCTTTTTAGACACAATCAAGACACTCCAACATTTTATTTGAAAATATTCATATATTGATCAATTATTTTTATCAATAATTTTATTAGCCGCCCTATGTATTGGTGAGAAAAATGGATGAGAATAGCAGTTAGCTTTGCTAGCTTTAGCAACTCAGATGCTAGTCTTAAAAGGTTTCAGGGCAGGGTCTCAAAGTAAAACTCAATTTTCGCCGCTAAAATCTAGTCTATGACACTGAAAGCAACACTTACTGTCATGAGGATACATTTTGAATATTTTGTTTTAGAATCTATGTTTATCCGTTTTAAACGTGTTAGCAAAAAAAGCTGTCAATAATGTTAGTTAATCTAATTTGAGTCGAAATTCATCAGGTTAAAGAAAAATAAAAAATCACACTTAATATTGTGATCAATGTTGGATGGCAACTGAGTACTGAATATTTCCCAATAATTAAATCCTATTTGGACTGAGCAGCGTCATCGCAAAGGGCAATGACCTTATAAATTTTCATTCACATGTAAACCAATTTTGAAATTAGAGCAATGGATTTTCTTTAAATGCCCAGCTCCTGTGCAGAGTATTAAAAGGTCTATTTCCACAAGATAAAAAATACACAGAATTAATTCCCTTCATTAGGCAGCAAAAAAGAGGGCGCAGAAGTTGAGTTTGACTTCCTTTTGATTCTGAACTGACTTATTCATTCTCTTTAAACATTTAAAGTTTTCATCAAGAGGTTTGAGATGGACATGGTTTGTGGGATGAACCTGGATTTCACACATCTCCCTGGACGGGGAATGATTTTTTTTTTTTCCATTTTACAGAAGGACAATAAGTTCACCTCTGCTCCACTGAAAGATACAAAATCCCATCGCCCCTTGGAAGTATTGGAGACAACATCGAGAGACAAACAGGACCTTATGGGCTTTACGGTGATGGGGCAACGGAGGAGTAGGGGGGGGGGGGGGAGAGGTGTTGGGAGGGGGGGGGGGGGGGCTTAAGACATACGCGAATACTATCACTCCATCACCGGCAGGAGGGAGGGATTGGAGACAGAGATCAGACAGAGAGGAGGAGATGAGAAGCAGACGCAGCAATTGAGAGGATGAGTCAGGCTCAGACATAAAATTCAGGTATAGGATGTGGCGCGCGCTGGAAGGGGAGGGGGGTGATGGCGACGTGAGGAGAGACCCAGATCATTCAAGTGCATGTGTACGGCTAGACAGCCTGTTTTTAATACCATTGTGTATGTCATTGTTTGCGTGCCCTGCGCGTGCATGTTCGTATGTACCGGGATGAGAAGGAGGAAAAGAAGAAGAAGAGGAGGAAGGAGGAGGAGGAGGAGGATGAGGAGCACGAGGTGGAGGAGGGCAGCGAGCAGGGGGGAAGGAGAGACATGATATAAATAATAGCAAGGGGGTTTTAATATGTATGAGGCATCCGGGCAGTGGTCCACAACACACTCGCAGTCCTCACTGACTGATGGGAGAGGAGAGAGGCGAGGAGGGAGGGCAAGGGGGGGGGGGGGTTAAGGAAGGGGGGGGGGGGGAGTGGGGGATGCATACTAACCATTCCCAGATCAATTCTCCTCTCCTCCCTGGTCCGAGCATCCTTCCTCTCTTCTCTTTTCCCCATTTATCCCCTTTCTACAACCCCCCCCCCACCCCAGGAGTATCTCTCCCACTTCCAATCTCCTTGATTTCATCCATCCTCTCACCCTCCGCTGCTTCCCATCATGCACTCTGGCGCACGGCCTTATTCCAGGTCGGGGGACCCCGGTGAGAGGAGCAATGATACGATTGGGCATCTGGGGAGCGGGAGGCGGGGCGGGTGGTGTACAGGCCGGTTGTGCCCTTGGTCAAGGTGTGTGACCCGGGCTAAGCCGGTTAAGCAGCCGCCCCCCCCCCCCCCTGTCAGGGGAGGGACTCGGGGTCAGAGGGGTCAGACGTCAGGGACGAGAGGCGGCGGGGCGCCCCCCCCCTCCCCGGTCCCCACATGCCCTCTAAAACAAACCACCAGTTACACACTTGCTCTCGTTTGTTTGTCCGTCCTTCCCGTCTCCCCTGCGAGCACCAACAAAGTGTGTGTGTTCGCCAGACTTCCCGTTCCGTCTTCGTCTTTTCTCCATAAACACAGCAGCACACTACCTCATATATCCTGCCTCCTACCATAAAGCCTGTCATTTTTTTTTTTCTTGAGTGGGAGGGGGAGGGGGGGGGGGAAGGTAAACGCGACGTTGTATGCTGAAGGTTTGGGGCGTAATCTGCGATCATAAATAATTTCATTAGAATGCTGATGGCTTAGGTCCTGTTTGAGGAGATGTGATGGGTTCGGCCATCTGCTCAGCTGATAAGAACAGCTCTGTTTTATTAGCATCTCCACCCAAGCCCGGCTGTCTTGTTTACCTCGGCAATCCCACGGCGAATTTCCTTTCCCGCCGCACGTTAAAACTCTATTTACGCACTCGTAGTCGCCTGCTCATCTTTTCTCTGTCGATTTCCCTTGTTCCCCCCCCCCGCTCGTCATCTTTCGGTTTTGTTTTCTCTCATGCATTTTTACTATACGGACATGCGTGTCATGTATGTGAGGGTCAATCCGAAACTTAAAGGTTTGCGCCTTTATCTGCTAATCCTTCCTCTCTTTTTCAATGTTAAGTAGCATTTAAAGGGCACAGGATTTACACCGCAGGTCCAGGTGTACAATTTCGATTTAATGCTTACATTTTTTTGGACTGTTCTTTGAGATGTCTCCATTTCACCCCTGAAAATCAGAGATTTTAAAATGAACTTTGCATTTGCGCGATTAAATAGATGAGTCAAAAATTTCCATGTTTTTATAAATGAACCAAATCCTGACCCTCAACAGGGTGGACATGTTTGACGAATTGTTAATGCTAACAGATTTTATGAGCTATAGATTTTTTTTTTTTTTTGCTGTGGGTTATTGAATATTTAAAAAACAACAAAAATAAATTGTAATTATTGAAAAGATTGATCCAGCAAACATTAGGCTTCATTGACAAAAAAATATATAAAATGCCTCCAATAAAATCCTTTGCAGCGGTTATCATCTACAACCTTGAGTAATTCCAGAGAATATTCCAGCACAGCTAAACAAAATTAGACAGCCATGAGATAAAAGACAGGTGCGAGCCTAGCGCAATGACCGACGATATTTCATCCCATACACGCGGCGTGTGATTACTGTACAGAGATTAAGAGGAAAAATCAGTTTACTTAACATAGCCGCCCGCAGACCTTCAATCACAGCCAATTCCCACAATTAAAATGACTCTAATTTACATCCATTATTGTCGCGCTCAGCTCATTTCCCCCCCTTTTTTTTTCTCCCCCTTCGATAACACGCTCTCCTTCCCGCTTTGAAACATTCCTCCCTTATCACACCTCCCCCCCTCCCTCCTCCCCCCCCCCCCCCCCGACTGTCTCTATCTATCATGCCATCCCCCTTGGTGTTTTTCCCCCTCCCTACAATCAATGTGGCTTTTAAGATGCCTATCGATTTGTTCCCCTAGACAGGCCCAGCGTGCCGGGGCGACACTTTGATTGCTGGGCCAGTAATTACTGTTATTATTTATGCATCTGGGCAAAATGGCAGGACTTAACATTCACAGTACAAGAGGCCACAGGCAATCAACAGAGGTGAGCACCTGGAGAGCGAGGGAGCTAAGGAGAGAGCGGAGATGCTCGGAGAAGAAGGGCGTTATGTGCGTTGAGCCATCAAAGACACGCACGTCAAGGCACACGCCTGTTTTACACTTGCGTGATTATTTAAAAAAAAGCATGAAGGGTTCATCGTGTCAACTGATGTACGGATTGTACTTCAACGTATTCCGATGGAAAAAAAAAAAAAGAAGGGAGGTTTGACATGAATGAAAGATTAATGAAGTTGACCGAATGAATGATGGCTTGTGTACACGTCGGCTTTACCTTACCTGCGAGAGTCCCAGGTAGATAGAAACTGTCTCTGAGATGTAAAGAAAACGTCCCTCCTGGCTGACCACAAACACGAAGCCGTCCAAAGACTGTGCACAGACACAACACGTGCACAAACACACAACCAAAGACAAATAAGACATCTAAATTAGAGCAATTAGTGTGTATTGAACAAATTACAACGAGCAAACAAACAACCTGTCACCCTTCGGCTCTTTCTTAATTCAAAAGTACACACACGGACAAACGCATACACACACGGCATATATATGCAGAATATTTTATGCCACATGTCAATAAATTTGCATTCATCACACAAAGCAGGCTACACGGTCCCAACAAGTGCCTAAAAACATGTACATTTACACACACACACACACACACACACACACACACACACACACACACACACACACACACACACACACACACACACACACACACACACACACACACACACACACACACACACACACACACACACACACACACACACACACACACACACACACACACACACACACATTGAAAGATAAAGACATACAAGACACTTGGTGCACTATATAGTACAAAGAACAAGAGCTGCTTCAATCAGATGTAATGAACTCACAACCAAAGCAGTACGCTGTATCTCTTAACACAGACACACACACACACACACACACACACAGACACACACACACAGATACATATGCAGACAGCAAGAGAGACGCAGATAAAACCAGAGTCATTACAGTCTGCAGTGAGTCTAATGAGAAGTGAAAGGTATACAACCAGCCCATTAGAGAGGACTGCTTCACAGAAAAATATTAATCGTCACAACAAGCTTCCACGTACACACACACACATACAGACACACACGTACACAAACACACGTACGTACACAGAGCAGGGCCACTTGGCTGTAAAGAATGATTGCTATTTTGGCGGGCTGGGTGCTTAAAGTGGCAGCGGTAATTTATGCAAGTGACACATCCAGTATGCAAATGTGTGGCCGCACGGGGTGCGGGGAGTCGTGCGTCGTGGCGAGGAGAAAACCAGCCGCCTGAATGTCGGAGAACTAAAGTGCAATTATCAGGCTATTACGGCCGGAGGACGGCTGGGGAGGAAAGAATCATACACTTTTTTCCTTTCCTCTTCCGCAGCGTTAATTTGATTCCTATCAACGCCGCTCCCTAAGTCTCCCATCCCTCTTTAAAATGCCAGAGGAGAGCGGACGTGTGCTTCTTTATTTTTTTCCACAAACTGTCTCACTTCTAAATTCCCAACCTCTCTCCACCTGCTCCCACGCCTCCCTTATTCCATTCCCGCCTTAATCCTTGTAGTGCCCCCCTTATCCCTCGCTGCTACGCTTGCTATTCCGACCGGCGTCTATCAAACTCCGCCCCCCTCCCCACCTTCCCTCCCTCCCTCCTCCCTCTCGCAGCTCTGTTCACCTGTGCAAAACGTACACAGGTTAGCTAAGACGTCGTCCGATCCTCTGACGTTCACGGCTTGACTGTTGTGAAGATGTGTTGTCGGCTATTTTAGGAGCGGCGAAAGGCCGAATGATAATAGCTTGAAATGAATCAATTGGGATTCATGTGTTTTGGTGGTTGGCTGAACTCAACAGGTGGCAAACTGTGGAAATATTTCACTGAAAATTAGAATGGTAGTGAAGAAGTCCCCGGAAAAAAACTGTGGTCAATTCTCAAATATAATAAACGCACAGTCATATAAAAAGGCAGGAGTGATGTCGCGCCCCCCCCCCCCAAAAAAAACCCCCAAAAATATATACAACTAGCATTTATTTGAATCGTCCACCAGTCCAGGTTGTATAAAGAGATCTATTTTACATTTTACATATTCCATATACACATTTTAAACTCACTTTAAAAAAATATATATTCTTCTAGTAAGACAGTGTGAGTTTTGTTTACGACAGGAAGTAGCCGAAACATGTAAAGCAGGTAAACAAAACTCCCTCTATCTTACTAAAAGAAAGTTTTACCAAATTAAAGCCAATGTGAACTTCCACCAAACATTTTAAACTCATCTATGAATGACCTGATCCTTCTGTTATTTTAAAACTCCAAAGTGTCAATTGAGCACAAACCTTGAGCTATAGGAAGGGAAACATCATTTATCCATCCTGTCAAAGTGTTGCAAAGGAAGATGCGAGTATTGCGGCAGTTACCTGCAGGAGATGTGCCCCGAGGTGTTGTTCAAAAATGTCAGTGGCCAGAGAATGTGAAGACCGTCTCACTGGAGAATTAAAAAAACAGGACAACATGAAGGCAAACCGAAATCCAAGCTGGAAAGTAAGTAACACTTCAGAGATGACACCGCGTTGTCTACAGAGAATCGACACATTCAAATTGATTTTCTAACAATTACTATATAAGCAATCATCGCACAACTATTCCGGAACTTTGAAATTGAACACGCTGTTGAGGATAGTTAGGGCACATTATTTCCATAAAAGTAAAATGAATAGTTTTAATTACCGACAAGTACATCACTCGAGAAAATTCATGTGAGAGCAGGCTGGGCGGAATATCAATCATGTGTGAGTGGCATCAAGCATCCCTGAAGACTCAGCACATTTTCTCGTAGTTAATTACGATGCGATATTGGAGGAATAGATAGCATTAAAAAAAAAAAAAAATCTAAGGAAATTACTTCATGATAAGTCTAGTTTGTGTCATTGGAGGAAGCAAGAATGGAAAGAAGATCGACATTGACAGAGCATATCGATCTGTTTTAATATGATTTGAAGGCTTCATGCATACTTCTGAAAATCCACATAAAGCCAATCGACTTCTATCTTTTGGAAAACTTAAATAACGATCCATCCATCACTAATGTGACTCTGTGCTGCTCCACCATTTGTGTTCAAATATCTAAATTGCTAAATAACAGTCGCAGCGGTATTATTGGTTCGCCTTAGTCTGGTGTTTGTTATTGTTTGTCAGCATCAAGCTAACATGACTTAAATATGGCAAAAGCTACGTGGTTGTTTTAAATACACGACGTGTATCTAATTGTTGCTTCAGGTTTTCCTTTGACTTCAAACCTAAACTGCTAGTTCACTGCCACAATACAAGGTTCACATTTCAAATTTTTGCTCGCATTTAAAAGTGGGGAAAAAAAAATCATATCACATTCAAGGCACCGCGGAATAAAACACTTGCGTTGAAAAACAAAAGAACAAAAACATTTGTAAATAATGAAACAAAAGAGAACATTTTGAGGAGCACATCGGGATGCGCGCCAATCAATCTTTCAAACACACGCACACACACACACACACACACACACACACACACACACACACACACACACACACACACACACACACACACACACACACACACACACACACACACACACACACACACACACACACACACACACACACACACACACACACACACACACACACACACACACACACACACACACACACACACACACACACACACACACACACACACACACAGTGTCTGCTTCGGCACTCTTAATGCATCCCAAACACAAGCTATCAGAGCTGCTCGCTGCCAAAGTGGTGCTGTTTACCGAGGCAATTACAATACAAATAGAGTTGGAGGTGGTTAGCCAGGCGCTTGCGGGGGGGTTTATACATTGAGTAGGAGGGTAGAGGGAGGGGGGGCGGGATGTGGGGGGTGCAGGTTGAAGATAGGTATGAGAAACGCAGCAAGTCTGAAGCGAGGAAAATGAGAAAACACTAAGCAAGGCGAGAGTAGTGATCACTTTCTTCCAAGACGACGCGACGCGGGGCGCGAGGGGTCCTCTGTGACGTGCAAGATTAATTCACCAATCAGTCGTATTTACTGTTTTATGTTGGAGGTAGGGGAGGGGGGAGCGAGACTGGGGGGCAGGGGGGGGGTAGTACACCTGCGAGTGCGTGGAGACCGTATATGGGGAACTAATCACACTTCAACAGGGCCGCTTTTGAACAGTCTTCCCTATCCGTGTGTGTGTGTGTTTGAAAGTGTGTGCATGACTTTTGGAATCATGCACGCGCGTCTATGTGTGTGTCTGTGTGTGTGTGTAGGTATGTGTGTCACTGCAAGGCTGAAGGAAATCAATACACGTTATGACAGGAAAATGAAAGCGCTGCTCTGGGTTACAACTGAACACGAGGGGGCGGGGGGGGAGCGGAACACACGCACGCACGCACGAACCCACGCACGTACGGACGCACGCATATTTATATATTGGCCAGCTGCCTGCCTGTGATGTGAGTTCAGTGAATAGAAGAGGGAGGCATTCCATTAGAGTTATAGACGCACACACACACACACACACACACATCTCAGGAATACACGCGGCAATGATTTCTCATGCACAGAACATACGGCATCCTTAAAACGCACACGCGCGCACGCACGCACGCAAATACAGAGTTGCCGGACAAAGCCACAGTGGCATTGTGAGATTGGGGTCCCCCCTGTGTGACTGTGTGAATATAAATAAGCCAAGTCCATTCAGGGCTGTGAAAGAGGGTCTGGTGCTGGGACCCTACAGCCTAGCCAGTCAGTGCCCGGAAGGGAAGGGATGGATGGGAGGGGGGTCAGTCTATATGTGTGTGTGTGTGTGTGTGTGTGTGTGGGTCAGGGGGGGCAGCACCCATCATATCACAGCAATCTAAAAGGTCACACAGCATATGTGTGTGTGTCTCATGCGTCAGATCCCAAGAGGAGTGAAGGTGATGGCGGGTGATCAGTAGTGCTGACTAGTGTCAACATGGCGGAGGAAACGCTTGAAGTGACATGAGGCTAGGGAGGAGGGAGGGAGGGGGGGGGTCGGCGGTGGGGGTGGACTTGAGCGGAGGTGGTGGGGGTCTGATGGATGAGTTTAAACTCACACTCACAAATACACAGAGGGCCATTTATTAAAGACCGCCAGGGTACAATAGGGTGGCCAGGAAACCAAAACACTGGACATGCTGTGTGTGTGTGTGTGTGTGTGTGTGTGTGTGTGTGTGTGTGTGTGTGTGTGTTTGTGTGTGTCCACAATAATGCGCACATGTGAAGAAAGGCTCCCACAGCAGAGTCGGTATCTGACTCGGAGAACAAAGGTCCTTTTGTGGAGCAGTTGTGTGTGAACTTCTATTTTACGTGTGGGGAGTTGAGTCAATGAGTTTGATGATGAGCGGACCATCAAGAAATTGAATATGAACTTGCTCAATGGATGAAATGTCTTCTTTCAACCATCTTTTGACTACGGAAAAAAATCGGGAGAAATTCTTCATGGATGGAATGCGACGAGCAATTTTCATGAAGTAAACTAAATAAAGAGAAGTACAAATATTTGGGCTATTTTGTTTTTTTCAGACCGACTCAACACTAGTAGTCGCCGATACCGATACCAAGCACAGATACTGCCACTTTTGATTGTATATAAAAACAAAAACATTTCAAAACAAAAATGTATTTTTCCCAATATAGCTTGAAAAATGGTCTGCTATCTCTTTATTTCTACTTCAATTGCATCTTAATGGGCATCAGACATGTTTTAGTTGAAGATCGTAAAACGGCCACAGAATCGATACTGGTGTCAAGAGCCTCCATGAGTACAGATACCTTAAATTAAGGTTACTATCGGGACCACCACTCTAAAATATTTAACAGCATACTCAAAATTCTAACAGCGACTTTTACACTACAAAATGAACGTTACCTACTCATCCAAGTGACCACTGAGGTTTTCTTTTTTTTTTAAAGAATGTTAAATGAAATTGAGCTCCAGTTCAGTACTGTTTGGCCAAGTTCCAAACGATTCATCACAGTACATTTAAGTTTCCCGACAGGCTAAGATTTGAATCGACGACGTGTGAGCTGGTGTGATCTTTGCTCGTCGCTCTCCATCGCACCCGTGTTTGAACGGCCGGCTGGGACTCTGCTCCGAGGCTTAATTTCATTGTGGGAATAAGAAACAGCGGGACAGGGCGCCATCGTGCACGTTAATTATGGTCTGACTCGCAGGTCAATTCTCCGGGTCTCCCCGGCGCTCGGCGGGGAGAAAAGACAGAAATTTCATTTTAATGATTTTCATTATACGTCTGTCTAATACATAATTTAGTCCCAGTTAAGTTCATGACTAATGGCACGCGCGCACACGCACACGCGGGCAGGCAGGCACATAGGCGGGCACCTCCCCCCATAGGGTCAACCTTTTTAACCCGTTGCCATGGGAACCAGATAACAGTCAACCGCGCCTTCCTCCGTCTCCTCATCTGTCATGATCTCCCGAGTTCAGCGCTCGCACCCTTTTCAAAACACGAGTCGGATCGCCCGCCAAGTTGTTTACTCGCATCCGATTGTGATGTTTCATCAGCTCGACGCTTGCAGATAAAGAAAGACTGACCCTAATTGCCGTCCCCCCCCCCCGGCGCAATTATCTTCTCCCTCCATCCCTCTGTCTCCGCGCCGTCATTCCCTCACTCTTTTCGCGGTCGAACATAATTTGAGTGCAATTAACTTGCCTTAAAAGCCCCGGCTGCTTTTAACGGCGTGAATTAGAGGGGTGGCAGATGCAAAGGGGAGGGGAGGGGGGGGGCTGACGACGGCGACGACAAGCGAGGGAGGGAAGGCGAGCAGAGTGAAAGTCAATGTCAGCGGCGCTCGGCGGACGAGAGGTGTGTTTGACCTCACTAACAGAGACAGTAAAACACTTGAGGCCGAAGCCCACTTGTCATTGTTGGATACCTTGTAAACGATGGGAGGGGGGGGGGGGGCGGGGGGCTCCCAAGCTGCCATGTCGCACCTGTTAACCGCCCAGTTGCGCCACATTTGTAATGAGAGCCGGCAATCATGCGGCAAACACGGAGACCTTTTCATTTAGATATGAGGACAGATTTCCCCGCCCGATTAAGTATCGATATAGACTGTGCAGAAATGATTTTTTTTTTTCTCCACAATTTCCATATATTTGAATTTGGGTTTTACAGACAGATCCATTGTTGCGCAATTTGTTGTTGGATCGTATTCCACCTTTAAGATCACGTAAAGTAGAGGTTCAATGATGAATCGATAACTCATCGATAATCGTTTTTTCAATTTCAGAATTCAAGTAAATAAGGATCCATATAGGTTTGATACATTTCACACAAATTGCGCTGGGATTAAAAAATAATAAATAAATAAAAACCATGGCCAATTAAGGACATACTCGTCATTTTTTTCCGAGTTGAGTTGTCTTTCAACTGCAAACATCCCTACAGAAAATATTGCCACATGTAATGATAGTCAGAGGAAAAATGATAAAACACCAGCATCAAGCTTCAAACGCGTGTTAGACAATATTATGCAAATGAGCTCTCCATAGACCCATGCTATAAAATAGAGGAATCCATCAATGTCAACATGTAGACTAAAGATCAGCAGCATGTCAACAGAAAGGAACACATTTGGTGACTAAAATGAGATGAGCTTAGGTGAATTGGAGACACAAGACACACTTTCTTTTGTCTACTCCTATAGTCCATTCAAAAATCTAAATGGATCCATTTCTGTTTCAGTACAAAAAGCTATCATTACCATTTGCAGGAATAATCACAAATAAAAGTGAAAATTCGATTTTGAGAAGGTCTTGGAACCATCTCCTTAAAATGTGCAGGTGCACTTAGTGCGGTGGACATATGTTGAAGACAACTGTTGCCAGGGAATGTACCAAGAAAGAGATGGATAACGACAGAATCAGAATGAACGCCTTCCTTCCTTCCTTCCTTCCTTCCTTCCTTCCTTCCTTCCTTCCTTCCTTCCTTCCTTCCTTCCTTCCTTCCTTCCTTCCTTCCTTCCTTCCTTCCTTCCTTCCTTCCTTCCTTCCTTCCTTCCTTCCTTCCTTCCTTCCTCCCTCCCTCCCTTCCTTCCTTCCTTCCTTCCTTCCTTCCTTCCTTCCTTCCTTCCTTCCTTCCTCCCCCCCTCCACATCGCTCTCTCAATCTCGCTCCCTCTCTCCCTCTGTGAAGGTCATGCAATTGATTTTGCTCTGTCTATTCATTTTTCAAGACTGGCTTTGAAACGTGGGAAGCAGACAAAAGCCACAGCGGCCCCTCCCCTCTTCCTTCCTTCCTTCCTTCCTTCCTTCCTTCCTTCATCTCGCCCATCCCAAAACCTACGGACGAGGGGAGGGGGGGGGGGGGTGAATGTGGAGGAATGTGACCACCCTCCCTGACCACTCTCCCTCTTGCCACCTTTCTTTTTCCTCTTTTCTCCATTTGTCCCTTCCCATCGTTCTCTCCTCCATTCACGCCTTCTCCGACCACATTCCGCTTACGGAATTGAAGTCATGCATCACACTTAAAACTTGGCCAATGCATTGTGGGTAGACATGTTCAACCTGATGTCCAAATTAGCATTGCGGACTACCAGTGCGACTTATTCAGTTGTATTTCCATCTACAATATTCCTGATAGTCATTTTCAAAGACATGTCGTGCAGTTGAAGCCAAGATTGCTTCAATATTGACTAATTGTGTGCGCTTTCATGTTGCCATCTCAGATTAGCGAGCCGCTAAAGCTGCCCCGCCCCCTTGTCTGCACACTGACTTAACACAAACAAATGTTTAATTGTATTTACTAGCGTGGCCACCTGCTACCTATAATCTAAATGCCCAAACCACACACACAAAAAGTCATTTTGGCGTCATCCTGGATAGCCTGTTTCTCACGAGGATTTAGGATTTGAATTTGGAAAATAGTTTCCAAATTCAATAGAAAGTAAAGCGTTTGCAGTATTGGGTAAGTTGCTTTTAAAATGCAACATAATAACCTCCTCCACCTTAATATTTCAACAATTTTCACTCAAATCATTTCAAATCATCATAAAATGATTTCATTTTAAATTTAAGTGTAATTTTAGTTTGATGAGCTGTCAATGGAATTTGAACAAACTAATTTTAAAATTTTCAACATGAAGCCCGGTTAACTCTAATTGAAAGCATTCGTCTGCATTAATTATTATTATATTAATTAATGAATAATATAATTTGCATAACATGACACTAACTCAGGTCCGTTTCTTTTTTCCACGCAAAACAACGACAGGATTCTAACATTTACCATTTTAATACACTGATGACCTTTAACAAGACAACAAGCAACCAAAACAACAAAGCAACACATTTTTAATAAGCCTACCTGCCATTTAATTTTAAGTGGAATTTTTCCACAAAGTCATGATAGCTACAGCTTGAATAACAAACACAGTTGCTAAACAACAACAACAAAAATTCTTTCTCATGTCCTGGTCATGAAAACATTTAAGCTAATGGCCATTACTCTCATTTAATAAAAATA
Organism: Syngnathus leptorhynchus; assembly: GCF_054491065.1. NCBI lineage: Eukaryota > Metazoa > Chordata > Actinopteri > Syngnathiformes > Syngnathidae > Syngnathus > Syngnathus leptorhynchus. The sequence goes on along the minus strand of NC_141201.1, from coordinate 4,527,994 downwards.
AAAAAGTTTAGTTCTTGAACATAAAATGGTCAATATTGTGAATAGTTTGCTTTGGACTGTGAAGAAACTGCAAATAAATGCAACGCGGGCACAAAGGTAAGTCTTTCCTCAAAGTGTCCTTTCCCGAACCGGCCGATCAATCCTTTGAGCCTCAAGAGCCCCTTTAACACAGCCATTGTATTGACACAAGCATCCATACCCGACCAAACTTATTACACTATTAAAGCCATTATGTCTTATCTGGAACACACAATGCTCTTATTGTGATAGGATCACGCACACACACAGCAACAAACATGCATGCAATTAGCATTACATTTTCCTTTTCATTTTTTTGCCGCCGTTCCCCCCCCCCCCCAAAATTAGACCAAAAAAATGGCATAATCACACACACAGACACGCACCAAAACACGCACCTCTAATTGTATTGTATCTGCGTGGTTTCCCCTCAGTAATACTAGCAATTAGACAGGCTGTGTAATTACACTGTCCTTGTTATACAGTTAATTCCTGTAATTACAAAACGCGCCAATAGTTTGCCTTTTCTTTGTGTGCTGTGCAGACAGGAGGATGGAAGGACGCCTATGGAAAGTCTGCGTGATTAAAATGCATATGCACGTACGTGTTTTGCTGGCTTGTGAATGAGCAAGTGTGTGTGTGTGTGTGTGTGTGTCTGCTCAAATGCAAAACACTGTTAATGTTCGAGGCAAAAAGACAGCTGAAAATGATTTCGGCCCAAAGAAACAACTGTCGCTCACCTTTGCTGCAGTTGCTGTCTCCCTCCAGCAGGGGGCTCCAGGGCGGGTCCCCTTGACTGGCAAAGGAGCGCATGTGCAGGTAGCTGATGGTCAGCCGGATGACCGAAGCCTTGTCCAGCTGGCTGGTGATGGCGCCGGGCAAGGGCAGCATCTTGGCCAGCTCGAAGAACTCAAAGTTCTCCTTCCCGCGTCTCGACCGGGCCGCATTGCGCGACTTCTCTTTGCGCAGGTTCTGCAGACTACACAAGATATGGATACTATATAAGATATAGATCAGGATATAAAAAGTCTACACATCCCTGTGAAAAATGAGACCAAATTAAATGATTTCAAAACCTCTTGCATCGAGATGATGTAACCTGTGCAGAAAACAGTGTTTGCAAAATTGCGCACACCCTCTTCTAGCTGGGGATGTGGTTATGTTTAGACATAACCAATCATATTGTAACTCAACAAGTAATTTATGAAGGCAGTGGAAACCCATTGTTTGTCCTTGTTAAGTCAGTTAATCATTTAAAAGTTGATTCTTCAGTCAGTTTAGTAGTCCAGGTTATACGTCACATTGATGTGGAAAAGGTTTTTGATTCAATAATTCAATTAAGGATTCATTTTTAATAAAACAAATTTGAACTGTTGGTTGATTTTGTATGAAAAATACAAAACTGGCTTTGCCATTTGTTAATCTTTTTTTTTTTTTTACTGATCTATAATTGATAAGAGATAAAATGGTGATGAAAACGGTAGAGCTAAGTCACTGGGAAAAAATTGGCACACATCAAAGACATCAAAGTAAGGTTCATTGAATCTGACCCAAATCTCCCCAAAAAAAAAAAAAAAGTCAGTGCTGGGATTGGAGTTTGGCTTTCCAGATGAAAACACAGAAAAACACATGTGCTGACCACCTGTTGATGGAGCCGCGCTCGGGATAAACCAGACGTGCCTCGGCGTCAATCTGAAAGCTCATCTCGTAAATACATCGAATGGTAATGGCCCTGCTGCAATTGAAGTGAAACAATCTGTATTGTGACCCATCTCCAACAGATTGGCCTGGTAATTACAGGCAAACTCCCTTCTTCTGTCGACCGCAGCGCAGTCCTAATAATGCCATTTGCTTCCAAATCCATAGGTGCGCACACACACACGCACACACACACACACACACACACACACACGCATATATCCCTCGCTTTCCCTCCCACTCCGGCTCGCTCTCATCTGGTCCCGGGCTTGTGAGCTGGGGCCTTGATTGAGGGATCAATAGGAGAAGGAGGGGCGCAGTGACAGAAAGGGCGAGGGGGGTGTTGGAGGGGCCGGGCTCAGGTAGCCTGTCTCTCTGATTGGGTATTGACTCTCCTCAATGGGGCCTGAGCGCTGGAATTATGTTGTCACCGCCACTTCACAATTTGTGTCGCCGCTGTGCACCAGAGGGGGAAAGTGTGCGTGGGGAGCTTTCGTCCCTCGCTAGTGTTGATTCTTATCCCCCTGAAAGTGTGCACGCTCGGCACATTGTGTTTGTTTGTACCTCAATAAAGTGACAGTGGTTGCCTTTCTCCAAGCTATTGTCTAACATGTATAAATTGTGTGTGTGTGTGTGCATGTGTGTGTCAACTCCCTGTAACATCTCATTATTATACAGCCATGACCCCAGCCACAGAGAACAATCAATACACACACATTGATTCTGCTTAGTTTTTATATCCGCCCGTAACTGACTGCCCATTAATAATTCCAGCCAAATTTACTTAATCTCCCACCAAATGGGTGGAGATTGGCGGCAGGGGCGCGATTGACAGGTGAAAAAACAATAGCGGTTGGATTTCCAAAGCGCTCGCTTGTCTTTCCTGCATTGTGTTGCATCGATACTGTTTATTTTCCGTGTGTCAATGAGTGCATTTCACCTTGTGGAGATGAATTCATAGACATGCGCCAAGGCTTAAATGGTATCATCCGGTGTGTGTGTGTGTTGTCTCACCAGGGCAGGGTAGGAGGCTTGGCCAGAAGTCCTTGCAGGAAATCCCACTCCACGCTCACACACTTCCCCTCACTGACAAACGGCATGGTGGCCATCCTTCTTCCAATCCGGCGCCCACGCCGCTCTTAACGAAGGCTTTGATTGGCGGGCGAGCTGACAGACACGGACCTGGATGTCCCAAAAAAGGGAAGGGAAAAGTGATGAGTTATTTATTCTTTCAAGGTATTTTGAGATAGATGATGAAATAATATACTATTAATATATATGATAATATATAATATCTTGCATGACCAAATTTAGTCAATTTAATAATTTTCCACAAATTGATGCTAACGGTCATTCCTCACGTAGTCTGTTTTTAATTATCAATCAACTAAAAATAGCAAATTGCTTAACTCTCTGGGAAATGTCAACACACTGGCGGAGCTAGAGGGGGGCACCGGGAGCACCGGTATCCCCCCCAAAATAATGCTCCAACCCGCCAGAGAATCAGGTTTTTATATTTTTGTGAAAATTTTCCCTCTCATAAAGAACACAGAATGAATGATTATGAATTTTTTTGATTTATTTCATTTTAGCATTTTTTTTCATCTAAAAAACCTGATTTCAAAAAGCAGTAAATGTCTGTATTCAGCAACGATGAAATCAACATAAAAAGAGCTTCACTCAAGCCACAATCAAACATGTCCCTCCCTCCCTTCCTCAAACATCGTCAAAGATGAAAGCCATTTTCTCCCACCTTCTGCCCATCAGCGGCACACCTCCTACATCCAGTCTCCATCCCCCAGTGCTGTGTTGACATTTAAAGGGCTCACGTGGCCCCGAGCGTGGCGGTGTCATGCCCTTGGGCCTGAGATGCCCTCTCTCCTCCTCACTCTACACAGACTGTGGCCGAGCTGGATTAGCTCAATACAGTAAGAGCTTGCTATGTGAGCTTGACAGTCGCTGGAGCTAGCGATGTTGAAATATATGCATGACAACCTCTTGGACCACGTTCAAATACAGCAGAGTCAAATGGATTGGTTGTTGAACAGGGACGTTGGGTCATTGGCAAACGTCCAAATGCTCGTTTGACATCCCCGTGTCTCCTTAGATCATTTCGATCCATACCTAGATTCAACGCGCGTGCATAGTCGTTTTACAGTCACAACATTACATTGAGCTGAAAGCTAAAGCTCATTTCAACCAATCATTAGATGGTAGTGGTTATGAAAAATGAAATTAAAAACTCTAACCCTTGTAGACTTTTGCACAGCCTATTGTTGTGGTACCCACCGCATATTGTAGGTAGAGTACCTAAGGGGTGGAGCTAGATTCTTCCAAGCTGATTGGTTGGCAAGGACTCAATAGTAAAAGAGCAATATCTGAGACAATGGAGCGGAATCTGATATACAATTGGCTGACGGCCAGCTCGGGGTTTGCCCCGCCTCTCGCACAAAGGCCAGATGGGAGAGGATGCGGCTCACCTGCGACCCTGATGAAGAGAAGCACTATAGATGATGGATGGGAGGATGAATGGGAGGATGGATGGGAGGATGGATGGATGGATGGATGGATGGATGGATGGATGGATGGATGGATGGATGGGAGAAGGGATGGATTGATTGTTGGTTGGTCGGATGGATGGACATTTACACAAGTTAGCTCACGGTGCACCATCTGACGAGTACCGAGTGTTTTAGTTCAGGTAAACAGAAGTCAACCACTTCCTGCCACTCTTTTGCCCACAATTGATCAGATTTGTTCGACAAAATCAATTCTGCCATTGGTAGTCGCGGATGGGTGGTTGGCAATCAAAAGTTCTCAGTTTCACTTGACACAACCAGCATGGGAATACAATCCACCACACATCAATTGACATCATCCAAACCCCAAACATCCTCCCTGAGGTATCCCTCCGACGTGTTCCTAATGCTCTGCCAGTTGTCAGCAGAGGTCAACCTTTTCTGAAAAGGAAAAGCCCTCTCCGAGGACCCTTACACGATGTCCCGACTAACTTTGAAGGCTTTTCGTACTAGTTTGTCGCCATGATTATTGGACGATTTCTCATTGAGCATCCTGTTTGCCGGAGGGGAGACAGGGTCAAACAGCGGGGAAGCGCCTCCCTGTCGAACAACATTCACCTTTGTCACCTTCCCGATGTCGCCGGGATAAACCCGCATCAAGTACAGTAAGAAGGAGATCAGAGAGAAAAAGCAAGTGCAGAGTTTTACCATTAAATCTCACCCTTGTTTATCTCCTAATTGACCTTATCTCTGCTTATCTAATCTCTCGCTCCATCTTTCTGTCCCGTCCAATCTCTCCCATCTCTCCGATTTTATCCGGGCGGTCGCATCGGCGTAATGGACGGGGGGCCTCCACAGGTAATTATTCAATCAGCCTCATAACCTTGTGGCGGTTTGGGCGGCCCATTAATGCACTCACCCAAATGGAGCCGGCCACTTTGACTGCTAATCCTACGGAACAGCAGAGCGGGATGAATGTCAGCGGCGTCGCCTGGAGAGCGCTCCGATCCGCCGCGTTATCCCGTAAAGGAAATATTTAAGAAGAGACGAGGGGGGGGGGGACTCGGCCAAACGGTCAGAGGTAGAATCTGCCTTTTTTTTTTTTTTTTTTTGCCCACAGCTGTCGAGATCAACCTGTATCAAGTGCGACCGCAGGTGTTTTGAATGTGTCGCCGGAGCTGCTACATATTCATAAGCGCCACGCGTACGTGCGTGTGACCCTATAGAGTCTGGCACAGCGGCGGCAGCCGGAGAAGCGAGGGCAATGCGGCGAGCTTTCGTGCATTTCGCTGGCTGCTGGCTTTGGCTCAGGCTCTTGTTTATTTTCTGCAGGGACGTTTTAATTAGGGCCTCCAGCTGTCAGAGGTTCGTTAGCGCGCCCCTCCTCTCCCCGGGCCGGCCCACCCCGCGGGGAGTCGGCGGCATCAGGCAAATGAACACATTTGAGTCAAACGGCACGCAGACTGACAATAGCCCTTCGCCGCCACGCCAGCGGCTCCCCGAGGTGGAGACATGGTTGTTTTATGCCTCATCTCCTCAACCCCCGGGGTCCTGAACAGAGTCTGGCCGAGACTGACAATGTGCTCGCTCCCAGCAGGAAAAAGGTGAAGAGCAGCGAGAAAGGACAATCAATTGTCTTTTTTTTTAAGTCGACGGTGGATTGTGATTATTTACCAGTTGAGTCGGGGGGGAAAAAAATGAAGTCCATGCAATCAAAATATTTCCCAAATTTGTCCTGAGCGTCACTACCAAATGTGGTGGCACTGATATGGATGAATAAAATTAATTTGGTAATCCACACAGCTCTATTTTTCTTTTGAAGGCATCCACCTGACTTCTCACTCTTGCCATCTCTTAGTCCGGAGGCATATTTTCTCATCCCCAATCTTGCCATCCATATTTCTTTTTCTATAAAGCTCTTGGGCACGATTCAATTATGCCCCAGAGCGAATGGCCACACAAACTGTGCGACATTTAAGTCCATAACAGTTGGAATGTTTGAATCTTGGTTCCAGCTGTCTTGTGTGGATTTCCAGTGCTCAGGAGACTGAACCAGAAAGACTGAATGGTGGAAAGACAGCAAACCTGCTATTTTCAAGGATGTCAAGTCCAGATCTAGAATCTAGAAATCCAACCACAGTTCAGTTTTAGATTAGAAGTACCTGTGGTGAAAGGCAAACTGTGGCTGGAGTTCTACAATACGATCTGGACCCGGATTTGACATCTCTGTTTACACAGCAAACAGCGTTTTATTCTGAAAATATCTTCCCAAATAAATGTTTACAGGGCATTTATTCAATTCATTCTATAATGTACACATGTTCACTCCGAGTTGAGTCATTATGCTACGTTGAAGGTAAAACCAAAGTCGAAATAAAAAAGCCATATGCAAGATATTCCGAAGGATAATATTTTAAGCAAACAGTCAATGTCCAATATCACGGAAGATGGAGCAAAAACACGCTTGGAAATCACACGGACGGAATATTTGATGTTGCTGGTTTTGCAGCTCTGCTTTCATGTTGTTGAGTAGTTATAATTGAGTGTCTGCAGCGTCGGGGGAGATGAAGTTTGGTATTCTGGTTGGAGGGCTAAAAACTACTTATCATGCATTACGGCCCTGCTTGGACCTCAAGATTTGGAAGTCAAAAGAGTTTCTAACGTACGTTTTTTTTTTCGGCTGCTGATCAATCGACAGCTGCTGGACATGACAGACCCCCCCGCCGCTCCCCCCGCGTTTTCCTCAACACCCCGCCGCCCTAAAACCGCATCCCGATCTCTTAATATTCCATATTCGCACTCGCTCGGCATTCCACCTCCGTATGCTGCTGCTGACCTTGACGACTGGGGGATCATTCCCAATCCAAGGTTCTCTCCAACTCTCAAGGGCCCCACCGCCACACTTCTCCAGCCCCTTGGCCAACCCCCCCCCCCTCCCCACCCCCTCCTTGTACCCCTCTTCGCTCCTCCCTCGGCCCCTTGCCTGGATCATTAATTATCTAATGGAATCAATACATCGTTAGATTGGACCGGAGTGACCCTCGGGTGGCTTGACAGAGGTACTGAGGTACAGCAACGATACGCAGCTCCTTAAGAATCGCGATGTCCCGAAAACTGGCGGAAAATTGAATAAAGACATGGCTGATAAATAAATGATTAGAAGCGTGAGGAGAAGGGGGTGGAGTGAGGCAAATCAGAGAGAAATGATGGAGAGAGAGATGGGGGGCAAGAAGAAGAAGAAGGGGGGTGCCACTGATGTTCACCATTGGGTGATCAATACAGTTCTCCTCCTTCGCTTTTATTACAAGGAGCTTTGGTGAGGCTGGCTTTTATGTCAACGCCTCTTCACGGAATCAGAAAGCAGACTTCATTAGGTACACCTGATATCACATTTTGCCTTTCTTTTAAGGTAACCAAAACATTCCAGAGTCCTTTCAAAATGGCGCAATGCGGTTCGACAACCACAATAATAAGCATATTAATATCTTTATGAAGGTGTCAATCAACACAGAGTGTTATTATTTTTTGTAAAGGCAATATAAGGACTTTCCTCCCCCCCCTCCTTGACAGCTACTGGATCAGGTCAGACTGACTTCTACACGAGAAGAGCTTGCTGTGATTATGCGAGCTGTTATACTTCAGGGCTTTGTAGCCTAATGTCATTTCATACATGACAGGAGACTCCCTTAAAAGAAAAAGAAAAAAAAAAAAAATTCCAAGTAGATCGTTCCTCTTTTGACTAAAAGCAGACACGCGGGGGATCAAGCAGATTTGTCGGAGAATTAAAAAAAACAATCGGTAAAAACAATTAAAAGTCCTATTCATGAGTCCTGTGGTAGCTGATGTTAAAGAAGACTGGTCCAATTAGAAAAACACACATCAGTTTAATCTCTGCAAGGGGGGGTGGGAGAGCTTAACATTGGATTTACTGCAAAGTCCAGCGTACAGGTTTTATCATGCTAACGGACACTTCATGGACACTACATTAGGTACGCCGGCATCGTCAAATGACGGATGAGATATTTTAAAGACTTGAAACTAACGATGAGGAAATACATTTGACGATGTAATTCTAAAAGTGCGTTTAACGACATGACTGCATTGTTACTCAAAAATACTTTTACAATATATATATATTTTTTGATCATACCTCATACCTTTGCATTCACTTCTACTATTGGCCACACAATATAAAAAGAAAGAACCTCACTGGGGTTACCTGAATCGGACATTTTTTTTTATTTTTCAAAAACATTTCTACACAATCTTAACTCAAAGTATCTTTGTGATAAAGCCCACTAAAGCAATTAATCATATCCACCGATATATATATGTCTCTCTGAATCTCTCTATAAGGCTGAAGATGCTAAATCCACTCCCGCAGGCAAGGATCACATCAGCTCTGACCTCTAAATATCCACAGGCCATAGCGCAACACACAGACTCACAATCTTATACACGCACACACACATGCACATGCGCTAACATGGATGTATCAATTAGCTCGGTGCAAAAGTCAATGCTCAGAAAATCTGGTGTCTGGAGAATGTTCCCGCTCACTTGGATATACTCACTGGGTAAAGTTGTTTGACGAGATCATAGATACAACAAGCGAAGAAAACGGACAGATATGAAATTTAGATATGCACATGTGACAAAAAGCGTGTATTGGTGTGTGTGTGTGTGCATAGGTTGGTGGATCCCTCCAGGCCGGCGTGTGAATGACAGTGGGGGTTATGTAAGGAGCCGCCGCGGGGCCCGAGTGGACAGTCCGAGCGGAGATCAGGTCAGCCGAGTGTGACACTAAACACATCTCCCTGACACCGCGCTGACACTCTCTGTCACAGACGCACACACACACTGTCTGTCAATGCTCGTCAAGCACTCCCCCCCCCCCACACACACACACACACATACATAGGTGAGCACACATGCACAAAGTTTGCGTGCGCTGTCTGTCAATAGGTACCAAAAAGTGTGTGAGCGCAAAGAGAGGAACATAAAGAGGTGTGCGTCTTTATCCATCTTAGATTTCAAATTCAAATAGCGTTTGGAATTTCACCAACAATTGAAATATATGTCTCGAAGGTTGGGTGAAAAAAGAAATTTGCAGTACTTCTTAAAACGGTCATTATGACCTAATTGAATTGATAAGATGGAAAAACCACCTCGCCTGAGGAAAAACAACCAATCAGAGTCAGAGGACTTGATTTGGAAGGAGTTGGGCATTAGTTCAAGACACACGCATCACAACCTTGCACAGAATAACGTTTTAAACCGTTATGTCGTGTTTTACAAACATTCCAATATTACAAAAGAAATTCTGGAGTCACAAGGTAACAGGTCACGGCAAGGCTGTGGAAGTGTGCCCAAAACATGACACTCCACATACCAAGTTTTTTTTTTTTAAATAATTAGGCTTTGTTTTTGTGAAGGTTCCACAGAACAGTGCCGCTGACGGCAAAGAGGAAATGTAGACAATCGAACTAGGAATTGATTATGGAGAAATGGTAAGAAGCCAGACAAACTAGATGGAAGCAATCAGGCGTGGAGCTCCTTGGAACATAAACATCGACACACACACACATTCACACAACGTTGTGGAACCATCAAACCGTTAAAGACACCATCTCCACAAGATGAAAGATTATCCATCATGCATCCAGGGAACACACTTGAATTCACCCCAAATGCCGTAAACATGATTAGGTGCTGCTGTTTTGGTTAGCAATGTAGTTCAAAAGTCCAATAGTCTCCATGAATGGAGGAGATACGGTATCAATCTCATGCCGTACTATCAGCAATAACTTTTTGTAACCTCTTATCAAAATGTTCGTGAAATGTTACCAGTACGGCTTGACCTTGAAAGTGAGGACATTCCGTTTTAATCAGTGACTATGACAAAAATATCATTAAAAATGACAACAACTGGAATTTCACATCAGAGACTCATCCAGTCCAATAAAATAAGAATTCCACTTATTTCTCTCCTTGCTTATTCCCAAGAACTCGCGCAGCGTGGTGATTAGTTATGCTCAAAAGAGGTTTTTGCCATAATGGTGGCAAAGAGGATGCAAAGCTCACAGCGTGATCATCAAACAGGAAAAACACACACAGAGGTGCTGATGTGGGCAAAATGAGACTCCTCCCGTTGCCGCCTTTAAAACCCGTTGAAATTTTCTTTTGCTCGTCTACCGTTGAAACGATGCGGGGCAGGGTCGCTCGCCTTTTGGCGGTGAGCGCGACGCGCCTTAGATGGAATCTCGTGGAAGAAGCCGGCCTAATAAAAAAGGCCTAAAGGTGGGTCACGGGACAGGCATATGATATATATATATATATATATATATATATATATATATATATATATATATTTGACTAAAATAGTCACTCCATCTATTTTTAATATATATAATATATTATATAAAATATCTATAATATTAGATTATATATAATATATAGAGATATACACACACATATATATACACTTGCACATGTCAGGGCTGAAGCGGATGGAAAGGCTCAAGGGCTCAGTGGGCCCATGCACGAAATGTGATGACGCGGGTCTGTTTCTAGTCAGGGGCGCAATCCCATTTTTATTGGCGCTCCCGGCGCCAAGTGACTGCAACGTGAAAGTGAAACGAGAAATATTCCTCTCATTTTTGGAAGATGTAAATTCGCTCAGGCCAACTTTTTTTTTTTTTGCATTCAGCCAGTGATTTTGGGCATATTTCTTCATGGCAGGCAGGTGTGTCTGGCACAGCACACTTTCCATGAATGACATCGTGGTTGGATTAAGACCCTTTTGACAATGTTGGATTTTTGTGAAAATTCACCCGAAATCCAGGATGTACGGCTGAGAATCAATTCTCGAGCGTAATGTGTAATCTTGCTAAGAAACAGAAAAGCTTTTTGGCACTTCCAGGGAAAAAAAAGTTGCACGCAAACATGAAAGAAAAGCACAACGGGGCTTCTTGCATAGCAATTCTTAAGAGCGACGTGCAAAATCAGTTCCCACCTCAATGACAGCAAAAAGCGAAACGCCGTGGGAGCGGCCAAGTGACAACAAAGTCGCTGTTTACTTTGTGTCTTTGTCACAGTCATTGTGCCAACTCGGACCACCTGCTGCAGAGTGCCCGAAGGCTCGCCATGTTACTGAGCCACTAAACTGTGACCAATTCTGCCTCTGCAGGTGGACACACGGACACATTGCCTGGCACGCACACACACACACATACACACACACACACACACACTGGAAGTAGCCAAGCATTATTATCAAGGTCAACCTTCACGCAGAACTTGATCTCCAAAGCAAATAGTGAGAAAGCAAAAGAAATCTAAGTGGAATGTGTGCGGGAGTAACCACTTCAAGGGCATTTGGATTTTTTTTTTTTTTTTTTTTAAATCAAATCAAACAAGTCACACATTGCGAATCATTCTCTTCAAGTAAAAGTTGTAGCGAGGAAAATCACACTGAGATTTACATTGCTTGATAAAAGTTACACACAAACAGCCAATAAAGAGTGTGTGTATTTTAATTTGCATGATGTACTCACCTGACGTGCATTTCCACCTTTGGATGTGGATCCACTTTGTCTCGTCCTCTTGTCCGGTGCCCCAGCTCTGCCCTGTCCTGGGTGCCCCCCCACCCCGCCCCACCACCTCGATCCTAAACACAGTAAACAATCACCGTTTGTGCATGCGTGTGTTAAGTATGTGTTGTGTGTTTGTGGAGTCCAATGGGCTCGGGACCGGGGCAGCGTCTGACAACCCCTTGTGCCTCAGTCTTTCACTTTCACAGAAGCAAAGCCTGGACAGATTGTGGACTCCCGAGTGTGTGCGTGTGTGTGAATGTGTGTGTGTGTGTGTATGAGCTAGCTGATGTACCTCTCCTCGCCTCTTAGACTCACTTCACTAACACTCTGCTCCGCTGCCTCCAGGAGATGGACTCGGATTAGGACACAGCCAGTGTGAGAATCTCTTGCAGCCCCGCTCTCTCTCTCTCTCACTCTCTCTCTCCTCGTCTGTGTCTCTCTATCGAGCCGGCGCGCTACCCTCCTTCCCTCTCTCCTCGCCGAAGCTCCTTTCTTTCCATTTCCTCCAGGGAAAGCTGTGCACACACCAGTTGTCTCTGCCTTCAGCTGCTCCCTCTCCCTCTCTGGGTGTCTCAGTGACTAGTACATATAAAAGGCATGCTTGTTCAGCCCCCTCGCCTCAGTCTCTTCCTGGCGCTCTCTCGCTCTCCGCCTGCCTCGTGCTTTTTCGTTTATCCCCACCTCCCTCTCCCCCCCACCCGCCCACCCCGCACCCCAACCAACCGAGCAACCAAGCAAGCAAGCCAGCCAGCTACCTCGCTCGCTCGCTCGCTCGCTCCCTCCCTCCCTCCACACTTTTTCTTTCTTGCTGTCAAAGTTGCCTTTCAAATGCTGATGAGCAGCCGGAGCGAAAGAATGAGGGAGAGGAAGGGCGACGGAGGAGTGGACCACTCAAACAAGTGGGGAGATTCCTTCACATCCAAAAAAGAGAAACGTCCCGGCCCGTCCCGTTGGGGCATCAGTGGCCAAAACATTAGGTACACCTGCAGGAGGGCATATAAGTGTTCATTCATTTCAGCAGAGTGAAAAAGATGATTTTGATTTCTGTTGATGAATTCCAATGACTTGTCATTTGTTTCTTAAGTAGGTTTAATTGAATTCATTTTTCAATCAATAGACCATTAATAAATGACGCATCTGTAAAGGTTGACCTCACCTCTCAATGAGGATAAGTTGTATCAAAAATGGATTGTTTCATATCACAATTTGCTGGGGTGACCAAATGCACTTCATCATAATGAGAGCTGTTTCTAATATTTTGGCCTCATCGCAAAGCTAACTCAAATATTTAACAGCTGTCAACATGACGGAGTGCAGTTCTACACCACTACAACCACACTCATAAACATATCGTTGCATTCACCTAATTGATTAATTAAGGTTAAACAAGGACTCTCAGTGACCTTTCCATAAGGGAAACACTGACGCAGAGGAAGGAAACAAATAAGAAATGATGCTGGCTATTAAATAAAATAAAATAAAAGGAAAACACTGACGTAGAGGAAGAAAACATTAAAATTCCAACAGGAAATACAGAAATAATGCTGGCTATTAAATAAAATAAAATGGGATCGATAGGATAGCAAAATAAAAAAAAAATAGAACTTGGAATGTTTTGTGTAATAAGAACAGGACATTTCATTAGGTACACTTGTAATCACAAAAACAATAATAGCAGGATTTTTCATAGCGCTCATAGGCTGCCAAGTACTTCTCCCTAATGACAAGAGCGTAAACACAAGTGATACTTCTCGAAATATCATCCAGTACGCCGACTGCAGCAGTTTTGTGGCTTTTATATATCGCGATAAAATCGTAAGATTTGACACATTATGCAGAAAATAGCATAAGTAAGGGCGACATCATTTTACATTGTGGCACCTATGGTTCCGTCAGTTTATCAACAATGTTGTTTCCATGTGAAAGATGAAGCATGAAGCGTCAACCTTAATGACTCTGATCCTTCATGAGGGCGATTTGTCTTGAGCGTTATTTTGACACTTAAAGAAATGTTTGGCTACACTCGTGATATGATTAATGAAAACTCAAAATAATAATATTCACGGGATTTAAGTATTTACTTATAAACGCAGGCAAACTGGCCAAAGTTTTGTGTCATGTAAATTTCCACAAATTTCAGCTATTATTTTGCAAGATAGTTCAGGCTGATGGGTTTGGGAAAGGGAGGGCTGCGCCGTTGTGGGAGTGCTTGCAGCTGAGTTTAATCATTGCCAATCAAAGCGGCTTCTTTCATTGCCTTTAAATGTGGTATTCCGGTCACGCACTTGTCTCTCGACATGGCGGAAGCGCATCTGTGCCATGAAGTGGCCCCTTGGAGACCCCCCCTCACCCCCACCCAACCCTCGTGTGCCCTCCTGTCGCTGCGCTGCCCAGTGAGACCATTTAAAAAAAATACACAAATTTCTGGATTATGACTTCCTACTGTTTTCCTACTATTTTGAATCATGATGCAATCTTTTTTTTGCAAGCTTGATGCCGCAGAGAGATTTTGCGATAGCCTCGTCACACATCGCCTAACCGATAAAATCGCAGAACAAGTCACGGTGGACCAATGAAACTGTCGGCGTCCGTGTTCAAACTGAATCTTCATTACTGTCATTTACATAATTCAGTGGGAGGCGTGGAAGAAATTTTGGCCAGCCTCTTTCTGAGAGAAAAAAATAAAATAAAATCACAATCCGCTGGTATTTACGCCGAGACGCGTAACGTGAATGGTTGTTTGTCTACCCCAGCGATTGACAGGTGACCAGTCTAGAATTTACCCGACCTCTCCCCTCAAAGCCACCGGGGGCCAAAATTCAGCGACAAATATTGCAAAACCAGTTTTTTAAAGAGAAACAAATCGGGAAGCGGCTTGTGTTCCGACACATCCGGCATAATCGTTGATTAAAATGGCGGCGAATCGAGCGTCAAATCCTGGAACCTTGAGTATGACGACTCGCTCTACGAGCAACTCAAAATGGATGTGTATTGACGCCAGACTGTGTGCGTAAACAGCCCCGTATACGTTTGAAGGCGCGCTGCACACGCGCATGTGTCTACGTGAACAAATAATCACACTCAGACTCACTCAAGTATACTCTCTATACCAAAATACCCCCCCCCCCCCCCTCGCCCCCTCCCTCCCACCCCGCCCGCCCGCCTTCCACCTCTCCTCTGTTCGTTCCCCTTGCCCTCAAACGCTACTCAGAATATTGATACATCACCCCCGCCCCGTCTTCCTCTCCTCCCTCTCTCCCTGTCTCTCCCTCTCTCCCTCCATCACTCACTTTCTCCGCTGAATACTGATAGGCTGTCTCGTCCGTGGTCTGAGTTTCAAATCTCTTCCTCCCGTCTCTGCGGCTGGAAAAAAAGCGCCGGCATAAAGGAGCAAATAGCACACAAGTCAAAGCACAGAGGTAGACATAAATTCACTTAAGTACCATTTCAGATTATGTCAAGCCCGCCCCCCCCTCCCCAAAAAAAGAAGGTGTGTGTGTGTGTGGGAGGGCGGGGGGGAGGGCATTGTGGGAAGATGGGGTGGCTAGAGTGGGGGGGGGGGGGTGGGGGGCATGAGAAGAAAAGTGCTGCTTTGATTGGCCCGCAGCGGAAACTGGCCTGAGTAGTCCGGCTGCACGGTGGCGAGCGGGCGGGCCGGCGGGCGACAAAAGGGAAAAGACGTGTGAAAAGTTCAGGCAAATGAAGACGCATTCAGAAGGTTTTGTACGACAACCTCCCTCCCGCCTCATTGTGGGACTTGTCAGCCGTGGCCCGGCGGAGGCGGGAGGGGAGGGTGGGCTGAATGAGGTCGTCAACCAGACCCAGTGAAGCCCCCCTGAGCACGCACACACTCATGCACACACACACACGACAACGCAGCAATGAAACAGACTGACAACGTGTTGCTTTTCTCACAGAAGGCGCAAAAGCCTTTCAGGATTGTCGCGATGGTGCATGTGTGTGTGTGTGTGTGTGTGTGTGTGTGTGTGTGTGTGTGTGTGTGTGTGTGTGTGTGTGTGCGCGCACTGTCTCGTTCTGTCTGCATTCGAAGTACACAGACACTCCGAGAGAGTGTGTGAGCATGTTTGTCCTCCAAGTCTTCCCCATTTGTCCTTGACGCAGACTTGCAGGGAGTATGTGTCTTTCTAATAGAGGGAGAAAAGTGTGTGTGTGTGTGTGTGTGTGTTGGTGGGGTGTGTGTGTTTGGGGGGGTGGGGGGTCACTAACTTGAGCAAACTAGCACTCGTCGCTCCAACAGGGGGCAGGATGTGACAAGCAAGTGGGAGTTTCCGGCGCTGTCAGGAACAAGGACATGTGGACTGCGGGTTGAGTAGACATCCCGTATTCCCCACACAGTTTTGGATTCCTGTCAAATAATATTACAGGTAGATTATAATTCATGTCAAGATAAAGTGGAGCTCAAAACTAGATAGTAAGAGGTATTAAAATAGTCGCAGACAGGGTGGGAACTAAGATCCGAAAATTTCAGGGCTAAAGACACACTGCAGGAAATTATTCCCAATTTTTTTTTTTGTTAAACTGAATATTTTTATGGAATCATTCTCATTAAAAAAAATAGTTACTTTGATTTATTATAGAATAAGAATTTTTTTTTTTTAAGTTCCATTACGTGGCTAATACTAATGTGCACGCCTCGACCACAAGAGGGCAGTGTAATAAATGATTTTGTCTGTCTACCTGTGTTGCATCACCATTTATGTTCCAATGTCTGTAGTTTGAAGTGTTTTAACACTGCAACATCAATGCTAGTTTTGTTAGCTCCTGCGTGGTGTTTTGTATTGTGTCTTAGCATTAAAATGGACAATTTGTGGTGGTATCCTAGCAGTTGAGTTTTTTGGGGGAAGGCAATGACAGACGTGTTCGTCTTTTGAAACCATCAGTCATGCTCTCATACTAAAATCTATTTTTTCACTGTTTAGCGTGAAAAGAAATAAGAGAACGAATTCCATTGTAGTCACCTTGATAGTATTCTTATTTAGAATAACATTGTCGGATCCTGACTGCGGACGCACACGATGGCGGCGAGTACAAAAGGTTCTTTTAATGATTCCGTAAGAGGAGATAATATTCTAAATGTATCAGACAATTCTTTGAGGGCGCGTGGCCATTAAAGAGCCATTTTGCTGTCTGTTGAATACGCTCCTCCATATTTCATTGAGATGCATATCTGCGTTTCACACTGTCTGCCTGCTCCGTTATTCTCTATTCAGAAGTGACCCATTGCTCCCTGCCATACAATCCTTCACCTTCCTAGCTTAGAAGTAATTACCACTTTAATTTGCTGCCTGCTTTTGTGCATGTGTATCTCTGGACCTGTGTGTGTCCATGCATGTGTGTGTCTATATGGATATTGGTGCGAGGATTCATCACCTAAACCGTATGAGCAGGATTTGTACAGGTTTTCAAGAAATGATGAAGTCATCATTTACATTTAAATATTACATGGAAACAATCATGCTAATCAATTTTTTGGGGGGCAATGCACAAATGCATTTATAAAATGTTTAAGTATAGACAGTGGCATTGAGCTGCATTTCAGAACAAGGCCTTCAGCGAGGATGTTTTTTTTCAATTAATTTCTCATCACGTCCGACAATCGTCCTCCTCCTTTAATGTGTGAACACGCCGAGCCAATGTCAGCTCAACCAATGAGAGGAGTTCATATCCAAGACTATGAAATGGAAATTAGAGACTGTTGGAAATACATGAATATGATTTCATTTAACTTGTAAATAAAAGTCAGACCTACATATTGAAGATAGGTTTGGAAAAAAAAAAGTGTCAAATACAAACAGCAGCCTAATGATGAATGACTAATTTAATGTCTTAATCATTTGCTTAAAATTGCTTGTTTGGATGACAACACCCATTATCATGATTATTATTATTTCCAATCATAAAACAGCACCTCTATAATAAAACTTGTTTTCCTCATTGGGAAAAATCACAAAGGAAATCAGTCTGATTAAATTAATTTGATATTAATAGAAGAATAAGTACAATTGTGAATATCCTTAAATATTCCATGTGTGTGTGTGTGTTGCAGGCAAAACAATCTGTGTGTCCAGATAACACAATTAACATGCATGTCACCGTCTAATATGCAATATTACTTTAACTTTGGTCTCCACATTTGCAGATTTATTCCCAAACAGCCATGCAAATGAGCGCATATACGAACGAGTGTGTGCGTGTGCGTACTATATGATTTGTTGTACTTTGTGCGTCCGTGCGCGTGTGTGTGTGTTTATGTCTATCCTCCCATTGGTCCAATTATTCCACAACAAAAGCTCATCTGCTTCCCTGCATCCTTTAAAAAAAAAAAAAAAACCTCACCCGACTCACCCCTGCAGTCCCACTGGTGCCCCCCCCCATCACCCCTGCACAGCCAGATCACAAAAACCACTGCCCCCCCCCTATCCGCAAACCTCTCGCAGGACCTCCACTGTACCCCCACACCTCCAAATCATCTCCATTGTTCCCACTTTGTCGCTCACCTCCTTTCCTGGTGTCTTTCTCCTCCTTCATTTGCCCCCTAAACTCTTCCTTTGGCCCCGCCCCTCCCCATTCTTCCCACTATCGCCCCCCCCACCTGCACTCCCCAGTCCCAGGTGAGCTGACGACACAAGGAGAGCCAAAACACCCGGTGAATATTAATGGTTTGATCTGAATATTAATAAACTATGCATCTTAATGATCTTTGGGAAAAAAAAAAAAAAAGAAAAACAAAGAGCTTCAATAAAACGCTATACTGCGGGGACACGAGCGCACACGTCGGCGTGGACACGATCCGTCGCGCAATGTGCAGCATAGTTAAAACGAGGCCTTATCCTCCGACCCGTTGTTTAAATGCTGAGCGTGGCGCTGAAGACAAATGCCTTCTCTCTACCTCCTCCTCTTCCTCCAGCTCACCAAATGAAGACACTTCTCCTTTCCCACGTCTTTCTCCTCTATCTCATCCTGTTGCTCACTTCACTTTCTTTTTATCTCCTTCTGCTCGCTTAGTTCAGCTAGCTCCCGTTTCACCTAGCTTTCCCCGTTACTCGCTTCCCCACCCCTCTGGATTTTTTTTTTTTTTTTTCCCAAACCTCGCCCCAACAAACTATCTCACCCCCTTTCCCGCTATATATTACCCCATCCTCACCTACTCGATATTCCAGCCTTGTTCTCCTGCAGTCTCCAGAACAACTTTCTGACCCACTTCCTCTCTCGTCCCTGGCCTCCTGATCAAAGCCTGCAGGACGGCATCGCCTTGGGCAGAGGAGAGGGAGAACGTGAGCTGGGTGGGGAGGCGGCGAGGTGGATTTTGGAAGGGAGAGGGGGGGGGGGCGGATGAAGGGATCCGAGTTGAGAGGAAAAGAGGAAGAGACAGATCGAGAAGGGATTGAGACGCAAGCCGGAGATCACAAAGCTCGGGAAAGAGGAGCCAGGTGCCCTCTCAAGCCCAAGGACAAAAGCTCTTCCCGGCTGATCACACACACACACACACACACACACACACACACACACACACACACACACATGTGCACACACACATGCGCGCAGACGCAGTGGGAAAGGTGTCAGCGCCCACATGTGCGTTATGTGTGACGACAAGGTTGACATTAATGTGGTGTGATAAGGAAAATGTCTTTTTTTTCGGGGGGGGGGGGGGGGGGGTTTACTCACTGCCAATTTTGGAAGAGGCGGAGGACTGCAAATTCAACAGGAGCTTTCATAAATTACACTTTCAGATTACATGTCGGCCCATCTTGTTATTCTGTTTTGGATTCGGGCGCTGCACACATGAGCGCTGCTGACAATGTGTGTGTATGTATCACAGCGAGTGTCAATCAGGGCGTTTGAAACTTGCCATGAATACGAGGGGGTGGCGATCGGATGGCGACCGGTCCGTTTGGGGGCTCTGTTTTTGTGACCTGTTGTGGTCTAAAGCTGCGCATTGGGCAGGTTAGACTTTGGTTTGGTTTTTCGCAGACACATGCTGCTTGGTGTTGTTTGAAATGGAAATTTTGCGCCGTTGTGGGCGTGAACACGATTATGTTCATTCCGACAGCGCCGAACGAAATTCAAGGTTGGTTTGTAATGGAAAAATTTGATTTAATTATTTAAATCCTGACAAAAATAACCAAAAAGTACAGTGGTCCCAGATTTACAAATTTACCAACATACCTTTTTTTTTTTTTTTACCAGGCTTTCTTACATGTTTAATTTTAATTTTTTGCTTATGCCAAAACACCAGATTTTTTTTTTTCCAATTGCCAGTTAATTTCTATACATTTTCACGGAATGTTGAAATCCCCCAGTTTGAATTCCCATGGAACCCTCGAATGGAAACTGAACTTCATTTGTGAGAAGACAGTAAGCAGTACACACGTCTCCCTCCTGTCTGCATGTTCCAAAAAATACAACACTATTTTGTAGTCCAATGTCGTAGCCGATCCTTTCTCTAATGATCTCAAATTTTAACGAGATGTGTGGTAACTTTAGCTTACTGTTTTATTTGCAATTTAAGACTAACTATAATGACCCGTACAACCTCTTGAAAATCCAAAATGACAGATAACCTGGTTGCAAAAGTTTGCACACCCTCTTGCACACTAAATAAAGACTTTTGATGGTCACGGTTTGACTCTGGAACAGATGATTTCAATTATAATTGATCCCTTAGGGAAGATGCGTCGTGAAATTAGAACAAATTGGGAGTGTAGCAGGCGTCACACAACAGATTGCGTTTGATTCGCGAAGCCCCACTGTATTTTAAGTCTTAATTTCTCCAAAAAGTATGAATTATTCAGCAAGTGTAGACGCTAATTTGCAACAAATTATGAAAAGCGGAAAAATCCGCTTGCAGCTTGTTATATCAAGGAATTCAGAGACTTTTAGGAGCTTTTTACAATGTAAACAAGCCCGTCTTTGGTGTGGGCTTGGAGTCTAAGGGATGGTCCATCCCAGCGGCCGTGTCAGTCGGAAGCGGGCGGGAGAAGAGATGAGGTGTGGTGGTGGGGGGGGGGGCGCTATAGGCGTGAAGGATGGAAGAACACCAGCACATTTGTACCCAGAGTGAGGTAGCATGTACTTTAACATTCCCCGCGCATCCCGACAAAGAGCACTAATTATAAATAAATTAGGGACACGACACGGTGCACCACAAGGGGTTGGCGGGGTGGGGTGGTGGGGGGTGCATGGAGAGCCAAGAGCTAAAAGAAACAGACAGAGACACCGGAGTGAGGGAGAACAAGACAGGAGAGATTTTGCAATGACATCGAGGTGCAAGTGGGAGAAGAAAGTAGATAAGAAATAAGAGGAATGAAGCGCGGGAAGGCCAGGGGATAGGGGGGGGGGGGGGGTGTAAGTGAGCGAGTATACAAGGCCTGAATCCTCAAAATATAGCTTGAGCATACATCCGCTGCCAAAAAAGCACGACAAGATTCCCACAAGATGACGGAGCCCAGGCGCCGCAATGTGTTTGAACGCAGATAGAAGAAGGTGGCGGGGAAATTAACAAGCGCAATGACACAAAGGGGAGAAACGTCAAGATGAATGGTTGGGAGGGGAAATAAGAGGGGGGGAGAAAAAACAAATCGACCCCCGTTTGGAATGAATTGTCTGTGTTTTAGAAAGGAAGCGATATCAATCTGATTAAACAAATAATACGCAATAAGGAGGAGACAGAGATATCAAGCGGAGTCAACACTCCCGACCTGTCACTCACAGCTTATCTGAGATGACTTGTCAAGCCAAGCGAGTGCGTGGCAAGAGACTGCAGTGTGCGCTTGCCAGTGTGTGTGTGTGTGTGTGTGTGTGTGTGTGTGTGTGTGTGTGTGTGTGTGTGTGTGTGTGTGTTCAAAAACTAGACAGTTTTGTTTCTTAGTATCGTGTGCGCAAACGTGTTTGTGAGTATGTGCTGCGTATGCGTGTTTTTTTGTGTATGTGTGTGCGTTCGTAAGCTTGCCCGCCTCGGTCATGTTTTGTAACTATTTTATTTGTGTGCGTCTGTGTCATGTAAGTTTTCGGAAGAACATCTGAGATGGTTTGCGTGTCTTGTACTTTGTGTGTGTGTACGTGTGTGTGTTCTTGTGTTCTACCTGCGCATGTGAGGTGTTGTGTGTGTGTGTGTGTGTGTGTGTGTGTGTGTGTGTGTGTGTGTGTGTGTGTGTGTGTGTGTGTGTGTGTGTGTGTGTGTGTGCGCGCCACTCAAGTTTTTGATCATGGCCCAATGTGTGTGTTTTACTGTATGTGTGTGTGGAGTGAAAGCCATGCCCCTATCTAAATGGATCACACTTCTTCAGAGCGAGCCGCCATTTCTCAAAGGCTGCCATCTCCGTGGAGACAGACAGACAGATATAGATGGGAAGGAAGGAAGGATGGATGGATGGATGGATGGATGGATGGATGGATGGATGGATGGATGGATGGAAGGGTGGACGGATGATGATTTCGGAAGGGGACCACCCAAGGGGATGTCCTGTCTGAAGCGAAGAAGGGATGACGGGCGCCGGGAGGTAAAAACAACGGCAGCGCTCACACGTGAAGCGTCCTAACGTGACGGAAGTTAACAAGCACGATAAAGAGGGAGACATTTATTGTCGGAGGGCCAAGTGGCCTTCTTGTCGCGTCGCGGCTCCACGGATGGGGTCAAAGGTCATCGGGACTGTGACAGAGACCGAAAGGCTCGCTGATTGACCCGCGCTTGGCCCCCTACTCATCACGGGCTGCACTCACACATGATGTCACTTTTTGGACTTGAGCGAGCACTCAAGACTCACGAGTAAATAGAAAAATTAAATTAAAAAAATAATAATAATAAAATACAAATATATATTAATAAATATATTAAATATATATATATTTTTTTAAATAACGGTCAAGATATCTAATGAATCAAATTGAATGAATGACTCCAAATTTCAAAATCACCAACTCTAGTGGCAGCCAGACCTTTTTTTTCCCCGTCCGATTTAATTTGTGGCGACCGCACCTCCTCAGACACTCCATTATTAACGTGAAGCTTCCATACGAGTCTTGTGTGTAAAGTTGCAGCAAAGAGGGGAGGGGCGGGGCCAGGGGGGCTTAAAGGCAGGTAAAGAAGAAGAGCGAGGAGCAGCTTGTTGCATTAGCATTCCACCAGCGGAGAGGCTGTCTGTTTGCCTCTGGCAGCAGCCGACAGAGGGGGGACACTCTCTGCATCCTCGCGCAGCTCGTCTATCTCTCCCTCTGTCACTGTCTATCTCTCGCTCTGTCTGTCTGTGCCTGTCTCGCTCTCGCTTTGCGCTCGCCCGCTCGACATCCAACAGCACCCCCACCCCCCTTTGCCGGCCCCTTTTCTTTGCCGCCGCCGCCTGTCACCGTTTTTCTCCACCCGGGACGTTTTCCTCTTGTATCTCCCCCATCTCGCTGTCAGAGCAGCATCGTGCTTGTTTATCTCTCCCGCCACTAATTTTCTATTGTGCCGCTGTCTTTTTCATTAAGAACCCAGCATCCGACCCACCTACAGGGAGGGGGGGAGGCAAGCACCAACATCACACATCTATTGCTGGTCAGTACAGAGAATTAAAATATGATCATAAATACTGACTCGCGAAGCTGCTGCACTTTTCAATATTAGTCAGTTTTTGCACAGGATAAAGAATGCCTATATTGTCTGTCTACATGTGTTGTTGCTCCACCATTTGAGAGCAAAACTTGAGGGATTAGTCGATTGAAACCGTTACCATGGTGATTTTAATAAACCATTAAAAGCATGCTTATAGATTGATGAAGTCTTTGCGTTCATAATCACAGTATTCGCTTTGACTTATTCAGTGAATGAAAGACTGTGTACCGAACCTCAAATTTGAGATACACCTGCACTGTCTTTTGAAATGTGATAACCATGACTCCTTTTGTTCTCCTATGCCTGTTAAAAGGCACGATTTGGGCTCCATCCTCCACACTGGAAATGAATATCAAGCCTTTCCAATGTGACCTTCAGACTTAAACGGGCTTTATATCCATAAAAGGGTCAGGTTCGCTGGAATAATCACCATTTTATAGTTTCAGGTGAGAGGCCAGGAGAGGCCTCAACAGAGACGATCCCAAGTGTCTGCTGACCTCTGAATGTTCAACAAAAGGTATATTTAATTGTTATTCATTAGAACCGTTCTATTTATCTGTGTCCTTCTTCATGATTGCATGATGAATTTAGTGCCAGTATTTCTTCAACACGTGGAAAATAAAACAAAGGGGGAAAAAAAAGTTTGGTGTGATTTTTTTCTCTGCACGATCGCAAGATCCTGAATAGCAAATATGGCGTCATATCTCCTGCAATACATCACAATTCTTTAGACTCGGTCACAAGAAGCAGAATAGAAGCAGTAGTGACAGGCTTGAAAACTCAACTAAAAAAGGGTTAAGACTACAAAAGTGCACGCCGCTGTCTGGCCACTTTCAGACTTCACGCACTTTGACTTTTTTTTTTTTTTTTTTTCTTCCCTGCACAGCTTTGAGCCACAAACACTTTTCCGGCGTGTCAAGTCCAGTCTGTCTCTTCTCTGCCATGAAAGAAGTCAATCATGCAGAGGATTCAACCTTTGTCAGCACTTTGCCGCTTGACGCCTGTGAACACGGCGTACACGTTAGCGCCTTGACCACATTTAATTCACTGTCTGTCGGCCTCAAAGCGAATCACGGCCGCGCGCTAGGAAACACTTTGTGACATCACTGGATGGCCATGGAACAAAGTCAGCAAGTAAGCGCGGTGGGTATCAACATAATGCTCTGATGACTGCTGCTTTATCAAATTGAATTAGATCATACCGGTTTAGCATGGCTGATGTGTGGAGAGGCAGTGGGGGGGGGGGTATCCAGTCAATAGCATGCTACTCGCTTGAGCTAACGTAAGGCGGCATCTCTCAGAGACAAAATGCATTGCCACTAATTAATAGACTATTAAATAAAAGCCAGCTAATGACGCCTTGAAAGCAGAGGCATGACATTTTGTAACATTTTGTCCTTGGCCACCAGGGGGAGTCTAATACATCAACACATTTTTAATGTTGATTTGATGGCGAACACAAAAAGGCTGTTATAAATTCCATCAATATTTGTCATCTTTAACAGGATATTAAAAATATTCTTTTGAGTATTGCTGTATTGTCTGTGGGTAGTTCAAATCATTGGTGGAGCTAGAGAGGGGGGGGGGGGGCTGCATGGGGCACTGCCGCCCCCCCTGATTTTTTTTTCTACATTTCCCTATGTCTCCCGTAGGAAATATATCGTGAATGTTGATCAGAATTTATAAAAATTATAAATAAATAAAAATTGCATACCCCCGTCTCCACTTTAACACAAAAAAAGTTAAAGTCAAACGCAATTTCATAAATGTCCTACTTAAACTCATCAACTCAAGTCAAAGTCACATTACTTGTCTCCCTCTGATAAAATGTGTAACGGAGATAGAAAAAAAATGATCAGCTGAATTGGGTGGGGCACTTCCCTGCTTGCCCCTACCTAACACGGAGTCAGCACTGTACAACCAGTTCATCTCATGGGAGTGTTTTAGCAAATGAGGCTTTTATTTCTTCATGTAAATGTGCTATCAAGAGGAGGTTTTTATCTCCTCTCGCGCTGTGAGCGATTGTCGGACTTAACCCGGACATAATCAACTATTTTTGTTTCATTGTGCCCGAAACTCATCCTTCTCATTTAAAAGGTACTGTATCACCCCTGTCTCAATTCATCATCGCCTCTCCCTCTGTTTGCCCTTCCGCGTTTCCTCCCCCCGCACCCTTGCATCCATCTTGTTCCCGCCCCCCTCCGGCCCAGCCACACCATTCTGGTATTCCCAAAGTCATCTGCAATCAGACATCTTCAATGGATTAATTACACTGTCCTCACGTAGCTTGATTGAGCATCTAACACCCCCACCTCCTCGGACCAAAACACCCCTCACCCACTCTTTGCCCACACCCACTCGTAGACATTGCATTCTTCCACTCCACCTTGCTTCCTTTCCTTTCCTTTCCTTCTCTCCTCTCCTCTTCTAAACTTCACCTCTTGTTAGCCCCGTGTCTCCACCCCTGCGGGCTGCGGCGCCTCGCTAATTGGACATCGATCGGTATTGGGTCCTCTCCATGATCTTTCCTGAATATTGGGATCAGACTAACTTAAGAATGAACTGAGGTGAAGCGTGCGTAAGGAAAATGGATGAGTGAGAGAGGCAAAGGCAGGCTAAATGCCTCAGCTTAAAGAAATACAATATGGTACGTCCAGGCACTTTTTTTTTTTTTTTTTGCATCCCCATGTGTTTGCGCTTTATTTAAGTCGGTGATACGCAATTAATGTGCAGTGAAATTTCTTCGGGTAAGCCCTGGAATGATCCAATTTTACTTCATTGGTCTGAAAATGATTTATTCATAAACTTCTTTCTATGCCAGCGACGTATATTGACAGTAAAATAAAATAAAAAATAATATAAAAAGTAAGAAATAACATAAAATAATCAAAAATAATATAAAATAAAAAATAAATTTAAGGCTCATCAGCCATAATATTCGATACACCTGCACAAAACTGAATGGATGTTCAAAACAAACATGGTGAATCGGCATTTCGATGTTATGTATGAAGTAGAAATGTGTTTAAATCCAAAACATTTTAAAAAATATATTCTTGCACCGTCTCTGCATTCTGTTAGCTCCTCTGCTTTTAAATGTCTTTACCTCTTAAATGCTGTACTTTTAATTATGTTGAAGCACATCGAATTACCTCGCCATTAGAATGAATTGCGATTTACACTCACTGACACTTCATTAAGCCCGTTAAATAGTATTTCCGGCTTCAGTTAATCATCGGGCTGCGTCGTCGCTACTTGAACAACTAAGGACCGCATCTCAAATGAACACAATCAGGTGGCTGAAAGTAGTTTAACTCGAAGATTTGATCAAGAGCATGCATGGTAGTCTCGTTATTAGCATCTTTGCCTCTCAGTTGGTGGCCAGGCCAGAGCACAGCCTGAGTCCTGCACAAACTTTCCTGGATTAGAATCCATCTCAGCTGAAGGCAGCGCAGGTCGGCATTTCTAAGACTACAACCGCAACAATAAACCTACTATTAATTAAAACTGTCAATTAAAATTACGAGGGAATTCTTGATACAGCAAGACTGGTTGGTTTTATGGTCTAATGGAGCATCCTCTCCATGGAAATGAGTATAGATATTTTTCCTATATCGAAACGATTGTTGTCATCAGATTAGAGTCACTTTGAGAAGCTCCTGCAACACTAACAACCGGCTCATTTCATTGGCTCACGCACATGCGCACGCCCGCAGACACTCACAAACACACACTCACGCGCACACGCAATCTCTTTCGCACTCTCGGCTGCAAAACACCCATCCCGCTCGCATCAATCATGGATCCCAGACCATAACCCTCCAAGCAGAGTGCTGCTTTGAGTCATTCTAAAACCATGATGGATGACAACTTCCCAAAGCAATCCCTCTTGTGCACGCCAGCATCATTTAACTAACAGCGTCTACCTGCCCAGGCCAATAGCCCCCCCCCCCCCCCCCCCACCCTCCAATCCCCACCCATCCACCCACCACCATGTCATCTTTCCACCTGAAAACTGATCATCAAAAATCATCAAAGTTAAAGATTCCTAATAATCATATCAGTTGCATCAGTCATACGAGTCCAGGACAGGTGGAACAACGCAAACAATATGGCCAAGCAAAAAAGTGACCAAAGCTACATCAGGCATCTGCTATAAACGCAAGAGAAATTCAGACCCTGGTAAACAACATGGCATCTATAAATCATGTGACGTAGATTTAACCAATGACAGAAGCAGCATGGTCAGTTCATTCATCTCAGACGGCGGCCATTTTGCCACTTGTCGGCGATTGGAAATGACATCGCAGTTGCTCACGACCAATCACAGGTCAGCTTGCAAATGTCACATGACCCACCTCAGAAAACAGATGAGTCGTGATTGGTCACCGTCACGTTGAAATTAAGAGATTGCCGAATAAAAGGACTGAGCAACGGTAAAACTAATCTGACACGAGCTTTTAGAAGTCTCCAATTCTGGCCTCATGCATGAAATTTCTAATGAGTTTTGAAAAAAAAATAGCCAACTTTTTGTGGCTTTGACTATCTCGCAATATCTTGTTTCCGAGACATTAGAAGGCTGTCACAGAGGAATGATCTCGGCCCAGGACGTTATCTCCCCGCCTCTCGCCTTCTCTCGATCATGAGTGGTAAAGACAGGATTGTGAGGAGGTTAAGCTGACCTCAGGCTCACGCTTTGGAGTGGGGCTTACCCGGGAGTGCCAGATGACAAAACATTTAGCCCAATCTAACTTGCAGCTCGCTGACAGGCGGAAACAAAAGCAGCCTCGGAGGGATCCGGAATCACTGAATGAATGTCAATTAATTTCACAGGACCGACTTGAATTGATTAGAATATAAAACAATCTTTCTTGAACGCAGAGGGGAATTGACGTGCGAGACCTTCAAACAGAGAGAATGCGGAGGAATGACAAAATGAAAGAAAGATGAGTGATTTGTCGGCGCGTGCGCGCACGCACGCCTGTGCGTGCTTGTCGGCGTGTGTGTAAAGTAATTAACATGATGGGCTACCCCTCAGCCAGATAGCCCGTTCCCTGCAGCGAGGTCGTTCGGCAGACATTAACAGACACCTGAGCCGCCTCTCAGACAACAAACACGCCATGCATCTCTAATGCAAACACGAGCAAACATGTTCCGCCCACATTTCCCCGGCAACCGACACCTGCTGCAAACGCGCGGCAATCGGCGGACGTGACGGCGTGCGCATTTGGCTTGTCAGCGGCGCATATGGCCGAGCAAAACGCTCCCTGGTTATTCCCTTCATTACGCAAGCGTGACACTCTCGTGGATCAAATGAAACACATATGAAAGACATATTCATCTGCATAGTAGTCATTCAAAAGGTGAAAAATGAAAAAGCAAATTATTGCTTGGAGTGAGGTCAGCTGAGTTGAGTTCAATATTGCAATATCAAAAAAAAAAAAAAATGTGGAGTCACTCGTATCTCAAGACACCGCTGTAATCATTAGAGTTAAAAAAAACAACAACAACAACTCACTCAGTAATGTATGCTAGCAATGTACACATCATAAAATCAATGCGATGGCTCCTTTTGCCAGTTATTCATGATAACTGCAACCTTGCACAGTAGAAGTAAACAACAACTTGGAATAATCCAACATCAAAAAAGTTAAAGGCATGCAGGAGCACATGCGAAAGTTCTTCATCAGTTTTTTTTTTCAAATTTTAAGGTTTGTTTGGTGTGTAATAGAGCAGGACAGTAATTATTCACAAAATTAAAATAAAAAAAAAGACCATGATGCGCTTAAGATCAACCATAATAATTTGTCATTCTTTGCAGAGGATAAAGAATACATGTCTTGTTATCCAACTAGATGTGTCACTTGATCGCCTCTGGAGGCACTATTGTATTTTTACTGGTTTACAATATAAACCACAATAGAAATAGTCATTTTTATAAAAAAAATAACATTGAAGCTCTTTTGGAAATCTGGTCATTAAATGTTGATCCTGCAAACATAAAGAAATGAAAACTACAACTGTCTTGCTTGGAGTTAATGAGATATCCCACATGAACATTGGCAGCCGGCAAGAATGCTGACAATACCGTTCAGCTTTCCCTCCACCGCTATCTTTTGTTTCCTTCCACTTCATCCTTCACAAGCCTGAGACCTTCTCTCCTCTAATCCCAAAGCCGTGGCTTGGCCCAGACCCCAAACACCCCCCTCAGAAACACACAACCCCTAATTTGCTAAAGGATTAGAGTGGGGGCACAGAGGTCAAAGTGAGGCCGGCGCCACGGACCCCAAAAGAGAAGAAATGCAAACACGCTAGGGACCTCAGGGCCGGTGATACGCAGACGCACACACACACACTATGAACCCTGAACACATGACACAGACTGAGGGCTAAACAGCATTACGTATTCACGCACTAACCTCTTCTCCAGACACGTACTGAAACACAGACGGAGACGTGCACAAATAAACACTGACCTTAACGCTGTGACAAATACATATTAGCGCAATTTAAATGTATAACAACACTCGGCACGCAGACCTCCACCAAGGTTGAACTAAAAAAAATGGGAAAAATACGGTATTTATTTGTTTATATTGTTTGTATGTCCGAATGTTAACAGGCCGCTTTAGTGGTTCATGGACTTGCAAAATTGCCAAAAACAGAAAATAAATTCCAGAAGAAAAAAAAAAAAAAAAAAGTTTGCTGTCCACCATCAAAATTAATACATTTAATAATTGTGTGATGTTATATTGTGTTTGTGTACTTAATTTACATTTTAATTTACCTCACACTTCTCATTCTTTGTGACATAATTATTTTTTAATTACGACACCATACCAAGCAATTGATTTCTTTATACCAAGACACTAAATCTCAAAATCTAATTGAGTAACTTAACGCCGCCCTAAATTTGTGGAAGTTTTGCGTCATCCTAATAAGCAATCAAAGATGACACATCTGGCCTTAACACATCCTGACTTGGCGGAGTTAAAAAGGGAAAAAAAAAAAACTAAATTGAGAGGAATAACAAGTTCAGAGAAAGGTATGATGATGCCGGCGAGTGTAAGGCGTGTGGGAAGCGGGTCGTGGAAAAGAGAGAACGGGCGCAACAACAGGAGGGAGAGTCAGCCAGCGCGCAAAAGTGATTGTCAAGGAGAGACGGAACATCAGTGTGAAAACTTCTAAAGAAGGCCCCTGCTCTGGGTTTTAAACGCTCTCCTCCCTCAACCACTCTCCCTCTCGTGCCTTTCATGAATTAAAAGCACGGCGCTCTGTAGGGAGAGGCATAGTTAATTCCGATCAGATCTCCTCCACCTCCTCCCCGCCGCCGCCCTTCTAGCGCCGCTGCCGCCGCCGCTTCACTTCCCTGGGCGACGCTTGCCAGCAGTCTGACAGACGGAGATGGGATCTGACAGTAAACAGGCGCGCCGATGCCCGGCTCATGATTGACACGTAGGCAGGTCGGCGGGGGCCCGCCCCCCTCCTAATCCTGCCCTGTCAGCTCTAATTGGGGAGGTGGGGCTCCGTGTCACCAAGGTGACTGATTGACAAGACCCCAGCTTTGCATAGATATGAGGTAAAGGTGGGAAGGTTCACGCATGGCATCACACTGTTAACACTATGAAACTGCTAATAGAGATGTGTGTGTGTGTGTGTGTGTGTGTGTGTGTGTGTGTGTGTGTGTGTGTGTGTGTGCGCGCAGGTGAAGACTCATGAACATGTCAGAGTCCATAAATACATCCAGCACAATAAACTGTGAGCAATACTGACATGTACACAACATGGATACAAGAATTTTTGTATAAACGCACACACACACACAAACTCGCAAGCAGGTAGCAAAAGAGATGACGATGAAGAGGCGAGAGCACTAATATGCTAAACAACAAACAGTCTGTGCATAAAAGCCAGGTGAAGTGCTTATTTCTTGACTTGTCACGACCCTCCCAAGTAATTACTTAGTCCTAAACCTGACCTACAAGGTTATTAAGGCCCGAGCACATTAAACACATACACGGCCTGTTAGCAAACGTACACGAGCTCAGCTGACCCAAAAGTGTGCCGGAGTACAGGATAAGCATACTCAATTAGCATTGTTGGGACTAAAAAAAAGCTTACTTAATGGCCCAGTTGGCTGTGCTTCATTTTGAAAGGTTATTGTGTTGTGTTGTAGTAAAGTGATTTATGTTTATTTCATTTTTATATCACAAAAACATGGAATTACAATAGTGTTGTTTTAACTTTTTGTAGCCGCTGTAAATAGAATGAGCACGTTAGCTAAACTTCCAAGCGTGCTGGACGGATAGAAAACTTATTTGATGAGTGGACAGACGTATAGATGGACATACGGTACAGCCAACCTTGCTAGCTTGCTGGAAAAATGAAAAACTAATTTCATTAATGGACAGAAGGAAGCTACAAATGGACATACAAAAAGACCGAACTGGGAACTACCATGCTATAAACATTTAGTATCATGCTAACGAGTGGCGAGAAAGGGGACTAGAGAATTAATAGATGATTCAGTATAGACTAGCTAAACTTGCTACACTGCTGGAGAGATAAAAACGTAATTTGAGCAGCAGGTAGACACACACACTGACGGGGGAACAAAGAGATAGACACAAAGACGAATGGAAAGCTGTGATTCGGTGCTGGGAGACCTTTGCGCTAAATGCTAAACGAGGCTTATTGTGCTCTTGTCTAACAAGACTTGGTATGCTAACATCTCTTAATTTGCATACAAAATGAAGCACAGGGAGTTCGTTTACCCCCCCAGAGTTATTTACAGAAAACCTTTCCATTTTCAACATTTCAAATCAGGAGAATTACGAAACTCATCAAGTGGCTTTTGAGAAATATATTCAGTCGTGATGACTTTTCAGTGGATTAGTGAGGGATTTTACTTGTTGGTGGCCCAGAATCAAAGTCAGGGATCTAGCTTTGTGACTATAATTCATCTAATAAGAAGAAATATGAAATAGTTAAGCGTTGAAAACCCTCTGGCCACTTTATTAATTAAACCAATGCGACGGGCAGGATGATGGATCCTTCCCTGATGGATGTGCGAAATGTTTTATGTTTATGTAAGATACTTTACGAGTTGACTTGCCGTCTGCCGTGTTGCATCATGTTGACTTGACAGGTGACAGACGGGTATGCTGTACAAAAATGGATGATTGTAAACTTTTCTTTTCCACCTATGAAGGTCATTTTAAAGGAAGTGATGCTGGACTTGGAGTGTTCCGTAAAAATTATAGCAATGTATCAATATCAATTTTTCCCAGACAAACTTCAATTTGAGAACTGGTTTATTTTAATCATCTAAGAATTGATGATCAATTGTGCTGCCTGTGGTATCGGTGTGTAGTATCGGAGTCTTTTCAAATATGAACTCTGCTTAAGTTTTAAAATGATGGCGCAAATTGTGGCCGACTATAAAACGCACATATGCATGCTCAGGTGAGTGTGTGCGTCAATGTGTGTGTTTTGATTGACAGCTGCCACTGACCCATGCCAGTCAGAGTGCCATGCTGCGGGGCGACGGGGTCGATCGCTACGGAGACGACCTTCGCCCTCATCTGCATCCCGCCTTCATTAGCGGAGCCAGGCAAGGAGAATAACAACCCAATAAATTAATAAAGAGAAAGCGGCAGAGGAGGGAGGGGGGCAGAGGGCTAGGGGGGGGGGTGGTAGCGGACATGAGAGGAGGGGGGGAAAGGGGGGAAGGGAGGGCTGAGGAAAAGAGCAGTGAAGTATGGAGGGCTAGGACTGAGGGGGGTGAAAGCCGCGTGGCCGACTGTGTGTTCTGTGCAGGTAAAAAATAAACGAAGGGCGCTTGAGGATGATGGACTGAGGAGCTTTAGCTGGGCGGGCTTGGTTAGATTAGAAAAAATAACTTTCCAACTCTAGGGCCAATTCAGAAATGTGTTAAGCTCTTTTTTTTACTCTATTGATTTGCTTGACCTTCAAAGCAACATTTTCCATTGAGATTTGGAATAGACTGTACATAGGGATCAAATAAATTACAGTTGATAGTGTTCCTTGCTATATTGCGGTTCCCCGTTATTATTATTATTATTATTATTATTATTTTGGTTAAACAGTCTTTGTTTTTTATGTCTGCTTTTTGCCTGTTTGCCTAAAGTAAATCAGCACTAAGTGACAAAAGCTCAGAGCCTTCAATTAAAAAAAAAAAAGTCCTATGAAAGCTTGAGTATGACCAACCTGAATGGTTGTGTGTGTATTTTGAGTATCATCAGTTCAAAATGCAGCTTGAAATGATTTTTCTAGAATTTCATCCATCCATTCATTCAACTCACTTTGTTCAAATCACCTATTAATGTTATGTAACTCTTAACGGACTTGTCTTAAGTCATCCACATGACTAGTGGCCATCATCACCGCCTATTATAACACTTCCCAACATTGAATAAACAAAAAGTGTCGGATTTAAACAAGACTTTGAAAATCGAAAGAACATTTCAAGCAAAATTCTCCTCAAACATCCCATTTTGACAAACTCCAAGAGGTTCAACTTTGGAGGTCCCACTCTACCATCCAAGCCCTTCTTGGGATGAACCCCGACAGTTACTTAGCATGCCGGCAGCGCAACCGACGTGTTAATAACGGATGAGGTTTAATCATCTATTGTTCCCAATCTGTGTTGTTCATAAACAGAATGAAAACATAGAAGGAAGAAACACATCCACTCTGGCGGTAAAAAGACACACACGTGGGCACGCACACACACACACACACACACACACACACACACAAGAGAGAGGCGGCTGAGCTCGCCTTGTAAATAAATAAATGATGACCAAGTATGTTACACAGGATAGACTGTTGGTTGGGGGCTCTTCCCAGGAGGATTCTAGTAATGATGCATGCTCATGTTGCACGTTACTATCACTGTGAAGCTCAAATATATTTATGGGGCACTTTCAAAACAATCGTAGCTATAACAAAGTGCATGCTAAAGACTGAATAAAAAGCATAAAACACAACTACTATTTGATGACACAAATTGTGGCCAACCGAGTAATAGGCGCCATGCCCCAATTAATCGGCGAGTGTGTCGTATACTTTGCTAGTTTAGAGAAATAAATGACTCCCTTATCCCATGAGGGAACAAAAAGGGTAATAAGTGTAATTACCTTCGTTTGGAGACCCTATTGCTCATCTGTAGACATTTTAGCGCTGGAGCCATTTGAACAAGATAAAAGTGAAAAAAAATGACGGCCGGCTGCATTTTTTTTTCTCACTTTTATCATTTGAATTATGATCAGTAAACAACACATTGTGATGTTTTTATTGACTTCATCCGCCAACACAAATCAAGTCAAAAAGTGTGTTAGTAGCAGTAGTAGTTAGCATAATTAGCGCAACATGCTAACTCGCCAAAGTATTAGTGTCAATATTGGCCCGCCGGAAAAAAAATTATATATATATTTTTCATTTTCATCGAAATAATTCGACAATTAGTTTGCTTACAACAAGCATAAGTCATACAAAGAAGTTTGGAAAACTAAAATACTTTATCTTCATTAGGATGAGCTGTAATTTATCCAAGCTAATTAATGAACTTTTTTTTTTTTTTTTAAAGTACACTTTAGCTGACTTCATTGTGAGTAAAAACACCAAAACAGCATTGTGGCAAATTGCAGCGCATGGTGTAATTTGGTGTACACTCCACAACAGATCCCAATGATGCAGCCTAAGTGGTGTTAGAGAAAACTGTTTACAGGAAGACCAGTCACGTCCCACTGAATTGAAGAAAGAGCCGAGCAACACGCCGCCCGCTATAACCGCCTCGTCAAGCAGCGTGAAGAAGATGAGAGAGGACGCAGGTAATGTGCCTGCGCCCATTTTGTCTCCAAATGAAAAGAGCTCTCTGCTCACGGCCGAGGCGTGCGAATGGCGGCGAGCGGCGCCCGCTGCGCCGGGAAGGGAAATTCTCAGGGCGATCGATGGGGAGGATTAGGGAGGGCTTTGGCGGGGGGCTCTGGATCTGAGAGGCGCTCTCTACGGGGAGCCCCACGGGAGGTTTGGAGAGGAAAGCGGGAGGGCAGAGAAGAAGAGGGCCAAGGGGGAAAGTGGAGAGAGGGCTAACCTGGAACTGTCAGGAGGCTGAGGAGGAGGTCGGCCGGGATGGGAAGAGGAGCGCCGTCAGGGTCCCATCGGGCCCCACGTTAAAAACACACCACCGGGGGAGCTGTTGAACAAAACATGGACAACTATTAGACTTTTGCTTATCTTCTTATGCATCCATCATTTAATTGGGGGGGAAAAAAAGAGTTGCAAAGATGACTATTATTAATCGATTATCAAACGATTTGATAAATACGATTAATCATTTAGCGAGCTTATTTAATTTAATTTTGAGATTTCTGTACTGTAGATTGGAATAGACTTTTGGCTCATCTTCTAATGCATCCATCGTTTAATTGAAAAAAAGAGGTGCAACGACGACTCGATTATTAATCGATTATCAAACGATTTGATAATTATGATATTTCGATGATTGATTAATCATTTAGAGAGCTTGTATAATTTAATTTTTCGATTTATGTGCTACTCAAAGATGTCAAAAACAAGTGATTAGTTTCGATATTGATGCAAAGTAAAGTCTATCACGCGGCATCCGCACATTTCAAATCGGCACGAGCGTTACACGCTTTATCCAAACAGGGAGACTCCTTCTATCGCCGATGCCCACGATTGGTCAGCTCTCGCACCGGCTCACCGCGCTCCCACGGGTACACATGGTCGGATCCATGATTCATTTTGCCACGAGGAGGGAGGGAAGGAGTAGGGAGTGAGAGAAGAAACAGCCGAGACCACTGGGAAATTATATGGAGGAGCAGCATGGTGGATGTGGAATTAAACGGCATAATTAATCAAGCACAAAAACAAGCACGTTGCTCATACATTTATTATTTGCATTTTTTTTTCCACTTGAGGGGAGGTAATCAGCACGCGTATATGTCGGCGCCCCTGATCCGCGTCATGTTGACCTCCAGCCCATGTGCCTGTCTCAAAGCAGTGACCCAACAAGCGCAAGAGGGGGGGGGGGGGCTCTTTTTCTTTTTTTTTTTTCCTCACGGCCCGCCGAATCCTGCTGTTGTCTCCTTGTCCTTTAAATTAGGATGTCTTCAAAATTGGGATCACAACTCCGAGCTCTCGCCGGAGTTGTTGCGCATTATG
Organism: Syngnathus leptorhynchus; assembly: GCF_054491065.1. Classification (NCBI taxonomy): domain Eukaryota; kingdom Metazoa; phylum Chordata; class Actinopteri; order Syngnathiformes; family Syngnathidae; genus Syngnathus; species Syngnathus leptorhynchus. Next base: position 4,491,338 of record NC_141201.1, on the reverse strand, counting down.
AGGCGAGTGCGCTTTAGCCAACAAAGGGGACTGACTAACCACTTTAAAATAAAGATAGTACGGATATCATGGGGCAAAGAAAAAATTGCCGCACGGCTAAACAAGGCAGGACACTTGCAGGTTATATCCGGGCGCTTTTATCAAAGTATCGATCGGGAAACTCTTGACTGACAAACGATGCTGATTGTCATGCAACCTTGTGGCACATTTTACTGAGCGACCTGATTTAAATGTTAATATCATTCTGCCTTTGCTTCTGTGCCGAGAACAAAAAGGTCATTTCCTCTTTTTGGGGGGGGGGGGGGGGGAGCTTTGTGTCAGCTCATCCAAGTCACATCCTCAATTTTCCCCATCTAAGACGTTTACTTGTCACCTCTTTAACATTTACATTCATCAACGACGCGGTCAGAAAGCTATTTGTTTACCCGACCAAACTTTTCACTGAAATCAATCGGGATTGGCTCCAGCGCTGACCTTAATGAGGACAAGCGCGATAGAAAATGGATATTTCAGGGGCACGTATTTAATAGACAGCCTTTGAAATTTTTTTTGGGGGGTTGGATTCTTTGCCGTCGACTGAGAACAGCTACAATGTGTAACCGACTCATATGAGCAGCCGCTATTGCCGTGTCCTCTATGTCCTTGCTTTCTATCAATAATGCAGTGCAGTCTGAGGCAAAACTGGAGGGGGGTCCTTGTTTTATGAGGGAGCGCCATTATGGCGGCAAAGTAACCAGAATTTCTAAATCCAAGCATATCTATCGCAAACCTTTGCTATTGGAGTGAGGTCATAATTACAGTAAATATATTTTTTACTCAGCCACAAGTATCAAAACAAGCTGACTTGATCCAATTCCAGTCTACGAGTCGCTCATCTAATCCCAAATCTAACGACAGCTGTGTTTGCTTCGTGACTGACATCGCTAAACTCGTCTACGAGCGGGCATTGTCATTGCAATTTTGAGGAAACACTCATACGCTAACCGTTGTAGCGCTAACCGCTACGTTGGTCGGAGCTAGCGGCGGTTTCCCCACCAAATTAAAAACCAGAAGCTGGTACAGCAATGTTTGAAGATTTGAAAGGCTAGCTAAGTGTTTCATAAAGGAAATTCTAATCACCGTTTAGGAAAGCAACAATTATTTATGAAAATTCCATTGTGGCTCTTTCCCTGAGGATTTTATACAGGTGTACGTGAAGTGCCATCTTACAATTATTTACTCGTGTATCAATAAAAAGCAGACATGAAGTCACTGATTAATCCCCATTATTGTAGTGCATTTGCATAAATAAATGTTCTAGAAGAAGAGCTATTATGAGCAGCGGGCATAAACCCATCAAGCGAAGCAGCTCAATAGCAGCAGCTTGTTCCCGAAGCGTCGTCATCCATCCAGGTATCAATATGGAAATAGCACCACTATGGCCCAGACGTGAATCAATGGCGCTCCCGCGGGGTGGAGAAAGAGGGGGGGGAGGGGGCACCCGAAATCATCAATGAGACGGATCGGCCGGCGGTCAGGCTCGGACAGGCCGTATTGATAAGAGCATTTCCACCTGTAGAGGCTCGGCCGGCATCACAATTCAATAGGCGGCGCAGCTGCGCCGGCCGAGCCGCACAAAGACACGCTTGAGCGCGGCTACGTGCCTCGACTCGTCATGGTGGATCATCGTGTCGCCTTTCTTCCTTCTCAACGCTTCTTATTTAACCCCCGGGGGAGGGGGGGTAACAATTAGTCTAATTCAAATCGGCTTCGTAATGTAGTACAATGCAATCTTTCTAATGGCGAAATCTACCGTAGAGGTTTTGCTATGCACAGGGGTAGACTAACAATTTGGCAGATGAAGAAGCTGCCCGAGGCCCCGAGAATTCCAGGGTCAACAAAATAACTTTTCTTCCATTTAGTCTTAAATGGTTCTCTTAAAAAGATATCAAGATGCCTAATCTATCATGATCGTTTTGAGAGCTCTCACCTCGCTTCACATGCATGAACTGTTCTGTCCTCTTGGTGCACAGGTGAAAACTTGATTCAGGAAGAGGGTGGCAAAAATCGGTTTGTCTAATCGGAAAAACACATTTTGCATGAGTAGTATTTTTTTTTTCCAGCAGATTTGGCACTTTTGCACTATTTGGTACTTATGTTAATATGTGTTAATGGATACCAATTTGTGTAACCAATCCCCACCCTTGCAGTTTTGAAATCACTTTTAAAAATCCATTTTTTTCTCCTTGGTGCTCCCTCACCAAGAGTTGCAAACTTGTTTGATTTCTTTTTATTCTACTCCGGCACTCGGTGTTTTATTGCTTTTATATTGTTTGCTTTTAGCTTCTGAAATGTTAGTGGGGTTTTTTTTTTTAACTTGGGTGAGTGCAATACTTAATTTCTGACAAATGTATTTGCACTTGTACTTAAATGAGTGTGAGTATTGTTGTGAGAACTGCAACTTATCTTGTCTTTGACTGGCCTGGTTCACTTTTGAAGTTGGTCAAGACTATCAAGTGGAGGAGCAGCAAAGGCCTCGTCGTCTTTTCATCTCAATGCCTCAACGGCCGAGCGACTCACTTCCGCATCTTTGAGCCGATCAATGAGCTTCTGTTTGCAGCCGTCGCCTGGAAGACAAACCACCGGGCGAGCAGGTACAAGACAATGGTGGCCCCTAGAACAACATAAGTTTTAGTCGTGTGGGACGAGGGAGACCCCTAGTGGAAAATATTTATATGACATGCACGTGACACTTGATTAGGTACATCCAACATGGAAAATGCAGGACAGTATTTATATCCAAAATACGATTGTAATTTATTTAAAAATATAAACATGTGCCTAAAATAAGTTTTATACATTTTAATGATAACATATTTAATCTAGTCATACATAAATGGTTCTCATCATTTACCAATGAATCCTATTAAATATTGTTCTCACTGCATTAATTTCCACGATCAATTGAAATTTTATTTCAATGTCAATTTTGAATTAAAATTTTTCATATATTTTTGTTTTAAATCTATTTTTTTCAATTCTCTTTGCCATGGTAGATTTCTTTTTACAGTTGTTGGTTGTCGCCGTACTGAATCAAATTCCCAGAATGTATGTAACATCTAATTCCTCAGAATGATTGTATTGACCCCAGTTGAAGACTGCACATTCCTGTCTGTCCATTGCACCACCTTAAAGGTTAAAGTTGAAGGGTCGTATGTCCTGTGTGTATCCTTGCCTGACCTTTTCACATGCCAGGATGGAGAGAGAGAGAGCGGGAGAGAGAGAGAGCGATAGACAGCACAAAGGTCACGTGCATGGATTTCCTTTGCTGTGACTCAATGAAAAGGGCAGATGAGGGCAGCGCCAAATGGCAGCCAGGCCTCGACATGGTCCACACGGGGAACCGCGAGTCCTCATGTCACCCTAAACTAGTCGTCAGGGACGAGGGCGGGGGGGTCACCCTTTCCAGATGAACATCTGCTTGTTAACAGTAAAGCGAGTTATAAGGCAATCAGTGAACTAATTGTTGGGAAAATACTAGATTTTTAGTCAAAATGGAAATTGAATGATTTGGTTTGCCCATGTGTAATGTCAATAAGATGCTAGCATGTTATATAAGATAGGTGAACCTCATTTAAAGTTGTTTTTATTTGTAGATTAATTTAACTGCTGAATGTAGTAATCTATGTAACATGGGCTCATAATTGTCTACATGCCAGGTTTTTTACGTTGACCAAAGTAAATAAAGCTAAATGTGTAATACAAAAGCTTTGCTGCCATCTTGTGGCATTTAAAGGTAATTTCCAACTCTTATGGAAGTGTCATTTCTTTCATTTTTTTTCTCTTGATATTACAAAACTAGTAGTAGTCTAACCTACACTGAAATAAGAGTACACATATCTTAAATAAAAAAAAAAGATTTGTTTTATATTTACACATGAGCCACAAAGTCACCTTTGTACAAGATTTCATTTATTAACTATGATACAGATCACATAAGGCCTTGCTGTATACATCATTCCCATCGAGACAAATGACCAAAGTCAGCAAATTGACGTGTTATCTTTTCAGTTTACAGAACTTCATTACATGTTTTTTTTTTTTCCATTATGGCCCCACCCCCAAAACAGTTCATCATATTTTATTTCATCATCTCTTAAATAGTCCGAGTGGTGAAGCCCTCCACTTCCTTTTACCGGGAAGAATTCATGCACTATAGTGGGCATCAAAACAAAACACAAAAAGAAAAGAAAAACGCATTTTTATTTACTATAAACAAAAAGATTTTTTTTCTGTCACCACCGACTAAGGGGCAACATATTAGACCTCGGCCCACCCTAACATACCATAAAGAACCCCATTCCATATACTTTTTTTTTCTCTTGTTCTCATTTTAACTTAACAGACATCTGTCACCATTGTTTGGGGCGGTAAAAAAAAAAAAACCTCACATTTGATTCAAAATTCAATTGTTCTGCACGATCACCTTTTTTGTCCAGTCTTTGGCTGCCTCAATCATTTCAATGCATGTTTCAGACTCACTTGTTCACACAAACATATACACACACACACACTCTCTCCCAAGTCATCATCCCACTCCTCTTGTTCCTAATAATGTGAATGAGCAAACAGGCTTACCCGGCGGGGGCAGTGAGCACGAGGGGAGCTGCATTCCTCACCGTCACCTTTGTTTGGAGCACGATGCTGTCTGGATATCTGCCGCAAGACAGTTCGTCCGACATACACACACGGAATTTCAGCGCACACGCGTATCTAAACTCACACACACACACAAAAAAGGAGCTAAATAGGTAGTGTGGTGTGATAAAAGCACCTGTAAGAGTTCAGTGATTGTTTAAAAGGCTTTCGGGCCAGTGAGGACGATTCAGGTGACCTTGGTGAGCATCTGCCTAACAACTACACAAAAATGCACTTCAAAAGCGGTTGGGATTATGGATCCTCCGGGCCCCCGTCTCGTCGGTTTCTACGGTAACAGAAGGCCGCGGAAGGGAATTTGGGATGCTCCGTTCCGGTCGTGCTGATGGATGAATGGCCTGTTTGTTCCTGTCTCTAAAAAAACAACTAGAGCTACTCATGGGGAGGAAAAAAAAAAGAACGGTGTTGTTACAGAGTAGCGCCAGTGGGGGCAGTGTGGCAACATTTGCAGTGGTACATACATGAAGGGCCAAAATAAAAAAATACTTGTAAAAATGACCAGAATACATTTCTGAGGTAAATCCTGTAATATAATAAGAATGTGATAATTTCTTTTTTAATTTCTTTTTTCTGTATTTGTTTACCACCGCATTCTGTAACTTTATGATAATACAGTTGGAATAATAATATAATTTATGACTTTATTTTATTCAAAATAATAAAAAAAGATTGTGTTATGGCAATAAAATTTTCACAAGATAGTTGTAATAATATCATTTTTTTTTTCAAACCAGATAAATTCACTATTATGAGAAAGCATCACTTTTTTCTAATAAATTGAAAATGTTAGTCATGTCATATTGTGTATTACAACTTCTTTCTAGAATGCTTGCAACCTTAGTCTTGTGATGTTACAAGTGTATTCTGGCATTTTCATGTATTTATTTACTTTTTACCTCCAGTGTAGTGGCCATGCTTTGTAAGTAAGAGCAGCAGCTTGCTTGTCATTTCACATGAAACAAGAATTATTTTATTTTTTTGCCACATGTACTGCACCACACAGCTACTATTAGATGTTAATCTCAATTACAGTCCACTATTTGGTGCGCGGTGAGATTTTTTTTCCCAGATGCAAAATATGTGCCTTGGCTGAAAAAGGGGTTGTGAAACGCAGAAAGCTTTCATAAAATTAAAATAAAACAGCAGTGAAAGAGTGGCGCAACGCCCATGTAGTGGCTGCAATACCCCAATTGCGCCTCTGGATGTCAGTGGTGTGCTCCCAGAAGAGAGTGAGAGTGAAGTCACAGCTCCTATATATATATATATATTTATATATATTAAAAAAAATGTGCCTTGAAAGTGCTCAGAAAAGTGCTTTTCGAACAAGGAGGTCCTTACTTTGAAAACTGCATCAATGAAACACGCGCACACAGCAGGCAAAAAGAACACGCACACATTGACTGATTGGCCTGAGTGGTGACTTGAGGTGTGGGCCTACCAACAAAAAAAAAAAAAATCGGTAACTTCGGAATTCAACATACAGTAGACTGAATGCCAAGGGCATGAGCGCAGCCATGATCCTTTGCCCCAATCTGCCGATCCGGTTGGTTGAGTTTTAGATTTCTCTTTCACTTCGGTGCTTGGCAAATAGCCTTGAGTGAAACTGGCTTGCATGTGTAGCGATGAGAATTTGAGTTTGGGGGGGTAAAAAAAAAAAAAAAATGGGTGGAGGGGCTGCTAATGGTGTGTTTTCCTTTGACGTTCCTCCTGTGTGACATCATCTAAAAGGTTCTGGCAAGGCGTCACTCTTCATCGCCTTGTTGTTCCCAGTTGAAGTGACACTGAGAGGGAATATTGAAGTGGCTAGTCTAGGCCTCTCTATACAAGCTCGGGGGTGGGGGGTGGTCACATGGCCTCTCCCAAAGCAACTCCCTGTTCATACTGCAGATCCCTCAATGTCCTCTTCTCCACTTCCTGTTAACTCCTCCTTCCGTTCGTTTGTTCAAATCTCTTTCCGAGGTGTTTGCAATCTCTTTTTTTAATGTTCCCTTGATCCCTTGGCGGTTCACAGCGTGTGTTGTTCCGTAGGTGGGTGATGGGGGTGCAGGGAGGGCGGCAGCAGGGCAGGGAGGGGCAATTGGGGGGTGGGCGGCGGGGAATGGGGCGGAGACTGGTGGTGGTGATGGTGGTGGATGGGAGGGCCGTAGTGCGGGATGACGGGAGGCGTGGCCGGGAGGACGTAAGGGGTCGGGGGGGACGGCGCCGGCGAGGAGGAGTAACCGCCGGCCATGCACGAGTACGCCGAGGTACCCCCGCCGTAGGGGAGCGCCGAAGTGGGCGAGCCCGGCAGGCCGTCAGCCAGCGGTTGGTTGTAGAAGAAGTACGCGCACTGGTGGATGAAGCTCTCGATGATTGTCTGGTAGGTGCGCGTGGCGGTCAGTGCGTCCATTGTGGTGAAGTCGGGCCGCATCAGCGTGGGCCAGAAGCAGATGGACAGGTTCTCGCTGGTCATCAGGTTCAGCTTGCTGTGCTGGCTCACCCTGAGGAGCGCAGTCATTCAATTTAGTCGTCACCACCAACCACGGTGTTCATTGTGCTGTGAAAGATTAGCAAGGTGTGCTGTGGGAAATGATCCAATTTCACTTGATTTCTGTCTTATTTAGCTCTGCCAGTGATGTACTGCGGACTCTTGATTGAACGGAACCAACAGACTGAAAATGCCCCCCCTTCATGCCAAATGGTAGTGTAGTACACAAATGGCCATCCCTACCATGACACTTAAAAAAATAAATAAAACACAATAGCTCCTTGCAAAACATCTGCTAATGATTAAAGTGCAATGCGCTAATGCTAATAGCCCAAGCCATCAAAACATCACAGGACACTTCTGGTAAGGACTGTAAATAATGACGCCAGTTGAATTGCATGTCATTCTTATGTGAGCAGTCATAGCAACTGCGTCCTTCTTTGTAGCTAATTGTGAATCCCCCCCCCCCAAAAAAAAGTCCCACCACACTCAGTTGCGTATGCATGTGGACCACAAAAACGTTCCTGACAAATCTGGTTAATGACTCCAGTCCGGCGCTCCGCAGTCCAATTTTGAACGTAAAACTCTTATCTGGCTTGACAGCCACCAACGGATTCACTAAATAAGATGAACGTGACAAAAGGCAGTGCTGCATACTGACAAACTGTAAACAAGAAGCAGATAAGAACGTCGTGTCGTTCTTTTCACAGTTTTTGACAACGGAAATGCTTCAATGTCTACCCTGAGCCCAACTATATTTCTCTACAAAAGGATCTCGAAGTCTAATATACAATATGTTCAAGTAATCCTGATAATTTTGCCGAACAAAAGTCAGCTAGCTTAATGCTAACAGTGAATCCAAAACACAATATGTTTTGGAAATGGAAATCAGAATAATCAGAAATCTTGAAATAACTTCAACTCTAACACAAACGGAATTTTCTCCAACTACAAAGCAACATCTACTCATTAAATATAACACATGCCTGTAAACAAGCATGTAATTTAACTTTAACTATGAATGAAATGCACTCAATTAGCATGCTAAAATGCTAATTCAGTGTCTGAACAGCACAGAGGAGATATTACAGTATATAAGGGTATGAAGGAAATAAGAGGTACTGTATTGTTAATTACTTAATTTATATACACATGAAATATTAAAAATATTTGAAATTAAATTGAAAGAATTTAAACTTCCATGTTTTGTATAAGTCCACTGCATTCACAGATGTTTTAGGTTTTTCTTTCAGTTAGTATTATTTGATATTTTTATAATTATAATTTTCATAGAATTTTAGTGTTATGATGCCACTATCAATCAGAGTGCCTGCCACCTTTGCCACTTGTACAAGGCAAGCTGAGTAGACGCCATAAAAAGAGGCGTAGTCATCACCGCCATCAAAGAACGTCTCCGGCCTTGTCACTCACTTGTTCAAGTGTTTGATAACATATTTGAAGACCTCATAATTCTCCCGCGGGAAGCGGCGGAGAATGTCCTTCATCGTCTGGAAGCGCTGCTCCCTATCGTTGATCTCTGAATGGTGAAGAGAAAGAAAATAAGGTGAGAGATTAGCGAAGGAGGAGAGAAAGCGTCCAAGAGAAGAGACAATAAATACAATGCCATGGAGCGAGAGAGCCGTGCAAAGAAAAGTGTGACAAGGGAAATGAAAGCAATTTGACTTTGAAAATAATAAGCAATTCCTCCCAACAGCGGTGCACATTTCAAATGATGAAAAACGGATGCCAAACTGTGAGACGATGACCACACACAAGAATACCGCACAGACGACGATTTCTGGAGCATGCACACACACACACACACAAAAACACACACTTAGGGTGTGTTAAGACTGATGGCAGTGAGGAGTGAGTCAGAAAAGCTGACATCACCCATGTAACAGTCGATCCCGTGTGGACTGTATATGCGAGCGGGGCGGACAAAGCAGCAGATGTTCTCATCCGCGCCGCACACATGATTTACACGCAGAGAATTGGACTTTCTCATTCCATCTTGAGGTCACGGCGGATCAAAACCACATTTAAGGTGGAATCGCAATGCGCCGACTCGGGCTCCCTACGGCAAAGTGTGACCAAAGTGTGATTTCTTACATTTTTACGAGCTCACACTTGATTTGTTTCTATTTGTTGCTGGCAGTTCTTGTCAAGCATTCGCTGGTTGGAAATGCTGATTGACTGCATTGTGGGTGTGGAGGCGAAAAAGGATCCAAAAATTCTTCGAAAAAAACATACATGAAGGGAAATGGGAGTGCAAAAATAGTGATGGTTGTCCAGGATTTTTTTTGTTGTTGTCTTCTTCATTTACTCAAAGGCAAACCATACATTGCAATCGAAACTTTTTTTTAAAATCCACCAAGAAGCGGGATTCTGAAAAGCACCGCATTAGTTGGCAATCTTCTACCAAAGGAAGCTTTCAGACAGCACTTATTTTCTTTTTTTCCCCAAGCGTTCAGGCCTTCTATTGTGGTAGCGCCTCCAGGAGCCTTATCAGGTCCCTGTCACGGCTGAGGGGTCTCGGCGGGGCCGTTAAAAAAATGAAAAACACACACACGCATATCTAAGGGTATGTGTGAGCGAAGCAGGGTGATGGCGCGACGCGGCCTTGGGCTAAATATCTGGCACGACGCGAGTCAAAACTCCGCCTTAAATCTTTATTCCTGAGTGGAAGCAGGGAGACAAAAAAAGATCAGAGCGACCTCGTTTATCTCAACCACCACTTCATAGAGGACTTCATCGCCACGTTTGCTCCATCGTAAAATATTCTCGCCTCCATCCTGTTCCGCACAGTTCGCACTGAGGGGTAAATCCAATTCTCCCCGTGAATGGACTTGCCTTGTGAGAGTTGTGCTTGTTAGCTTTAAGAAATGCAAAAGGGATTTCAAGGAAAATCCAATACACTCTGGATTTAAAGAAGCCCCCCCCCCCCACCACCACCACAACCACAATTTCCCCACCAGCCTATATTACTTTCTTAGTGACTTACTGAAAGCTTCCACCAGCTCGACCTGCATGTTGTAAGGTACCAGAGGTTCAGGAAGCTCGGAGAAGTAGGCCTTCATGGCGCCGGCTACTGTGTTGATGGTAAAGTCTTTCTCCACCAGGTCCAGGTTGTGATCTGATAAAGAGGAGATAAAACCAGATAACTTACTTTTCTTTGTAACGTTCAGAATGTTAACCTAAATGTTGATACGAGGGCCGTATGAAGACAACTCAACTCCAACTTGACTTGAAATGTGCCCAGATGGCTTTTGGATCTAAACATACTGAAGCCCAATTATGAATAAAAAATGAACATCTTTGATGTTTATTTTTGGCCTGTCAAACATTATTACATCATTTTTGGGAAGCATTAGGAACTCATTTAGTTCAACTAAGCAATCAAAATATTAGCAACAGCCAAACACATGCTGTTAAATGAATAACTCTCTGACAAAGTGTCAACCAAAACAACTGTCTCTGAATTATGCAAAACTGCTTCAAGTCTGATTCCCCGAGTTGGATTCGACCTCATTTACATGTCTATGCGCTCGCATTCTGCCGCCATCTTAGTCCGCTATCCATCTTACCCATGATATGCTTCATTAAACAAAGCAATCTGGAGATAATGAACTGCCCTAACCTTATAAGATACATGCATGGGCACGCCCATACACACGCATGCAAATGGAGAACTAGTAGAAAACCAACGAGACAGCCACTATTTACATAGTCTATTCCCTTGTGTTATTAACTTTAAAATAATCATTAAAAAAAAAAAAGGATTGACTGAACATTTTCAGAAAATAGTGAGTCCGCCAAATGTTCTGGGATGTTGAAGCGGATGTTTGCCTGAACAACAGTGCAAGAATATGTACCTTGGTCAAACTGGCGCTGCATGCTCTCCATCTCCGCCTTGTTCCCGCTGACCCTGTAGATGCCCTCGGTGCTCAAGCCTGGTGAAAAGACCAAATAAAGCTTTAGAGCTCTGTAATATTCCATAATTTGACTATAACTATGGAAAGAGAGTTGGGGAGCCAAGGAAGAATACAACCCAAAAAAAAAAATGATGGATGAATAACAAAAATAAATGAAAAAATAAATAAATAAATAAATAAATAAATAAAGCAGGCAGTCTTCAATGACAAAAATACGGCTATTGTATGGAACAGCAACAGCACAATTAGAGTTTTGATTCCTAATTTTAACAGCTTTTCTTGGAAAAAAAAAAAAATCCACCTGTCATCTCCAAAATTGTCCATTCAAACTTTTGATAGAGAAAAAGAGCGATCGAAGAAAGCGAGGTAGAAAGGGAGGTAAGGGGTGAGGCAGAGAAGAGTGCTTTCAGTCCAAGCGTGCGGCATCGACCACCTCCGTCTCCCAATCAATTATCCACAAAAGCTTTTCAAAAGCAGACAAGAAGAAAACAGGATGAGCGAGAGCAAAAGAAGACGAAGGATTCTGGGGGACAAGAAACAGCCAAGGCCGAGTGTGAAGCTGAGGATGGATGTACGACAGGAGGATGAAAGAATCTAACGACACACAAGTCTCGCAATAGTGCAAATCAAAAGTAGTCGCCGTCAATAAGATTCCGCTTCCAATTGGATTGTGGTCAATACCTCGGCGAAATGTGGCCGGTAAACAACTTTGAACACACGCCTCCTTTTGTAATGACCTCATTTCAGTTGAGCGAACTGCAGAGCTTATGTGAGCTAACCAAAATAACAGCGCCACCCTGGAAGGCTTGAATCACAGACCTTACGTGGAGATGGCACGTTTCTTTGTATAGTCCAAAAAAACGCTTGAGGAGTTTAACCGCCCAAACGTTCCGTCGGATGGATAATAAATGACCGCTTCGAAACAAGCAGCCCTCGCCGTTGTTGCCGAGTATATGAAAAAAAAAATGCGAAGCAGCGAGAACATGAACTCGGTGGCATTAAAGCGCCGGCAGGTTAACCGCTCGTGCCCCCGCCACATGTCACAGCGGGACTACGCCGCAGCTGATCCGGCATCTGCGCAGATTCCAAACAATCTCTCCACAGCCGTCGCCGCCCCGGAGGCCGATTTCATCGCTCACCATGGCGACAGCCGGGTCGGCGGGTGCTGCCCTTTTGTGTCACCGCGAGACTCTCGCGAGCCCGCCCGTATCACATCCGAAGACAAGATGCGGGCTATTGCAAAAAGTCAAAGCTGATGGTAGATAAGCGCAACTTGCCATGGATTTATTTGACACTCCCAACATGTGTAGAAACTCCCAAATAACACAAACAGCGCTACAGTTATTCTGAAGAACACAACAACATGGTCTCCAATAAAGAAAAGAAAAAAAGCACCGACAGCTATTTTTACAGATCACATTGGATAAAAGGAGACACACCAGTCGGTAGGTATTTTTACACATGAGGCTAAGGATGCGGGTCAAAACGAAGAACTCGAGGTCAGCTTCACAATGCTCGCTGATTATCAGCTGCCGCTAAGGCGACAAACACCGTGTCAGCACTGGATCGTAATTTCCTGCCAGCGCCGTTATGGCGGAACATTGCAGACACAGATTGCAGATAAGCAAGTCTGACTTACAAAAAAAAAAAAAAATCTCATAAATGTTGTAAAAAGCGTGCGCTGCACTCATTGGACACTTTATTAGGTACACCTGGAGTTTCAAAAATGATTTCATGGGCGAATAAGAAAGCTAATTGTCGACTTATGGGACCACACACTATAAGAGGAATGCGATTGAGCTGAAGGAAGAGATGAAAAATATCAGACAGCAGAGAAACAGAAATGCGGGTGAAGAAATAGATGAAGGGAATCAAAGATGACAGGTAGAAAGTACTCCAAGACACCGATGGGGGGGGATCAGAGGAGAAGAAACAAGGTCATGAAGGACGAGAAAGAAAAACCAAATAAATCAAACACTGGCAGGTATAAAGTTGCAAATGAAATAGAAACAGCTCAGGTGAAGCGTGTACATCAACAAATACTCAAGCCCCGCCCCCTCTGAAGTTATTGTAACTGCTCCATTTCACATGTGAACACGGCAAGGTGTAACCTAACGTGACGCCTCATTATGCGGCGGGTTGCCTCCGTTCTTCCGCAGGCAGCGGGCCGCTGGATGTTTTGTAAAGCTTGAGTAATCCACGCGTATGCTGGTTTTTAACGGCGGAGAGATTAAAGGCGGTCTGCGATGGAATGTCAGTAAGCAGCAGAAATGTTTTCGATGAACTCACGCGCTGAGGTTTGCCTTGTCTTCTAAACGAGATGAATGTAAAGATGTTGGAGAAATATTTTTTAAATAAAAAAAATATATTTTGCATGAATAAACAACAAAATATACACACTGGTATGATTTCTCTCCACTAGGGGGCACTATCCTCAAGTTCCACATTAAATTACTGTTGACTTTGAGTGTGTGTGGCTTTAAAAAGTAAGACCTGGCCTGTTGAGTCACTTAAATACCTGATTGTGTGAAAGTAAAAAAAAAAAAAAAGAAAATCTTTCTTACCTTGTCTCGTTTCAATAAATTGAATACACTTCTCAATGAACACCGGAATTGGCCTCTCTGGAGTTACCGCGGTAACCAGCGGCATTCCGAAGTAGTTGCTCTCAATAGGTTTGGTGATGGAATGCCTCGGCTTGGCTCGTTGTTTCTGAAAGACATAAAAGACGTAATCGGCGTGTGGAATCGGCGTTGACAAAACTTTTGACTGGCCGTAAACAAGCACAACTTCTACGTTATGGTTGCAAGTATTTACTTGAGCGCACGCACACCCATCCCGCACATTCCTTTCCAACTTATACGATAAGCAATCATTTGTTCAATCCTGTTCTGTATATCAGAGATAGACATCACTGTGGCGTCGTGCCTCCCCCCTCCCCCTCCCTTTGGAAATATGTCATTCCTAAACTGCCTGCCTCCGTATGGTACCGAGCATTAAAAGCTTTTGATGGTCCTGTTTTGAAAGCCTTCAAGGGCGGAATCTCTAGTAAGTCTGTCAGGCCCCCCCCCGAGGCTTCGTCCTGGCAGGCCGGTCAGTCGGTTGGTCGCACGGTTGGCTGGGCGCATAGACTGCGGCGGCGGCAGAGCGAGCCTGACAATACAGTGGAGGAGGGCTCATTAGAGAGATGGAGCTCACTCAGAATGGCCTCTGCTCCAGATACTGGCCTCACTACATGGAAGGTTTTCCCATCCTGCTTCAACACAGTGAAACAGCAATACGCGGAGACACGAGCAAGGAAGCTCTAATTAAAAGTGAGAAAGTGAACCGAAGCTGACCGGTTTACATTTGTCACATTGACAGCTGAATAAACAATCAAAGATGTCCTTCGCTTGGGCTCATTGTTAGCCAGCCTCTTTTCCCCCAGACACTATTTAAAGTGGCTTAAGTGGTGCTTGACTAGCTCTATAATATTTGCAATTTTTTTTTTTTTAACCACTCTTGGGCAAATGTTGCAGACATAACGCAGCCCACAATGGCTGACTTACTGGAAAGCATAAACGCTGAGGAAGCTTGAAAGCCATTACGTCAATGTCAATTGGCTTCCTTGCTCTGACATTAGTAAGAATGTTCAAAGTTTGAAGCATGAAACTGCCTGTTGGTTAAACACTAACACACATAGCAGCATTTAAATTGTATTACTGTAATAATCTATGGACATTTCTGCGCTAAAACGTTTTGAACATCTCATTGTTCTGACATAAAACAAGCAATTCAAAATCAAAAGGAACAACGGCAGCTTTTATGTGTACTCTTTTAGTTCTCCCCAGCTACGTTTAATATCTCTGTAGGATTGTGTTGTCTATGTCGAGACTAATCTCCCACTCTCCTACTTCTTGCATGAGGACACTCAAGTGGAGCTAGGTGACAGAGGAATTCAAAACATTCCACTTGCCGACTGAGGACAAAAAAAAAAAAAACGATGCAGAGAGCAGAGGCGGAATGTTTCCGGCCCCTCGCTGAGCGAAAGGAGGACGGTCACACAGGTTTTGGCTGCCTCAGGTAAATAGGGGGGAAGGGGGGGGGGTTTAAAAGGGACTCAGAAAGCCATTTCCAATTATTTGTTGCCGCCCGTCACAGCTCAGAGTTGACGTTGGCCTCGGGGCTCACAGCAAATCTCAGATGTGTTGACTGCTTAAAAAGTCAAAACACAAAATGTACTTCGCAAGATGAACGAATAACTCAAAAACATCCACACGCTCAGACACCCTGAGGGGATTTTAGACTGGAGCAGATTGTAAATGAAAGTTTTTGGGTTTTTTTTTGTGGGGCCAGCTGTGTCGGAAATATTATGATGGAACATGATCACTTTTTTTTACTGCAACAATAGCTTTGAAAGCGGTTATCTAAACATGCTCAAGGAGAATGGCTAATTAGTGCAAAAATGATGATTCAAACTTTGTAGGATTAGATTGGCTTTGAAACATTTATACTGTCCATGTAAATTCATGTTTATTGATCTTGACTCCCATCAGTCCAGCGTCGGGTCACAGAGTTTCAAGGGAAAGGTCAGACTACTGGAGCCTACAACCTTGCTTTTGTAAGACACAGCCATCGTAATGATAGCGTGGCAAGTAAACAATCTGGCTTTACATTTCTCAAGCTGTTGATGCACATAATGGGCCCTATTAACATACACAGGCGCCTTTTTCACAGCAGGGAAAGTCTCGTTCATCGTGTTTTGGAATTTGCTCTACCTCGCTGGACTTTATAGCAAACGTAGCTAGTGAGCCCATGATACACCTAGAAAATTTGGTGACAGAAAGCAGATCAGACTCGGTTTAAGAATGAGCGCCTTCATTTTCTTATCATTGGATGGCAAACAAGTCAGCTATGTTCCCTCCCACAACGGCGGAGACGCACCTTTTCTACACAGTTTTGCACAAGACTTGCCTTGGGCATAAAAATAGGGCTCAATAAATCAATTATAGTATAAAAAAATGATGAATAAAAAATAATAATGAAAAAATAAATCATTTTGAAAAAAATTCAACATTTAAAATATTAAATAATAAATAATAAATAAAAAACACTTGTGGCCATGGAATGATACAACACAGATTTCACACACTCCCTTGACCTTACAATCAATGTGTGAAAACCTGTTCCACCCTGCTAGCAGGCATGGTAATTATCACACAAGTGCAACAGACACACAAGGGCCTTCTGTACCATGCGGTGCAAGAGAATGAACAGCATACCAGCACTGATAAACAGTTTAAGGTCAAAAGAGTCACCGCGGGGCTGGGGGAGTAGAGTGAAGAGTGAGATACCTATGAAAAACACTCCAGTAAAAAAATCAAAGGAGTCAAGTGGAACTTGGCAAGCAAAGTGTCAAAAAAGCAAAATTCAGGTTAGATGACAAAATACATTTTGATTTACAATCTCTCTAAATTATAAATACGGCGCTAATATCGCGGTACCTCAAAGGTCGACCGCTGATTTGTCTTTGCGGGCCACATGAAATGATGTGAAGGGCTGTATCTGGCCCCCGGGCCTTGAGTTTGATATCAGTACTTTCAAAGCTTTTTCTTTTTGGACCATCTGTAATCAGCGTTTAATGACTAGCTTTTATTTTGCCTCCGTTCGTTTGGAGGGCTCCCACAGAGCAGTCAGGGACAATGTAGCAAATGTCCTTTGAGGAAGATCCTCGAAAGTCTGTCATGTTTTCATTGGTTAAGGCAGGACGAAAACAGAGATTACACTAATTAGTCTTCAACTTCACTGATAAATTAGCCACCGAAAGAAGCAGGTGTTGATTCTCAGCCAACAACCAATTAGACTTCCAAATACATGCGACAAAACATCCTGTATTGATGCGCCAGAACAAAATATTTAACAAGTGACACATTATATAAAGAATAATTACATTGGAGTTCGCACTTATGGGTAAAAAAAAAAAAAAAAAAAAGATGAGTTGGCCCATTTGAAAACACGATTTATTCTTAAAAGTCTTACAAAGAACGTTGTGGTCATTGAATAAGAAATTTGTATCGCTGTGAATTAATGAACACTTTATAAATCGCTTTAGCGGCACAATAAATCACTCTGATTCAGTCGGTAAGCCGAGATGGAAAAAATATGCCTCCGTTTTGTATTTACGCTAATTTAAAGTGAACGTGAGGTCCTCCAACATTCAACAGCATTGAAGGTGACATTCTCCGAGATTATCCGAGTGCGTTATCACAATTAACTTGACAGAGTCACGTGCAATCTAAAGAAAGACTGACCTTTGTATTTCTGCGCAGACTCTTCAGGATATTCCTCTTTTTCGGATCCTCGCTCTCCTCAATGGAATTGTCCTTCTGGGCTCCTCCGTCATCTTGGCTAGCCTTGGGTGGACCCCCCATTTCATCGTCACTACCAATCGAGAAGCTGGTCCGAAAACTGCTGAACTTTCCGAGGCGTTTGGATCTATCTCGGTAAAGTTTGGGCTTGATCCCGATGGCTGACAATTTTCTTCTGCGTTCCAGTGAGCTGCTATCGGCTTCGCTGTCCGACCCGTTCCCCCCGGCGCTCCCATTGGCGTGACCTTTGCTGGCGTTGCGGATGGTGATGATCTTGCCTTGTGTGCTGTCATGAGGGACAGAGTAGATGCTTTCTTCTTCGCCATGTCGCGGTTTGGTCACGGCATCCATAGGCTCGGCGTAGTCCGATGGATCGTAGCCACCGTCGCTACCGGGAGCCCACGTGACGGCTTGAGGCAAGGATCGTCGGTTGGTGCCACCTTGTTGGTCCATATAAGGGCCAAGATTGACTTTCCGGACCGGTTTGGGTTTCACTTGAGGAGGTACCTTATTGTTCAGCTTGCTCTCAAATGTGCTGAGTTCAGAGATGACAGAAAATGTATCGCTTGAATCCAGATCTGGTAGCTTGAAGCTTACCAGATGGGAGCTGAGACTTCCATCATCCCTCAGGGTGGGGTAAGGTGGTGATGGGTCGATGTCATCTTCTGAGTCCATAAGAATGTTAACTGGACTGGGAGAGCCACAACGGGGACTGGCGCTCTCATTGGTGCATGCTTCCGCTACATTATCGTACATCTCGATAATAGTGCGCTTGTCCACTATCTCTTTGAGAAAAGATTGGAAAAGATCAATTTTATGAAGCCCGCCTACAACTCCTCCATGCCCACATATTATTGTGCTGAACCTCGCCTCAATTTCATGAGCGAGTTCCTCTCCTTGATTGACCTGCTCCCTAGCTGATTCGGAATCTGAAAGCTCCATCTGGCTTTCCCCAACTGCTAACAACTGGACTGGAATGATGTCTTGAACCTCACAAAGGAAAGCACATAAAGTTTCCAAAGAGGCTTTCCGGCGAGCAGAGTAAACGGCAATGTAGCCGTGGACTAGCTTGGTCTTGCGCAGGGAGAAGGAGGAATGGAAGGACAGCAAAGACAGCTCTATGGTCTGCCTCTGACCACCTACACTCAAATCCAGGAGGACTGAAGTGCCGCTGTTGAGGTTGCTAGTAGGGCGACAATGCTGAGGCAACAAGAAAGGGGCAAGGAGCTGGTCGAGATCATACGTGTCCCCGCACATGAGGCACATGACAATCTTGAGGTCTGATTCTACAATTGCTTGGGACTGAGAGTCTCTGAAGGCAGACAAAGAAGGCGGTATGGGCGGTGAGCCGCCGCGAAGGCTTCTCCGAGACTCTAAGAGGCCTCTCAACATCTGGTTGAGATGTTTCTCGTTGAAATTGCGTCCGTAGCCCATGCCCGGAGAGGCGGGGTCTAGGTAACGACACTGCTGCTTTGCGGCCACCTGAAGTCCTTGCTGGATCAGCGTCTGAGCGGTTTCTCCTCCAATATCCCCGATGGAACCAACCCCACGCTTGGTCACCAGCAGCAGGAAAAGCGGGAGTTGGGCTAGAATGTTCTCTCGGTCCCTTCGACTTATAGTCGATTCTCTGAGCTTTTCTACACTCTCGACGACATACGATAGAGACTCCTTGGAGTTGTACAAACACAGGCAACCGTGTGGCGTAAAGGTCGGCGTGTGGAAGGAATTAACCGGCAGACGTACATTACCCTCGATGGGACGAAGAGCTAATTCATAGATCTTCCCGTCTAAAACGTACCTATCGTCGCTGGTACACAATGCCCTGATCTCATTTGCCATCTCTCTGGCGAGTCCATCTCTCCCTAGTATGACCAGATTTATCCTTTCCGCCCTGCCGACATCCGGTCTTGAACTATCTGGTGACGCATAGCGAGTGGGGAACCTGGAAGCAAGTATCTGCTCGAGTTTAGAGTCCACACAGTGAGGGCTGTTGGGACACGTGTCCTTCGTCGGATGGTAGACAAAGTGGATGTGTTTTAATACCAAAGCGTCCCTCTCGGCCTGTAGCTTCTGTAAGGCTTTGAATCGTTGTTCTTCGCCCAGTACTTCTTGGATCGCTCCCATTTTTTCTTTACTTGGCTTTGCATCTACCTCCAGTTCATAAAAAAGTTCGGAATATTCAAGAAGCAGTTCTTGGAAGTCCTCTTTGGCTCTGTCAATAATCTCCTTCTGGTGTTTGTTGTAGATATCTAAATATTCCGCTTCGTCAAGCCAATGGTAGAAGTCTTCATTCATGATGAAGCTCCGAGCCTCCTCCCACGGTTTTCCGGGAGTGATGAATGGAGAGACACTGAGTTTCTCCTTGAACTCCCATCTCATTTCAGCTCGTTTGCGGTCATTCCTGAGCTGCTCTAGGTGGGTCTCGTAAACAGCCTCGGCCGTGCGAGTTTCGAGAAGGTCTTGAGGGATACGATCATCCTCCATGTTGTCAATGTGGGGCGTGGTCTCCCACGGCGTGTCATCCAAGACAACAAACCAATGGGAAAAATCTCTCTTGGTCTCCAGTACTTTCTGAACTCCAGACCAGCTCAGGTGGTCTATCTCATCCAACTGCGGTAATAGTGTAGACAAAGCTTGTGGCAGAGTACTTAGATAAGCCTTCCGACGTTTTTCGATATGATCTTGCTTTAGCCTATGCACGTGTTGTTGGAAGAGTTTCTTGGCTTTGGCCGTCCCCTCAAGGAAGACGTAGTCCTTGTACTCCGAGGCTGTCTGCATGCGGCGACTGACGGCGGGCCACAACTCATTGTGGTTCTTCACAATTCGGTTGACGAGCCACTCGTAGCGGTCCTTGGCCGAGGCGATTTGTTGACTCTGCTGTTTCAGCGACTCAAAGTAGGGGATTATTTTGGGTTTCCCTCTACCTTTGTCAATGAGTTGAATAAGTGTCAGAAAAGCTGAATCAACATTGACATTTGAGCGTGCTGATGTTTCAACCACCTGGAGGTTTTTCTTCGCTAGCGCAAAGGTGTGCGAGTCCTTAATATAGCGCTCGACTCCTTCATCACATTTGGTAAGAACCAGTACCACGGGTTTCTTAGTTTTGGCAAGTTGGTTGTACAGGTTTGTAACAAACTTCATCTGGTCCTCGAAACTACGGTTCATGCCCCTGCTGACGTCCACACAGAGTAAGAATCCGTCGACCATTAGCTTGCCCTCGGGCATCTGTTTCTGCTCAAAGTCTTGCTCGAGCCCCAACTGGTCTGTGCAAAAGTACATCAGCTTCTCAGCCGAAGCTAACTTGGTGGAGGCGGCTCTTTTGATATACGGCTGCAGTGCAGTGCTCCGGTGTGGCTGGAATGTCTGGTCATCGATGAATTCTGTCTGTTCCACCACGTTCATTCTGCACTCTGGCCCCTCCTCCACGGTCCTGCCAGCTTCTCCCCAGAACAGGAAATGGTCATTGTTCACTACACGGCCTCCAAAGTCACTAGTGCTGAGAACCGAGGTGTGATCCAGATAGAAGTCATCGGCGCTCGGCCGAACAAAACGATTGCACAGGCAGGACTTTCCGACTCCGCATTGGCCTTTTTCTTTCTCTGTACCGGACAGTCCAACCACAACCAGGTTGTAGGTGGGTGCCCGGACATCTTGCTTTTTGGCCATCATCGTCGCTGGCAGAAGCTCATCCTGTCATGCTTGCCTCAAGCTCTACCGAGAGACGGAGGCCGCTAAGGACACGGGGATCCCATGCAAAGAGGTTTTCACTATCCTCGGATTTGACCCTGTAAAACAGACAAAAAGAAAACAGAATTAATTAAGCGATTCTAAAATCTGGGTCTGACTGTGAAAAACGTTGCGGTGTCATTGGTTTCAAGGGAACACACACACACGCACTCACACAATTGTGAAAACTAGCACATCAAACT
Organism: Syngnathus leptorhynchus; assembly: GCF_054491065.1. Taxonomy (NCBI): domain Eukaryota; kingdom Metazoa; phylum Chordata; class Actinopteri; order Syngnathiformes; family Syngnathidae; genus Syngnathus; species Syngnathus leptorhynchus. Next base: position 4,469,968 of record NC_141201.1, on the reverse strand, counting down.
CCCATCCCCGCCAAACGAAAGACACATACGACAAATAGATGAAAGCATACAAGTGTTCTAGTTTACTAATTAGCCAACTAGGGAAAGCCATCTGCATTTTAAAAGCAGAAAAGTCTGTTTGCAGACACGTCTCAAAATCAAAAACATGTTTTCCTACTTTTCTCAAAAAAAAAATTCATCAGATACAACTGATTTAAAAATCGCTCATGTGCCAACAGACGTTCACTAGTAGATGCAAAAATTAAATGTTGGCATCCAAGTAAGTACACATTTATTTGGGAGCTCAATCGCCATATAATGCATTCTGGCATGAAACACGGACTAAAAATAAATTACCAGACAAGAATGCGCTTTATGAAAGGACCCCCGCTGACAGTACAATTTGGAATGAACAAAACTCTTCCAAAAGATGCTAGACAACCAAACATAAACATGACAACTCATATCCATGTCTTAAGCTTTTAATCCACAAAAACAAACATGAAAACTATTATTCAGTATGAATGGCCTGTTTGAAAGACTGCAAAACCAAACCAAGCCTTGGTCTCAAGGATCAGGTGGTAGAAATCAATAACATTTTAAATAAATGTAAAATAAATAAATAAACTCAATCCAATCTTTCAACTACCAGGTATTAACCACGGGATAAAGCAAATTTCCAGTTTCATTTGCTTCATCAAATTTCAAGGCTGACAGTTCCAGCAAGTCCTTCACAACCTGAATTTTTATAATTCCTAAAAGACTGCCCATGTTACAAAGGCAATATTCCCCGCTGTGCTTTGCCAGGTAGGAGACAAAGAGGGAATCATTATCAAAAAGAATGTCTTGTTTTTTTGATGTTGCTAGAGGAAATATGCATAAAATATTCATCAATGTATTAGACCAACACAGTCTACGTCAAAATGCTAATACCTAGACCTTGTTATGGTGTTTTCGTCGACACAAATATGTAAATTGTGTAAAGACACAATTACCCAGACCAATTTAAAAAAGAAGCTGACCCAATCTCAAGTCCCTACCAGCAAGAACTTTTTCAACACACTTGCAAAAAAACATCTAGCGAGTGACAAATAGGCACGAGGATGTCCTACTTTAGACCTGCATTAGACAACTGCTGACCTACATTAGCGTAAGCAAACATGCCCGGGCATGTGGACACAAAGACGACTCCAATGATTTTCCCTTTTGTGTAACATGTCGACGATCGTTATTGGCGATTATAATCTCACTAGTCACTACTAAAAGTTCCTACAAATGATTTGCTGAGCCTCGACACCACCTTTGTTCCGAGTAGAACATAGAATCGTTTGTGTCAACACGGTAAACGTTTTCACAGAACCGTTTTTACTAACAACTGAGAAAATACATTCGATCGCACAGACTTTGTGGAATTTTTAATGCTTCTCCAGGAAACTGACATTCAAATTCTCAAAGCAGAACTATACAAAGCACCTCCGTGTTAATTACAATGCAGAAAAACAAGAGTGACAAAGACAAGGAGGTGGTGGAAAAAAAAAATGCAGGAAAGAATGGAAGGAGACGTTTTGGGGGTGGGAAGTGAGTAGACAGAGAGAGGATGGGGGTATGGAGAAGAATGGCTTGGAGGGGAAGGGGATAGAGGTCAGTGGCCCGGGCCATGTGAGCTCCACACTGGAATCCCCTCAGGAAAGAAGGAGCAGGGCGTGGTCAAGTGTGGGATGAGCTAAGGGGCGGAGTCTAATGTTGGTTTGAATTCAATGCTGATAACACTGGCCCCACAAAAAAATAAAAATGCAAAATGAGGAGAAAATAATTCAAGACAACTCCTCCTGGAAACGAATGAATGTTAGCTACTGATGGGGAACATTGCGCATCTCGGGCGCTGACAATATCAATGATTAATCTCCCAGATTTCCCCGGGATATTCCTTGAGGTAAACCATTTCCATAATGACAATAGTGTTAAATTTCTTTTGTGCTGATTGCCACATATTTTGGAATGAAAAGTGCTCAATGAAGAGTCACGCTTGCGAGATTGCCTCGCCAGCCTTTTGCCGGCAGCGGGATCCACTCAGGAGAGCTGGGGGAAATCGACAAGGTCATGAAATAGTCATGAAGCAGCGAGACGGCCATGACGGCGGCACAAAAAAAGCAAAAGTGGGAAAGTCAACCTCTTGCCTGTTTTTTTTTTTCTTTCCCTTCTTTCACTTGTGGATGATGCAAGCGTGCAAGCACTTCCTCCCACCTCGCCCTTATTGCTGCTCGTATGTCGTCACCCCCGCCAATATTATCTCCCTCATTGCCATCAGTCAGGCTTGTCTGTCTAACTGTCACCCTCTCCCACATTTTTTCTCTCCCCCCCCCCATCTATAGCAGCATCTCGGGGGATGTGTTGTCCATTAGTAAGAAGATGGAGGTTGAGGGCAGGAGATAGAAGCTTGTGGGTAGGAACACTCCTTAGATGTTTGCAATTTCCTGGTCATTGCGTTCTCTCACTTTGAAATGGTACAAAAAGACAAATGTACAAATTGTTATTATTTTCTCATAAATCTAGCATCTATGTTTTCCTGAAGTTAACAAAACCAGGAAATGTTTTTTGAGGTGGTTCTTATCTGTGTGAGCTTTTATGGCGTTACATCTATGACAGCCCGAGCTACTATTGGAGACTTTAGCTGCTGTTCACCCACATGCTAATCCCATTTGAACTGCGAGACCCTCAAATTTGGCAATACAAGATGAGAGATCTGTCAGAAAAGTTATAGGATTGACATCACACGACTGGCAATGACGACGCATTGTTGATTCCTCATGAAAAAGCCGCTTGCCAGCAATGACCTGAGCATGTGACAGTTTCTGGCTCCAAAGATTTTGGTCAAGACAACAAAGAAGGTGTGGCAGGAAAAACTGGGAAGGTGCCTTGGAAGGGGAAAACAAATAGTTTGAACTTGAAATATATCTTTTGTGACATCAGGCCTGGAACTTTTCTTACACACCTCAGGCAGGGCTGGACATAGTGGGTAAGATTTATTTTGTTGAGACATCAAGGCATGGAAAAACTGGAGGGTGAGCATTTTCCTGAGACACTAAGCAAATTCTTTGTAGCAGAATTTTCTTTTTTTTTTATGTAACAACTAATATAGTGACATGTGAAAATAGAAATGCAGCATCAGTCACACATGCACAGTCTGATCCAGAAGACTCGCAAGCGGGATTACAGACACGGTGTGGATTAGCTAGCACGATTTGCATTTTCCCAAATGGCGCTGTCTGTTCATTGGTATGATCCGATCGCACGGTGATATAACAGCGATGGGGAAACGGTAACAAATCCCTTCATGTATGTCACACCGCGCGGCACATAAGCTAACATTTATGACTTAGCAAACATACACAAAGTACGTTGGTTTATCTATTTATAGCTCACTTCCACCTCTTTCCGCCTGGCACGGCGGCGATAGAGCGTCGGATACCGATAGACCTCCCGAGGAGAGCGGCAGACAGACGGACAGAGGGCGGAAGGATGCAGGATGAGGGTATACAAAAAAAAAAAAAAGGATAAGTGGGACAAAGACTGTAAACAAACACGCACTCAAGGATGTAGGATACAAGACGCGACTAAGGGAAAAGCGAAGTTCTACGCCAGATTAAAAAAAAAAACAAGTTTTGGGAATCACGAAGAGTCGATTTTGGAGAAGGCTAAGGATAAGAGGGGCAGAGAAAATGTATGTAATGGCGGTTTAACCTCTTCAACTGCAGCAGAAGGTCTCGCTGATAGCACCGCTAAATATAATGTGCCGGTAGACGATGACAGCTGGAAGTCCGAACTACTGCCTTATAAATCCTCTCAGTACAGCGCATTCATCCAAAAGTAGTGACAGCACGGTGTCTACTTCAATGTGGAGGCCATTTCTCTCCCAGTGGACGTCAAGGGAGCGGAAATTATGGGACTCGAGTGCTTCCCAGACAATAATGAACAACCTTTTAAAAGTTTGGATGAAACTTGGAGACGGTCATATACGAGAAGTAACTTGAATAAAGTATTTATTTCACAATATGTACGTTGGGAATGTTCCCCTTGAAGTTATATCGCAATATAAAATATATAATTTAAAAATAAAATCTCACAAAATTTGGTTCACACGTCCATCAAAACCATAATCGACAAAATATCGGTAAAAAAAAAGCTAATTGTAATGCAGGAACTATTTACCCATCTTATTAAAAATTAAATGAGCCATATATTCAAGTTTTTAATTGATTTCACTTCCATTTTGGAAAAAAAAAAACATCAGTAGACATGAAATGATGTTAAAGCTGTTTCTTGAGCTGCCTTGGAAGCAGCAGGTTCTAACACATTTGAGTTCTTAGAAAAGACGCTGCTGCACCCAGACGCACTCTTGGGGGACAGATGGTCTTCACACTCACACATACATACACACACATACACACACACGCCCTGTCTGCAGTCTGCTTCAACAGGCAAAGTTGAAAAAAAAATCAGCTTTTAAAGACACCTCACTTCCCCCGCCATGAGTAATTTGCATGCATTGCTGAGTCTTGGGTCCAATTAAATGAGAGAAAGAGAAATGGAGAACAAGGGTCAGCCGCGAGGGAAATGAAAGATATTGTAAAGCTATTTCTAAGAATGCGTCGGTGAACACCACTTCTGCACTGGGTCTGTTCGAATCGTGTTGAGAAAGGCCAGACGCGATTTGTGGCGGCCTCGGGCACCATTGACCCGTCCTGGCAGAAGCCCGGGAGGTGCCGCTTCTGCTCATTGGCCTCACTTTATACGTGCTCTGATAAATAAGAAATAATAATAAAACCAAAAATGACTTTCCGGTAGTGAGGAATCAGAAGGCTAACGCTAACCGTTTCTGTGCTTAGCGCTTGTGGTTGGCTAATGCTACGCTAGCGGAGCGACTTAGCCATCAGTAAAAGTTCACTGAAACACACAATTTATTTTGCCTCGTCATACTAGACAGTGTCAATTAGTTTCCATGGTAACCAAATGTCACATCAATTCGTTCATAGGATAATACAAACATTTAAGAGTTATTTTTGAACGTAGCAACCCTGAGGCCACCTCCATTAATGCTCCCCAAGAACATCCATAACATCTTGGAACCTTTGTAATCTTTGGGAAAAAGGGGGGGGGGGGAGCTTTCATGAGTCTGAGAGCACACCAAAATATGTGTCATGACAACCCAGGCTGAGGTCATTCTTGTGATTATCACATATAGACAAGGGATTATTTTTGTCAGCGCTAATGTTATTGTTTTTACTTTCTCCATCACTTAACATTTTTCTCTCTCCTGAGTCTCCACGAGGACTATCGAGAGAGACACGGAGGGTGAGTCACTCATTAAGACAACTTCGAGCGACTGTGAGCAACACAGGAACGACCTCGAATGGCAGTTTGACCGAAAGACCTTGAGTGGGCTTATTTGGACAACCAACTCGCACCAAGGCATGCATCCAAATAGGAGAACATTCACGCCCCGACCTTTACATTAGATAAAGCCCCTTTTTGCAATTGCATTCTGCAGGAACAATTACAGCGATGCAATCCATCCATTCACCTAGCCAAAGTGTTTTATAGTTTTTAAATTAATGAACTAAACATACGTGGGCATTAATCACGGCGCTAAACAGCCGAGCCTGGCTACTGGCCCAAGAACCACTCTGATGTTTGGAGTCTCAAGTGAGGCTCTCACCCGACTCGAAACAATTCAAGACAGAAGCTAAATCAAACTCCCGGCACAATAACGAAGGCGGCTAATTAAATCATACGAATTAGAAGACAAATGGCGCGTTGAGGAACGGCAAGACCAATCTAAAGTCGATTGAGCCCTGACCGCACTGGTAAATATTGTCCCGCTCGCACGGCGTATTAAATCCCATCCGCATACGTCCACATTAATTGGCCTGTCAGGAGGTGCGTTTGTCAGACCGCTATGCACACTGACATGCTAACCTCGAGTCAGATTTCCATTTAGATCATGACAGACACACGTGGTGCTGACACCATGTTACGAGGGCGTGTTGGACCTCAACGTAATTGGGGTGATAAATCCTTGTCAAAATGAACAACTGAGCTAAAGTCAATTCAAGCGCACATCAGTGAGTTGTCATGAAAATTCAAAAATTAAATTGAGCTTCTGAAGGTTAATTAAGTATTGTGAGTGAGTTGTATGGCTCAAAATATTATGATTTGGAGTGTGGTAGATTGCCGATCCAAGAAAAACAAATGAATCCAAATCTTATTGATCGCAATATATTAATGAAGTTACAGTCGATTTTTATTTCAGGCTTTTCGAGACGTCAACGTTTGACATCTCAGGCTGGGTATTTTTTTTGCAAGCATAACATTTCCTTGCCATTGGGTCACTTAGTGACATTGGACAGGGTCCGACATTAACTCATTCGCTACCATTGACGGATATAGACGCATTTTATAGATACATGTTAAATGGCATAGCATTGAACGGTGGCCTCAATGACTCAGGCCACCACGGACAGTACCGACCCCGGCCCGAAAAGGTCAATAGAAACTTTTTGATAATATTTATATTTGGGTATGACACACAATAAAGAAAAACAGAAGTTTTGCACTTCCGAGCGTGTCTCTTTATAGTACATGTTCTGTTTGTCTTGTACAAAATATCCAATTGAGAGCAATATTCTGGAGAAGACGAGGAGGAAAAAAAAAAAAAAAAAAAGCAGTTGAGCTGTGGGCTTTGCGATATCACATAATAAAAACGTACAGCCGCTCTGCTGGGCTGAAATAATGTGCACACACGTCACCCAATCATAAATGCTTCTGTTGGAAAATTATTTTGCTGCTGCTACTGCTGTGGCAGCATTTCTTTTTCCCCGGGACATATTGTTCACATGCTGAAATGTACGCAAGAGACCCCCCCCCCCCTCTCGCTAACTACGACTGGCACACAATTAGCTAAATGAACAGAGGACGTGCATCAACTGAAGCATGAGGTGAAGTGCACAGGTGCAAATTCACTTGCTGGAGATATGACAAGACAGCCAGCCTTTGAATAGGGAAAGGGGGGTGGGGGGGGGGGGACACACTGCCGACAAAAACAGTCCAATTAATATATAACGCAATGCTTGGGGGTTTTCTTCAATTTTCAACTACAGTCTTCTTACTGGACGCCATACATTTAAAAAAAAAAAAAAAAAAAAAAGCCGAGCGTGCGATATTAAGGCAGCTGGACCTGACTGGTGACAACACTTCCATTCATCAGCATATCCCTGGAGAGTCCTCATCCTTCTGCAACACACACACAAACACACACGGCCAGCACTGTACAAGGGCCCGTGTCAGCATCATCGCCGTTCGAAGAGTGTGACTCGTGAGCGTGTGTACGCACATCTATTATTCATCAGCGTGCAATCACGTGAACAAAAGTGTCTCTGCTAGAAGAGATAAGGCCTTCTTTATTTTTGCTTTCCGCTTTTGTGTGAATGAATGTGTAGATGTTTGTGTTCTTCACATTTGGAAGGAAAGGGAGGAACGATGGGGGGGGGGGCCCAATAGAGAACGCGAATCACTTATCGGCATGACAGACAGGAAGGGTGACGAGGGGTTTATCGAGTCGGTTTTTCAGGCGAGCGCTCAAGCTTGATTTCGTAGGAGACATTTGCGTCTCCCTCGGCAACACATGGCACTCAGTGCCCATGTAGCCCTTCAGCTATAACGAGACAACACTGTCAACACTCGGAGACGGTGGGCTCGATTCCATTTGCAGTCTGGCTTCCCACAAAAGCCAACGTACGGCGTTGGCAAAGGCTGAAGAGAATTTCACGCAATCTCACAAGGCATGAAGGAACGCTTTACTGGTGCTGCCTCTCGTTGTATTTTTATACACAGATATGAAAAACATAACCACGACGCATCAGTGATGTGTCGGATAATGATTTACTTCCGGTGATTTCTTCCCGAGACCAAACTAAAACCGAAATTGCCGTGGAAAGTGAAGCACCGGAGGTTCTTATTGGGTGGAAGACTTCTTCTGTCCACCTCAGCATTTCTAAACAGTTATCTTCACCGAGCACAGGAGGAAAGGTCATTTATTTTTTTTCTTCCTCTATCCTCTCCTCATCGTCGTCCTCCCATCACCTCCTCCTTCTCCCTCATCTCATTTATCTCCTCCCCACCTGCTCTTGAGTCCCCCCCCCGTCGGCTTTTATCTCCCCCTTTCAGCATCCTCTACCTCTTCCTTCGTCGTGTCCTTTCCATCCTCATCCTTCCAACGACTGTCGGTGTGACGGCCCGTTCGGGCACTAAACAAAGCCGCCTGTGGCGTCATATGAGAGCTAATCAAGCAAGACCACAATGCAGGTCATCATAGCGAAAGAAGGTAAGAAATAGAGGCAGCAGACAGGAGGGAAAGTTGGAATGGAAATGGGAATAATAAATGTGGACAGAGACAAATTGCCTTCAAAGTCTGATAAACTAAATTAAGGTAGGCCAGTGTTTACCTGGACTTGATCCTAATGAACCTTGACTTTTGTTGACTCAAATGAAGAAACAAGGTTGAATGAAGTTTGAAAGTCTGACAATTTGTAGTTCTATCAAGAATTCATTAGCTTATAATTCTGCTGAAAAATACTCAAAAAAAGAACGTGAAAACCAGAACGAACACTCCACAATCATCAACATACCGTTAGCTAAGTTAGCTAACGATATTGTAATGCTCTCGTTAGCATATATGTTCGCTAATTTATCAGTCGCTAGGCAGGAAAATATTGGAATGCCCCCCCTTCAAAAAAAGTCAATGACAGACATGATCACTTTACTGCTTAAGTGCTAACAAAATAAACTCACCTAAGCTAACCGTACGCTTTCATTTGCTGACGCCCACATCACTCACCATCTTAAAAGTCGCTCACTGGGGAGGCAACCCAGGTGAGGATGCGAGGGCTCAGCTGCAGAGCTACAACGAGAGTGCCATCTGCTCATTTGAGAGTAAAATAATTGCTGTTGAGGTTCTGGGGAGGAGACAACAAAGAAGCTGGAGTAATATCGAGTGGCGGTAAGCGGGGACATGGTAACCTCGGTGGATCACTCCTTTTACCAACAGATACTAACCGCAGTGCCTAAATCCTCATGTCAGTTCTCAACAAAATCACTCATGGAACCATTAACAGAAAGACGATATAGTGTAGCATCTGCTTCGATGATGACACAAAGACGAGCGGTGGTGGATCAATAACCTCCTCAATTATGAACATTCGATGTCACCACAAAAAAGCCTCCAACAGCATTTCTCTCATCCTTGCAATCCTCTCCCCTCCTTCTACTGGCCCCGCCCACCCGACTGGCTCAGCCAATCACTTTCACGGTCTCAGAGATTGTAGGATTGTACAAAAACTGTTGAAATAATTCTCGTACCACAAAAAAAAAAACATCTGAAGTCATTCAGTCCATAAAATTGCTGTCTTTGCTATATTAGAAACAAATCCTGCCTATTATCTTTTTAAAGGTAGACAGTTTTTAATGACACCTTATGAAATGTCTGGCAAGTGTGAGATAAAGAAAATTAGGTCAACAAACAAAACATTTTTTGAATACACGGAAGATGCTAGCAACGTAGAACAACAACAGCGGGTGAGAGACGATGGAAACAGCAGAGTCCAAAATGTGCTAAAAGGCAAAAAACAAAATCTCTTTAATTAACTTGTTGTACTGCTCACCACTTTCCCAACATTCTGAGTCAGGAATTTGCATGGCTGGCGTAGTCGGTGATGAGGCGCCTTGGCTTGACAGAGCCAGTCATTATGTCCTCGCTGGTTTGGTTTGTGTCGCAGGCGCACGACTTTCATCAAGTTCAGCGACTGAGTAAGACATCTTCCACTACATTTATTGTTCATCTGTGCGACGATGATTTTAAACAAAAGGTCACTGCGTGAGTAGCAAGTGACAGTTTCTAATAAACTTATCATATGAAGGAGAAAATCTCATCAGTCATTGGTTGACTTTTCCTGACCGCAAGCATATTTGAATTAGTTGATCCGGAAAAGCAACAGATAGTGTTCTTGTTCGAAAAATCCAACAGTATTTGAAATTTGTCGAAACCTGACGCGACAAGGAATTTGCAGATCTTATCGAATCGGTAAGGACGGAAGACGGTGGATTCGGAAAGTGCCGCCACGAGTTGGACGGTGGCGAGCGCGATGGCAGGATTTGGGATTTGAGTCTTTTAACTTCATTAGTTCCGCTTCAGTCTGGGGCCTGTAGATTATGTCTAATTAAGCAGCTTAACACGGCTTAAAAAGCACCGCACAGAAAGCACAAGAGCCTTATCTGTCAACCTCCTCAAACCGTTCTTCACTTCCCCTTTTTCTTCCTGTGGCGGGCCGACATAAATTCTCCGCATGGCCTTTAATGCGGCGAGAGATTAGCGGCTGCGACATCGGTGCGAGCGGGATAGCGAGCGGCCGCCGCGATAGCAGGTTTGGTTGCCTGGGTATCGAGAGAGACAGACTTGATGAAGAAGGTTTAGGTTTGATCAAAATAAGGCCCACAGTCACCTCTGGATTAGCCTCCATATTAACAGCGCCATCATGTTAGCAACTCAGCTTTTTTTTTAATGAGCAGACATCTTAAATGTCTGGCAAATGAGACAGCTGGGTTCCATATTGTAGGGGAAAGGATTTGGGGTTTCACTGGAGTGCATATGTCTAGCCTAGTGTAGCATATGTGTAATGTTAGCATTCCAACAGCTAGCACGAAAAGACTTTTTTTTCTAGCAGGTTTAGGGTGGCCCTTTAAAATAACAAAACAATTATTCCATATTGTCCTCTGTTGCTCATATAATTTGGAGTTTTAACTGTTGTTTTACGTTTTTTCTTAATTCTTTGTTTTTAGTATGGTGACCTTGAGTACCCAAAAAGTTGCCTACAAACAAAACCCATTAGCATTCATGTTTTATTATTATTATTTCACATGTTCTTTCAAAAATGACCCGAAGAATTAATAAGGCTTTTCCCAACACTGACATATTTTCATTTATTTCCTATGGGAGCAAAAGCTTCCAAGACAAATGGCGACGAAACATCAAGGTATTGTTCTTTCAGCTCATCAGCTCTCTGCTGCAGCTGCATGTTCTTCCACAACCCTCAAGCCACAAAAACTGGACAACAACCTCACAAACATGTTCTAACATCTGGTTGCTGCCTTCAGGGGGGAAGGGACTCGGCGGGGATCACCGACTGGTATTTATCAGACAAAAGGTGTCTCGGCTAAATGTTTCTTTAAGAGTGTTTTTGTTGCATTAAACGGACCTGTTTATGCCAAATAAGACTTTAAAATGCTATTGAATGTTGTTGAGAACACGGTGAGAGTGTCTGTGTAGTAAATACGCCTTTAATAGGTTTTCCTGAAATACCACCCCAACAAAAAACTTTAAATGTTTGTGTACTTACGTGTGTGTGTGTGTATGTGTGTCTGTGTGTGTGTGTGTGTGTGTGGTCCTTACACGCCTCTTCTAAACCTGTTAATTATTGCACAGTTGGTAGACTGGAGTGCCATGTTTTACAGCCAATGAGGAAGCAGTGTTAGTATGACATCACCGGGTGCCGGGTGTCAGCACAGAGCCGTGCTTTTGGAAGTTTGACACACAAAGTCACAGCGAGTTTGGCTACATTCTGCTTTCTATTTTAGTCAACGAACAACATCTCGGTTCCAGAAACACAAAGAGAAAAATTCCGCAAATTACGTGATGGACAAAACAAAAGGCCACTCGTTTCTTCATGTGTAGTAGCTACAGATTGGGCAAGATGGCCGCCCTCAGGACGTCTCCGTCTTGTTAACAAGCGCCAACGCACCGGGGTGTCTGAGAAAATGGTCACACGCGGTCTGTTAGGCGTTAAACAGCCTCTGATCCAAATCCGCTGAGCGTCTATTTTCTGACAACTCCACATCGGCCGCCCCGTCAATGAGAGCGGCAAGTGGAGGTGTTTAAATGATGAAAGGCAGCCAAACAACAAACGCAAAGGAAAGGGCAAAGTGGCGAGGGAGAAGAAGAGAACGGGCGTACGAGGTAGCGATGGAGAGATAAAGTCAAAGCATGATGGACGTAGCCACTAGAAAGGCTCGGAAAGGAGGCTGGAGTGAAGAGAGAGCCGCTATCTGATAGAAGGGATTTGCTCTACCCTGGAACAGTAATTTACTAAAGCCATTCTGCACAGGCCCATCAGTGGCGATCTGCTGGCAGATTAGACGGCAAAACCGCATCTTTGGCTTCAGCCAATCAGCAGCCGGGAGCGGGTGAGAGGATGAAAGAATGACAGAGAAGAGAAGGGCTGGGCTGGTGGCGGATTTCCTCTTGACATCTGTTGAACGGAGGAAAGCGACATATGCAGAATATTATATATTTTTTAGCCTTTGCAAATCCTTTTTTTTTCGAATTCTATTACTCTTCTTTTATATGTAACCATGTGCTTTTATATGCATAAAAGACAGCCCTGGCATCTAAATGTCAAGTTCAAATCAATAGTGTGCAAAATCCAGCACCACTGAGGGTAATAGAAAAAACAAAAAAGGTTAAAAGTGGAAACAGTTGAGTTGATTCATTTTTTAAAGTTAAACTACAAATTGGTTTCTTTAAATAAATGAAATGTGTTGCGTATGAAATGTGGCGGATTTCCTCTTGACATCTGTTGAACGGAGGAAAGCGACATATGCAGAATATTATATATTTTTTAGCCTTTGCAAATCCTTTTTTTTCCGAATTCTATTACTCTTCTTTTATATGTAACCATGTGCTTTTATATGCATAAAAGACAGCCCTGGCATCTAAATGTCAAGTTCAAATCAATAGTGTGCAAAATCCAGCACCACTGAGGGTAATAGAAAAAACAAAAAAGGTTAAAAGTGGAAACAGTTGAGTTGATTCATTTTTTAAAGTATAAAGTTAAACTACAAATTGGTTTCTTTAAATAAATGAAATGTGTTGCGTATGAAATGTGCTATAGCAACAAAGCTGTCTTGCCTTCATTTTAACAATAAAAAATGTGATATTTGAATGGCAAAGGATTGTAAACAACATGGAGTAAGGATGCACTGATACAAGTATCGTTACTCAAAACGTATTCCATAGCCTAAGCCCCGATACCGCCGGAACTGCCTGATATATCGAGTATCTCCCAGGTAAAAGCCATGTCAGCAGTATGTGTGCTGATATCCTGAACTCATTCACTGCCGACCCAGTCAATATCTTTGACGTCTATAACCGTCAATGGCACTGAATGAGTAAAAAAAAAAAAACACTCAATGAAACAATGACTCAAATGTAAGTACTGAGTATCGCTGCATCCCTAACATGAATCGTGAGACCCTTTAACGATCCCTCCAAAAATGCTTTGTGGAAAATCTGCGATGATCAACTTGTATGCAATTCTGCTAATAATAAAACATAATAAAAACATAGCCTCTGGACAGATGTTTTTTTTTAAAGCACACTGCATACACATCACACACAAGCCATGAACTGTTTTTCAATGTCCACATCCTGTCTCGGGTTTTAGCACCGACTTATGAAAAAAACCCAAAATGAAACAGCAGCGAGTTGTTCCGTCCCCCGCGGACTTTGCCATCACCACTTCCTGTGCTCACTTTGGAGCTGGTGCCCAACCTCAAAGCCCCCTTCGGGGGAGGGGGGGGGGGGGGGATCCCATGAGGAGAGGACTGACATCATGCATCCATGTCTCCTGTCAAGTCCGAACCCAAGAGAACCAGGCGGGGGCGGGTAAACGATCCGGGCTTCGAAGAAAACGCACGTGAACACTCAGTGTTGCGCAATTTCCCAGAATCAGATTTGTTATGGCCAAACACTGAGTGGGGACATCCAGAGGACATATTTACATAGTTCCGAAGCAAAAAAAAAAAACAACGGGAGTCTCCGTAGTGGCACGCAGCGTTTGACAGGAAATGCACTCATAAACTAGAATTGCGGTTCAAGGGCAGGTTCAACTCGCTAAGTCGCTTCGTTGGACCAAACGGCACACAAACAAGAAATTCTTTGCAATCGCGGCAGCGTGACGCAATCCCCTCCGCCTGTTTATGTCACACCTCAGCGAAAAAATCTCTGATTGTTTTGGAAATGGACTTTGGTATGGACTCTCAGTACTCGTTCCAAGACGTTGTCTTTGACACTTAAATGAAACATCAGCAGTCTCGAGTATTTTGTGTCATCCTGGCACACACTTGAGTGAAAACCGAAAAATGCTGATTGCTACAATAACGGGGGGATTCTGAAAGAGCAAGTTCACAATGATGGAGTTAATCGGCCATTTTGAGGATGGTAAATTTGCCAAACGGTTGACTTGTCGAGAATCAATTGAGACGAAATGGAATCTACAAGTTAGAATTTCAATTTGAAAGGCGGACAGATGTAGAGCAAAACAATTGATCATATTTTTTTTCCACATAATTATCAAATGCTGATCAGACTGGATGAACAACCCTTTTAAAAAAAGATGGATGAATATGCGGTGCGAAAATGTCATGCCAGAAAAGGATTTGCACATATGCGCAATATCAATTTGCAACGTCTTAACAGTCGTCATTGCTCGGCGACACAAAAAAAAACAACTTATGCTTTTGTTCATTCCGACTCGCTGCCGCTAAATGAGTAATCGCTAGTCATAGAGTGGATTTAATAAAGTCTTATTGTGTGATACAAATAAAGCAGGCAATGACTGCTAACGTGACTCATCATTGTCGAACTCTTCCTTCTAATGTGAGCAATCACAATAGCTACGATGCTTTTTTCATAATTGAAATGATATTTTAAAAGAACACACACACAGACACACACATATATGGATGGAAGCCACAACAGGCCTAGCTCGTCCTGACCTGACAAACTACATTCTCAATGACCTTTTCCCTTATTGGACAAAAAAAAAAAAAAAAAGTCAGCATTCTCCCTTCTTCGACTACCGTGACTAACCCGAGCCGCTCTTGTTAAAAACAACTCTGTTTACATTCTTCACCCGTGTTACTTTTATCTCTACAACTTCTGACATACATGCAAGTCAGCACAGCAATGGAATTAGGGATTGAATCTTGGGACAAGTAACACTTTGATTAGAAAAAAAAAAAAAAAAACATAGCTCACAAAAACATGCCGGCTTTTTGTCGTGTTGATCTTCGACTTGATTTATTCGTAAAGCTCTGTTTATTTACGGATAGGCCTTCAAAGCTGGAGATCCTTGAAGATAGGAGAAGAAGGCACACTTTCTGAGCAACAGGAATGTAACAAAATGGTGGATCCTCAACAGCCCCGCAGCAGGAAATGAACTCTGACACAAAAACTAGGGACTTTGGGGCCCCTGGTGCATCCTGGGAAATTATGGCATTGGGACGCAGTGGGGGAAAAAAAGAAAACAAAAATCAGCCTCATGATATCTAATAGTGTTTTCTCATTTCAATGTTTGTCCAACAACCGAGACTCCGAGAAACAAGGTCAAAGCCAGGCCGACTTCGAACCTGGCAGCCTGTCGGAAACTGTCGTCTGTCCTTCTTTCGTGCAGATGGACCCGCCAGGACCGCAAAGACGACTGCCAGCACAGAGTGGGAAGGAGACGGGAAGTAAATAGAGTGCTACGTTCAAATAAAACAACACCAAGAGGGTTTTTTGGGGTGGATTCGCTATTTTTATGGCCGCCCTCCTCCAAGCCATGAGGAAATAGCATGGAGTGAACATCATTAGCTAAGTGGTGGCTGGCTTACAGGCAGCGGGCGCTGCGATCGATAAAGGCCGGCTCAGCCATCCGAAGCATGAAAGGTGCTTAGTCATCATCCCGGGGCCTGCGTAAACCTTTGCCGGCCGGGGCCAAGGATTTGGACCGGGTCATATCGAATATAGCTAACATATCTTCACACCACTCGGAGGCCAGAAACTATTTTGACAGAAAGCGAGTTGGATTAATTGAGTCACTTTAAACCGGTTTCTACCAAGCAGTAAGTACTGGAGAAATAACGACAATGCTCGAAAGTTCAAATGCTAGCTAGCATCAAAGCAAAGTTCCGGAAAGCAAATGACACGTGTTGGCGCGGAGACGCCAAAGGCCAACGCTGTGGTCGGAATCCCCCGAAGTGGCATCTGAGTCAAACCTTGGGTGACAAGGCGGCGCCCTTCTTACGTCCTCAACCGCAGTTGACAATAACACTGCGTAGCGCCCTCAAAATGGCCGAATTAAAATAGCAGATGATGTGAGAAACAAAAGAGAGAGGGAAAAAGTAAAAGAAGGAAAGTGAAACCGCGGGTCGGGTGAGGTAGCTCCGGGCCTGTGGGAGTTGCTATCTGTGGCTCATTTTCTCGTTTCTTGTAAGATGTTCGCCGGTCTGTGACTAAGGCGGCCCGGCTTTAATTACCTCGAGGTAGTTAAAGTGACACAATCGATGACAAAGCAAGCAAAAAGTAGATTGCTGGAGAGTACGCACAATCTCAATCGGGATTTTCAAAACTGTTTTGGCTGACATTCTGCAAAGCATCATTGAACTTAACAAGGCTGTGGATAATGCCTGAAAAACTACAAGATGCGATAAGGGATGTGGGAAAATGGACAAAACCGTATTTTGTGTCCAAAACAGATGCCCGGGAACAGTGATTCGATTGTTTTTTGGGGGTTTTTTTTTTGCATGGATTTATTGTGAGTCATCAAAACAAAGCTATTGGCTTAGGACATGCAGGCAGCACGGATTGTGAGTCCTGCTGAAAGTGGCAGCAGGAGCCGATATTGAAAATTAAGGATGCGCCGATATCGCTAGCCGTGTCCATGGTGACGCCAATACCGCTTGATCAGCCTGACGTAATATTTTGCACTCCCTGAGAGTTCGCTGTGCAGTCTGGCAGATGGCAAACAGGTCTTCCAAAAGAACCTTGTTTCAAGCTTATTACTGACACTCCGAATTGAAATCAATGTCAAAGTAACAAAACTCAAAGTGCATTAACATACAATGTTAGCTTAATTAAGCTAACATACACTTAATGAAAACTAAATCAAAATCGTCAAAGCATAAACAAAACTGAAACAGATTTGATCTCAAATTTCTAAGCATCTTTATGTATTTATTGATTTACTTTATTTATTTTCATACTATTTTTTATTTATTTTGTTTATCGCCACTATTAACGATATTCTTGAATACAAGCGTATAGCCGGTCTGTCTCTTGAGCATGCTCTCCTTAAACAATGACTCACCCACTCAAAAATAATCTGATACCATTACACACTTAACAATCAACGTTACAAAAAGAAAAAGAAAATACGCCACAATCCCCGAGGGGGGTCTCCGTGACCCATTAAAAAGCAGCGAAAGTCCAACCTAGTGAACTCCAGGCGGTGGCCTCATTTGGCTGGCAGCAGCTCAATCATAACATCTTATTTAGAAACACGCTGAGTCATGGAATTCAGCCATGGCCAATAGCCAAGCAGCAGAGTTACTTTATGGCCGTCATTGATTGGTTGATCCCGGAGTGCAAAGCTGAAAGGGCACATACCAGGAGCGAAGCCCTGAAGCACAAACCGACAGCAGTTTGCTCGCATTTTTTTGTTTTTTTCCTAAGACTGACTCCCGAGGTATAATCAGTCCTGGTCTATTCCTCAAGGTAAAATCTACACAAACCCTTCAGGGCCAATTACTGAACTCCAAGGGAAGTATTAGTACCTTTTTCAGAACCAAAGGTACCAAGAGCACAAGACAGAAGCAGTCAAAACACTAAGCTATTGTAGTGATTTAAACTCTTGTCAATATAACATGGTAAAACCTTACCGATTACCCCGTCAATTAATCAAGATAAGTCAGATATAAATTCAGGTAATCAGATAAAAATGTATTTTGCATCATTTAAGTGGTAAAACATTGCAAGAGAAGCTTGGATGCACAGACTTTACTTCCGCCTTTTTGGAATCGAATTCATCGAGTTTAAAATAAAAAAAAATAAAAACTGCATACCAAGACACACAACTTAGCAGTAAGTAGGAATCACGATCCTTCCATCCTGGTCTAATATTTCCAAAGCCACCACGGAAATGATGTCACCGTGGGTTCTTCTTTTAAAAGACCACTTTAATCGTATTCACTTCCTCGAAGCGGCATTAATCATATCTAAAAGCTTCAGCGCCAGCAATCGTGCTTAATATGTCATCGGAATTGGAAAACAATATCGGTATAAACTGAGCTGGATATAATATAGGGCAAATGCAATTTTTGTTAACGCTCCATTCAAAGTTGCTCAATGAGCAATCTATCATAAGGCCAATGAGTGTCGGCAATATTTAATAGCCATTTTTGTTCCCGGGGAGTGTATGCGAGGCACAAGCGGAACTGCTGACTCGAGGTCACACATATTTCAGCTCTTCAGATAAAGGAGCTCGAAAGCGCTATAAGGAGGGAGGTTCTTTCTTTTCCAATGTTAATATGCAAAGCGTCCGAAAGACCGAGGAGAGAAGAGAGCCTCGTTTCAACCTAGCCGACCGACCACACTTGGGAATGGAAATTCAGATGCAATCATCCCAGAATGCACCTCTTTCTGACTAATAATCGGTCAGCAAAACAAAGCCGCCATTGAGCCACATGGTGACTGTAATGTGGACCACCAAAACGGCAAAGCTGCCCGCTATAATTAGCTCAATTCTCCATCAAACGAGTTTACGGATGACTTAGAAGCAAGCTGCGAAAGTGAGAGTGGTGGTGGTGGTGGGGGGGGTGTATATCATTTTTGATGAGTGGGAAAGCATTGACAGGTAGGCCCAAGGGGGGGGGGGGGCTGACATGGAACTCAAATCTCAAAACAGCCTTGTTGTGTATTTCAAATAACCATCCAGAGGACCATTTTTCAAAACGTCAAGGAGAGCCGAGCACACCCCTTCGCTTTTCCTCGCTGCTGTCCAGATAATGAGAAACTTAATCTCACTTCTAGTCACCTAATCGGAGTATGCGTCCACATGTCTGGCTCACGGCCTGACAAGCCGAGCCAGCCTCCATTTAATCCCGGGACGGGATCGACTTGAGTCGATGGCAGTCGGTGAGAGGGTGAGTTTGTACGGGGGGCCGCCGTGTTGCAATGAGCCCAATCAGGCGAGGAGCAGAAGTGCTGACAGATGCTAACGCATTTTACCTGCGAGCAAAGAGGATGAGTGTTGACTCGATTCTCACCGCCAGGCAGTTGATTAAGCACGATGAAAGGGAGACTCATCAAAAAAAAAGTTGCAGGCTTGGATGAGTCAAAGTATTTGCTCGGAAAGGATCAAAAAAAAAAAACGGGGATGGGCATTTTATGACATCTCATTGTTCAACCATGAGAAAAATAAATGATCTGTACTCGAGGCCAACAACGAGGCGCTCTCAAGCTGCTACACTTTATTTTGCCTCAATTGCTTCCATTATCTGAGGGAAGCATGGCGGATAAAATATGCAGATACTTTTGTGAATTATCATTAAATTGGAAACTCACTTGATTTAAGATCATCCCGGCATTAAATGACATTTTGTTTCCACTTGCTCTGAGCAATTATTGGGACATGTGACACTTGACAGACACTAAACACAAAATTCACCAGCATTCACGTTTGCCATTAAAGTTCCTGTTTTGGTTCTTCGTTCCGGCAGTGACACAGCAATGTACGCCCACACACACACCACCGCTCGGGTCTCTCGCTTGAAATCTTTCGGCATCAATCTTAAAACAGTGTGGCAGTTAGAGAGACGTCTCCTGGAATGAAGTGTCCAGATGTCCAGCAGGGGGGGGGGGGGGGGGGGGGGGGGGGGGGGAGACACTGAAAGGGAGTGGCCGGCGGAGGGAGTGTGGAGGGGGGGGTGCAAGGACCACTTTGCAGTAAGCGTGACGCACAGTTTGACCGGCTCTGTGCATGGAAATATGAACGCCTATTTTAATCGTTAACATGAGGTCGTAAGTCGATCATTATAAAACATGGGAGAGACATAGCTCCACAGAAATAATCAGGTTATACACCATGTTTCAAGGATTTCATGTTTGGTGCTCGAAGTGTCAATTTGACAACTTGAAAAAAAAAAAAAATAATGACTTAAATCCACTTAGTGGTTCTATTTTGATCATATAAACGCAGACGTGAGTTAAATAAATACCCCACCCACCCACCACCACCATTGTTATTTAAAACCAACACACAACCCTGACAAACAACGTATTCCAGGTGCAAGGCTCCAAACAATCGTTTTAATGTTTAGTTGGATGGCATCCATGCTTATTGAGCGCCTTCCTCTCCTCTGTAAACTTCCCATGAATCAGCGAGAAATGAACACACGCGCATCAATCCGATAAAATGAATTATGATCATTACTACAAAAGGGGTCACGCAAGCCTTTTTCTTTTTTTTAATAAATGGGATTGGTGGTGACTCTCGGGTTCGGATTGGCAAAGTGCAGTGAAACAAGTGGCATAAATAAACGGTGATAATCACACATGATTTTTGGCAGCGCACATTTCAGATTGGGGAAGATTTAAAAGGAAGTAGGTTACGTACCATAACATTCCTTCCTCTCCGGATTGCGTCCACTCCTTTCCCTCCTCGTAGAGTCTTGAGAAAAGAAAAAAAAAAGACAAAAACACACGGCGCCAACACTCTCATCGATTATTATGCTCTTCCAGGGCACGAAAAGAGTTTAAATGTCCATTTCTTGTCACTTTGGACGCTTACGTCTGAAGTTTTCACATGAGCATTTTTCTGCGTGTGTGCCGGAGGGCTAACCAACAACTGAATGCTAGTTAAGGGGGTAAAAATGGGGGTAAATGCCGCACAAAGTGGTCTTCAGCACGCCTATGAACAAGAAAGAAAGGGGGGGGGAAAAGGATCTCCTGGTTTTAAAACGTTCTTTCAGGAGTCTTGTTTTTCTTGCTTCGCCACCACGTTGTTTTCAGCTATTATTATTTCCTTTGTTATGTCCAAAATAAAAGATTCGCCAGGAGAGGGAAAGGGGGCTAGCTGTCTTCAATGATCCCAGCGGAAGGGGAGAAAAAAAAAAAGGTTGGATTCCCGTTCTATTCGCTGGTGTTGTTGAGCTGCTGGCAGGCTAAAAAAAAAATGTGTGACGGACGGTGTGTGGTAAGTCTTATTTTTTTGTCAGTTTCCCAATAATGGCGGCGGCCCTTCTCTTGACTCCAGGCAGCATCTCCCCTCCTCTTTCGCGGCTAACACAGAGAGACAGTCTCGCCCAGTGGTTCATGCACACTATTACAACGCGCGCGCGTGCGCGCGCACAAGCTCGCTCTCACTCTCTCTTTCTCTCTCTCTCTCTCTCTCTCTCTCTCTCTCTCTCTCTCTCTCTCTCTCTCTCTCTCTCTCTCTTTCTTTCTCTCTCTCTCTCTCTCTCTCTCTCTCTCTCTCTCTCTCTCTCTCTCTCTCTCTCTCTCTCTCTCTCTCTCTCTCTCTCTCTCTCTCTCTCTCTCCAATGTTGATTGCATTGTCACTATTCTCATTTGACATAACTTTAGAATATTTTTATGACGTTTTTAAAAATGAGAATCGTCCACAACTAAGGATTATTGACTCGTTCATATTAAGAGACACACAACTGATAAAAGAAATGCATCATGATGTTTAAAAAGGGAGAAAAAAATAAAATCATTCGTAATTTGTAATCGTATATAATGAACAATATGCCCAATATATTCCTTGAATGCCATTATCTTGTGTTGTTGAGTGAAAAAAAAACTATTGGCAAAAATCGTCAAACATCTGCCGATTCTGTCGGAGCCCCAATAGTTAACAATATTTTGCTATATATAAACAGCCTGTTAGTGTTCTACGTGCACTGACCTTTTCTTGAATAAACACACAAGCTCATGTCCAATCACATCGGACACGGTGTCACTCAAGCAATATTTGCATGACCCCAGTCACAAGAAGCAAGATTAAGAAGGGCCGAAGTTTCTGCTAAAATAATAAGCCTCTGTTTTTCATCAGTTTTGATTTTCTTTTGCCTTGGCCTAAACACTGCTCAATTATTTGTTTGAATTAGGATCAACTAATACAGGATCCTCTCAATACCTATGTTAACTTTCCTTGCCATTGTATTTCTTCCTATCCAATTTACTCTTTCCTTTTCTCTGGACTTGCAGCTAAAAAGTTTTTGGGGGTCTCAAGGGGCAACACATTCCTCTGCTTAAATGTTGTGCAATCCCTGACAGTACCGGTTCCTCCACCCTGTCTAATTCAGCCGGGAACTGACAAAATTGCAAACACTTCTTGATATTGCTCATGCTTATTAAATATTAAACAAATATATATTTATATTTTTCGAATACAGGACGCATCATTTAACATAAAAAAGATGTCAAATGACTCGAGTATCACGTGATCTAAGCACGAGAAGTCATTACTGACGAATCCTGGTTCTGGTAGTTTTCATTCACTCAAAGATAGCACCGAACGCGATGATGAAAACTACATTTCCCAGCATGCAACGCAATCTGATTTTTTCTCTGACTTCCTGATAGCTTGGAAAAGATAGCGGGCGAGCGGTCGGAAGAATTACTTATGTATTGGCATAAACGCACTTCATAGTCTTCCACGAACGTGCCTTGTTGGAGTTTATAAAGTCTTCAATTAGAAGGACAACATGGTAAATATATCGCGGGTCATCGTAATACATTTTTAATAGTTTTGCTGCCTATAATCGCTAGCATGCTAACCATTTAGCAACATAGGCATAGCCACTTGGCTAAATCGCTATAGGCATAACTTCAAACACGGGGAGGATTTGCACAAAGATAATACGATCTAAAATGAAAAGAAATGCGAAGAGTGAAATCAATTCTGGGGGATCGGTTCGTCCTCGCTTACACGGAACTGTACAGCTGAAAGAAATCGGTCTCTGACGTTGCACTTCACGTCAAAGCAATCATGTTCAATAGCATTACAATGTGATCAACTGGTCGAATATTCCTTTGTCCATTTTAGATCCGCTTCATTCTGATCCAGAACCGAGCCGGCAAGACACGACTCGCCAAATGGTACATGCAATTTGACGATGATGAGAAACAGAAGTTAATCGAGGAGGTGCACGCAGTGGTGACCGTCAGAGATGCCAAGCACACCAACTTTGTGGAGGTGAGTTTATTGCCGATCGATATCAGATCATAATGCATCAAGATTAAATATTGTTTCTCCAGTTCCGAAACTTCAAAATCATCTACCGACGCTACGCTGGACTCTACTTCTGCATTTGTGTTGACGTGACTGATAACAACCTGGCATATCTAGAGGGAATCCACAACTTTGTCGAGGTATGAACCACATGCACGCAGCATGATGTTATTTATATACAGTAGAGCTACTCGCTAAGTCAACTATGATGATTTCGTTTTTAATGCTCTGATGGTGGACCGGAATGTCTGTTAATGATTATCATGGCTATTTTTTCTTGGGTGCTGCACCTCATCACATTATTGTGGGAAGTACACTGAAGATAAATGTATTAGATATGCTGTTAGCTATTATTTGTGCAGTACTCATTATGAAAATCGTGAACTCACGACTTGACCGCACGTCTCTCCCCTCAAGGTACTCAATGAGTACTTTCACAACGTGTGTGAACTGGACCTCGTCTTCAACTTCTACAAGGTGAGCGAGCGTGTTTTGTTCTTCTATCCAATTAACACTTTGGGTAGACGTTCGTCGGAAGGTCAAGGCGAGAATGATTCGCAACAAACGGCTCCCCATCTGCCGCGCTCGCTAATGACTTCATATTTTAAACGGAGATTACGACCACGTATGAAACAAACACTCGCTATGTTGTTTTTAACTGAATAATAACCAAGTCTTTGGACATTTTTTGCTTTTAAACAATCCACATTTGAAGCTACTCGAGTTGTCTTCATCTTCAATTACGCTACCATAGAGAAATCATAAAGGCTGTCACTATCCAAATACTTAAGCCCTGACTCCGTGTTAGGTCATTTGGTGGTTATTTTTAAAATATGATGACTTGACAAGTCGTCATTTGGTGAGGCAACATTCCAGCTCAAGTCTTTATTCGAGTGGGGAAGAAGATAATGTCACGTCTACTTTCAGTCCGTGGTTTGCGGTAGTCATTGACTATTTTTGTCTTCCACTTCCCCCCCTCCCTTGTGCACTTTTAACCGAGTTATGTCCTCCTCCAGGTGTACACGGTGGTGGACGAGATGTTCCTCGCCGGCGAGATCAGGGAAACCAGTCAGACTAAAGTCCTCAAGCAGCTCCTCATGTTACAGTCGCTGGAATAGACAAGAAATCTCTCTCCTGTGGATGAAGGGGAGTTCCTTCACCTTGAATTTCATTGCGATATTTTGTTTGTCTCGCACAAGCTCATAACCCCCAAGATGAAATTTAAATTTGGGAAGTGAGTCATCTTTTTGGTCACGTTACAAAAGTGTGGTCACATCCAATTACCCCAATTAACCTTTATCTCAGAGCACTACAGTCAGGAACAAGCGTCATCATAATTAGTGCATCCAGCACTTAAAAGCAACTTTTAAAACGTGTCATATCATAATCAGCATTGGCATTTTACATATGGCTCACTATTAAGTTTAATTGGAAGGCCATTCAGAGTTGATGGAATAAGTGCACTCTAGGCGAGTGTGCGAAGACAACCTGTCTTTTCTCAAGATGGCATTTCAAATCATATAGTCTACAAATCACTCTACATGGCGTGGTGCTTGTTTGTCGTATGTTTCATAAAGCAGTACTGTGATGTTTGCGTAGTATGGTTTGTGCACATGTATACTTGTGTCTTATATTAATCATGTGGAGAATAAAAATGAAGCATTCATTCCAGAGCGCACTACATGTGCTTCAAACAGTATTTAGTCATTTGATAAATGCCAGTAACTTAATGGCTTCAAATAAAAATATGAAATAAGAAATATGAATGAATTAAGAAAAGCTTTTTGTTTATTGGTTGAATATGTACTACTACCCTTTTGTTTACATCAAAGTATGTTGATGGAACTGTTTTCTTTTTCCCAGCATTGTCTCCCAGTTTAAATACATGTCCCATTATGTGTAAATAAAAAGATGTATGAGAACAAGTTTAGCCTCAAATTGTCTATTTTTAATTTCACATGTTCATTTACAAGTGCAAATTTGTGCTGGGATTGATTGCTTTATGGGAAAAAAAATCCATCTAAATTAACTGGAGGACAAGAGGAAAATTTGAATTTGACAAAAGAAATTGTTTTGCAATGTCAACACTATCATCTAATGATATACAATAGATCAAAAATACAGTGTGGAAAGCCCAAGTCCACCATGCTGTATGTCCCTCGGATGACGTAGATAATGACGTCATATAGTGACACCCGTTGATTTACCACCACCTTGTGGCAGCCTCTTAGTATCACAACTCCCTCACGCAATCAAATCATGAGGTCACCGCGACAGCCTGGCCAAGATCAATAAATCAGTCGATAGATCCACTTCGGCTACATAAAACCACTCAGGCTGTAACTGAACCGAGCCAAGGGCATAAATCAAGACGATTGAGGCACAGCGGCGGCCATTTACTGTTCATCATGCGAGCCCGGTGATATTACAACCTCGCTCTGTTGCTCCTTAAAGACAAACTGCTTTGCAGTGGAAGGTGATGTGAAGCCATTGTTACATTTCAGGGCGCGCCAAAGCCTATTGAGATTTATTTATGGGATTTTAAGAAGGGGAGGAGGGGGGGGGCGTTGGTGGTCAGAGACATCGAATGACAAGGTGCTGGCTTTTCACTGGAAAAGGACAAGCAGATTTACTGGGGATTGCATAATCATTACAATCAATGAGCAACACTCTCTAAAGACAACTCTTATTTACAACATACATGTAAAGTCCTGTGTAAGATTATGTGGCATTTGTTACCAAGCAACAACTGAGTGGATCAATGCAGACTAGATGACATCATAAAATACCGGCTGCATGTAACACAAACTCTTTTCCGGGGAGAGAAAAAAAAAAAGGTCTGTATCCTGTCACACGCAGTTGTTCCTTAGTAAGAAACGATGACATCTACAGTTAAAATATTTATTACAGTTTCAAGTCAAATGAAAATGTACAATTCTATAATTACAGCATATAAACAAAACATTTGAAAAGTAAAAGTGCACTTGCAGAGAGAAAGAGAGTTGAGGCCACACTGAAAAGAAATCAAATATATAGTACTAACGAGTCAAAAGACTTGAGTCAAAACTATTGTTGTTCTTGTCAGTGTGACCCCCCAAAACTCCTCCATACAGAAGTAGACAAACTATTTGAGGAAGAATGAAAGCGATTTGTTGATATAACTGTACATTTATAGCTGTATAGATGATATGATGATTGACTGCCTTTGCTTCAAGCGTGCTGGTCTGCTCACTCCAGATGATCAAGTGTGATTACGCAAACGCACGAGAGGAGATGACATTATAAAAGCTTTTGTTGGTTTTGGGCCACGCTAACCTCGAGTGGCCATTTTTTTTTTTTTCTTCCTCGCACTCACGGTCCCACAAAGCTGGCTGGTTGCGGTGCAGAGGAGAAGGAAATTCCCCGTTGCTCTCTCAATAATATGTGGGAAGGCTCCAAAACTGCTTGTGACGAGCGCTTGGCGAGGCAAAATAAAAAAAAAAACTACGCCGGTGGTTGAAAACATGCTGAACGTTTTGAGGGAAATGCGGCAAATGTGGCAAATGTGACGTCTGCGTGTACGTGAGGAGTGTAACTTGGGAGGTCGGTGAGTACGACTTGGGTCAACGAGAGCCTGAGCTCTCCGTTTGTGCTTTTAGACGAGGAGTGGCCAACCTCCGGATCAAAATGACGCCGATCTACTTTTATATGGATTGAAACAAAAGCCAATACTGTCCTCCCTTGTAACAAAAGTGCAAAAAGGTATGGATAAGCTTTGCAATGACTTCATAAATCTCTCCTATTTAAATACAGTAGTTCCATTTCCCCCCCCCCAAAAAAAAGAATCAAGTGCAAAAGAGCACACCCAGCAACACATCAATCGACAATAATAATTTATAAACCTAAGATGTGCAAATTTCGTCTGACTAAAAAACTGAATGAGAAGCACAGGAATTAAAAAAAAAAAAAAAAAAAACATGAACGGGAACAGCCCATACAAACAACCCGCGACTCGTCCGTATCTGGTAAGGACTCGAAGACCATTCCATAAATACGCCAAGGCTCAGGAGTTGTTGTGGTCTCCGTGAGCACTCATCCAGGTGCTCCGAGGTGTGTGTGTGTGAGACACCCCAAAACACCTGGAGCTGACACGCACACAAACACAGAAGAGAAGGAGCCTTCAAAACAATGGCTCCGACACGAGAGTCCGATAAGGAGTCACTCACTGACCTGTACGGGACGTTGCGTGGACCAGGTGAGGAAGTTGGGAGGAGTGCGGAACCCTAGCAACTACATTGCTGCTTGTTCTGTGCGGTGCTGCCTCGCGGCTGCCGCAGCTGCCTCAGCGAAGCGTCCCCGTATTGGATCCCCGAGCCCATCCTTTCCGGGTCTAACTCGCCTGGGGGGGGGGGGGAGTGAAACGTGATCAGCGACCGGCGAAGATATGATACGGCAAATGAAAATCGTGCCGATTTCAATTCAGCATAAAACGGATGAGCACCTGAGTCGATCTTGTTGAGGATGGTGCGAGCGCATTTGAGAAAGCCCTCCTCCACGTTCTCTCCTGTCAGAGCGCTGGTCTCCATGAACATCAGATCTGCGCCGACACACAGAAGGCGGCAGGATGAGGAAACGAGAAGAAGTGGAAAAGGTAGAAGGTGAGTGTTTGAGCTACCGTTCTCCTGAGCAAAGCGCGACGCCTCCAGGAAGGTGACCTCCCGCTCGGCCTCTAGGTCTTTCTTGTTGCCGCACAGGATGATGACGATGTTGGGGCTCGCGAGTGTGCGCGCGTCTGTCAGCCAGTTGGTCAGAGCGTTGTACGTCTCTCGGCTGGAGGACGGGAGACACGGACAAAAGAATTAAAAAATAAATAAAATAAAAAAATCTGAATTTGTGGGGATAGTATGACGTATTACTCTCACGTCAGCAGTTAATCATTCAACAAAATAAAGCCAGTTGGTGAGATTGTGTGTCTGCTTGACAATCATTTAAAAAAAACTTTAAAACTGCCCCAGCTCCCCTAAAAAAAAAAAAAAATATTTTACCTGGTAATATCATAGACGAGAAGTGCTCCGGCTGCTCCGCGATAGTAGCTGCGCGTCACAGAACTGTGAAGCAAGAAAGCAACTTTGGATTTAATTGGTAACAAAAAAAACATTTCAAGCTAGAAAGCGCGAGAAGTTACCGGAAGCGTTCCTGGCCGGCAGTGTCCCAAATCTGCAGTTTGACCGTCTTCCCGGCGACATTGACCACTCTGGAACCAAACTCCACTCCGATAGTGTGGTTGGAGTCCTGTTTGACTGCAGTCGCACAAGTATTCATTTCACACCCTGTGCTAAGAACATTTAAAGAACACTACATGCATAAAAAAAAAAAAAAAGAACTCACATTTGCTCTCAATGAACTGATGGAGGAGGCAGGATTTCCCTGTCCCGGCGCTGCCAATCACCAAGAACTTAAAGAGGAAATCTGAAAGTAGAGGAGAGGAGAGATCCACGCTAAGCAAATGTCAGGGGACAATCCGAGCCGGCTGCACTTGGAACTTCGCAGACAATCCTTTTAATCTCATCAAGATCCTCTTCTCACTGCTCCTGGCAGGCCTTCGTTTAACCTCGTAATCACCGAGCGAGCGCGCACACACACACACACACACACACA
This sequence comes from Syngnathus leptorhynchus, assembly GCF_054491065.1. Classification (NCBI taxonomy): domain Eukaryota; kingdom Metazoa; phylum Chordata; class Actinopteri; order Syngnathiformes; family Syngnathidae; genus Syngnathus; species Syngnathus leptorhynchus. The sequence goes on along the minus strand of NC_141201.1, from coordinate 4,441,190 downwards.
CGACACGGTTTGTGTGCGCTCGCCGCATTGGAAAGCGAAGAGGCAGAACTTTTAGCACATGTTCGTCGTCAGAGCTGTTAAATTGTGGCTTTGGGTGAGTGCGGCGTAGCCGTGACCAGCTGTTTGTACAGATGTTGTTGTTGTTACGGACGAGGACAAGCCGGTTGGCTCGGATGACGTGGAGTTGCGAGCGAGCATGTTGATGACATTTGAGAGGCTTTTGTGCGCTGCAGCGACGTCCCACCAGACCAAAGGAAAAAAAAAAAAAAAAAAAAGCACAAAAATTTGTAATTTTATTATCCATTCAACTTAATCTTTTTTTCGTCAAATCAACATTTAGATTGAGACACTTTGAACCGGCTCACTATAGATTTTCCCAGGTGTCATTTTGTCTAATGTTAAATTTGCACCAGATAGCAGAAGCACAAAACCACAGATGTGAATTCACACCTTTTTTTTTTCTCCCCCCCACCATGTCAACACAGCTGACAGATTCAAAACGCTTCGCTTCTAAAAGCTGGCCTCAGCTTTTTCGGTCTTGTCTTGGGTGACAATCAAGCTGTCAGTGTGACGGCGACACGCCGACGCCGTCGGTTTGACAGCGGCCCAGCAGGATGTTGCATCACAAGATCACATTAACGACAAAATAGGAGAGATGTTGACTATCATTACTTGATTAAATGTAAGAAAATAAAGTCAATGAAATCAATACATTATACTGAGCATATTTTATATAGTTATGAGAATAATGCACCATAACATATTCTTACCGAGAAAAACATTAGGAGCACCTACATGATCTATTACAAAAACGTTGCTTTTACAGAGATAATAATGGTTTTATTCGATTGACACAGGAAGACAGGTTTTTAATTCAACAGTAATTTAATCTGATAAATATTGTATTTATAGCCAGGATAATAAATGTCATTAAAAACGCAAATACTACATTTCAACACATCATTTACCTGATGATTTATTTTAGGATAAAATAATCTATTGTCAATCTAAAATTGTTTTAGAAACTCCATTAGCTTAATGCTAACACCCAATAGAAAACATCATAATTGAGCTAAGATGAAGTACACTACTAAAGTGTACGACGACATTTCAACACATTTTTGGTCATATTTCATTCATTTTATGGAGCTCAGTGTCTGCCCAGTCATGTACGGATATGTCACCGCAGCTCAAGTTCGAGCAACTTCCACCTGCCAAATGTCGCGGCGTCAGTGCTACGGAAGCGGAGTGTGTATCGTTAAGACGCAAGTGGAAGGATAGCGACACAAACTAACACGTAAACTGCGTCTTATAAATAACAAGTCAGTGCTAACGTGTAAGCTAGCTAGTTAGCCGCGTAGCTAAAGGCTTGTCATATCACAGCTGGTTCTTCCGCAGACAATTTCAAAAACAAAATGAAACGAAACGAACATACCGTACGTCTCGGACATGTTGCCCCCCTCAAGTCACTCGGCCCGTTTTCACACTTGGCTTGGGAAGTCAGTCGTTTGTGTGTTTTGCGTTTTATGGTTGTTTTAATTCTGTCTGATAACGTCTGAGCTCCTTTGCTTCGACCACAGCTAACTGAGCCAAGCCAGACCCTGGGAGCTGTGTGATGACGTCATACGATCATAAAGCGTTGCCTTCACGTCTGTTGGAAATAAAAAAAAACTGCATTTCAACAAAGCGCCACAAGATGGCAGACAAAGATAAAGTGATGAGTGAATAGTATGCCACAGTCACCGCAAACAAAATTGACATAATCTGACTTTAGGAAACCGGGCAAATTGTTCAAACGTTACTATTTGTTATATTTTTTATTCCTTGTATAGTTTGCACAGTTATGTAACAAATCATACAATAATTTTTTTCCCCCCAATGTTCGGGGATGACAAAAAATAAATCAAATTCCATACTTTGTGGTGAACAAAAATTTGGTTGACTCCTTTTTCTTTGCAGCAGCTTTTGATGCATGTTATCCCTTGTTCTTTGCACATCCACAAATAAAGAGACACTTGTGCAAAGCCCAAGGGCGAGATATAAGGTAAGGCCGCCCAAAGGCAACAGGTGATAAATTAAAGAGGCCTACCACTCGGAAAGTATCCCTCCAAGTTCCTCCCTGCTTTTGTTGCACTTTGGCAGGTCCCTTCATCGTTAAAAGCTTTTTTTCACTAAGATTAAAGCTGGGGAGGAAACACTAGGCTGAGCGTCGTGTGGGGCAAGGATGTTTTCCTAAGGTGGGCTACAAGAAAAGGTGGACTCAAAGGTGTGCAGCTGGCCGGAAAAAAAAAAAAAAAAAGACAGCGCTTCTGTTAGTCACTTTGCTAACCTTTGTGAGTGTTTCATCACTCATTGTCTGCCCTCTCTCTTTCTTGCCCTCTTGGGCCAATGCAGGTTTCATCATCATGATGGATGTCTGAGCTGCAGGCCAAACATGCGTGCGCACACGTGTGTGAATGTCCACCCTGGGTATTTTAACACGACCAGTTTTACAAATTCATGTGTACTTCTAAATGTGGGCACGTGAGGAGGGAATTCAAAGTAAATATCAACATGTTGACTGTGATTATAGAGGTGGAAACTCCCTCGTATGATGCCAGTCAACCTAAGCAATGTTTACTACAAACAGTGAGTCATTTTTTTTTACAGGGTGCATGGATTGAGTCACTTTTAATGGAGAAGAGTCTGTCTAAAACTATGGTGGAAAGTTTTTTTTTGTCATTGTTAAAGCGGATATATGATGGGAAAATGACTTTTGAAAATATAAATTTTGCAGTAGCTGGTATCTAAAAAAAAAAACATCTTCAGTGAAGTTTCCTTGAAAGTTCAAGGGCAGCTTCATACAAAGTGGAGAAAGAAACACACCTGACCTAACATAAACAAGACTGAATTGTGAATGTGATGAGTAAACAGAAGTGAGTCCGTCTGTACACGGAGGATTTATCCTTTGTGGAACTAACAATGGCGTTTTTTGCAAAAAAGTTCAAAGATGATTCACCTTTAAGTTGGAGGCAGTTGTTTAGATTTAAAACTATTTCCCCATATAGACAAAAGATGAGCAAATGAATTATTGGAATTCCGATTTTGAACTCTTATCTCATCTCAACTGAAAGAATCAATCATATAATTTATTTGCATCTCCTGACATGGAAGATCATCAACTGAGCTGCCAGATAGAACTTGTTGAAGAATTTCTCCATTATGTCACTCAAAATGTTTGGAACTGATAGCAGGTAGTTAATGTCGAGATCACATTGCAGGTCTGCAGGAGGAAAAATGTGCCGCATCCTCTCACTCAGCCCCCCCCCCTCTTTTGTTATTCTTTTTTTTCCACCCAGCCATGGCAAATAACACACAGTCAGTTGTCCTCACATGAGGGTAGGGGGGGGCGTGTTCCATCATTGTGACTGACAGTTTGTCTTTCAACACACACTTAAATAAAAAGATCCCGCTGGAGAACATCAACATGCCAACCTGCACGTACAGAAAGACTTGTTGACAATAAACGCTTCATTCCTCCACATTGCACAAGCATCAAAAATGCTATACGGGAAGTTTGCAAAGCCAAGATATCACACTTTGTTCTTTCACAAGACACTCCCATCTTTGAGTTTATCTTCTCAAAGTCACAGCAGGCTCATGTAGCTTCCCTCCGGGCACAAAGAACAAACTTTTCTGTTCATTTCCTTCCACTCTCACCTGTCACAACCTCTCAGTATTGATCTTCTGTCAGATAATCCAGAACTCATCCCTCCAGTTCTCCATCATTTCTAAATGTAGGACGACTGATTTGATAGAAGTCATCGCCCCTGAGTGATACAGTTAAATTTGACTAACATAGTAACTGGTAAAGAAATCCAAAAGGGAAGCTTCCCTCCGAGGCCTCGGCGAGTTGCGTCTCGTCTTGGGCCGCCCGACGTGTCAGCGAGATAAGACGGTCAGCCCTCGAGGATGATGTCAGGACTGATGAATGAGATCAGTGACCTCCACACCAGACGCCCGCAAATCAAGTGTCACATCCTCCCTGTCTCGAGCAATTACCGTCGTCGCCGATTGCTCAGTGAGCATGATGTCATGCGAATGATGTGTTGATGTGACGTTTCTACATCATGCTAATATTTTTGTCAAATATTTGGTACTTGTTTATTTTGTTTGCCAATTCTTTTTAATATTTTCTAAAAATCAGATTATTTTTGTCATATTTTTTGAGTAACATTTTTTCCCTCCCAGTCAGGTGGACAAATTTGAGGCTAAAGGTGACACCCAAAGGTCTCAGGTGTGCAATCCCACCTGTGCTCAGCCCCATCACACAGGTGAGTGTGACTCAATGTTCTGTCTTCCGCCCCTTCCCGACCCTCCTTTAAGCTCCTCTAATTGTGTTTCCAACCTTTCTAAAGACCCCCTAAAAGACTCATGCTCTTATCCTCGCACCTCTTACACTGGAATGTCTCGCAGTTGAATGACGTCATCATAGGAGGACCTATTGCAGGGGTTCGTTTATTTATTTATTTATTTATTTTTCTAATTTTATTTTTTTAATTAATTTTTACATCTTTCATTTTTAATCTTAAATGTTAAATTTTAAATGTATTAATTTTTCTATTTACAATAAATTTGTACAGTACTGGACATTTTTTTAGTCTGCGAAAACAAGTAGCAAACAGAAATTTAGTTTTTTCTTGTTTGATTTTATGCCACAAAATAAATGATTGAAATATAAAAACAGTCAGCACTGTCAACATAATCGAACTAGTAATACTAATTTGTTCAAAATGTGGATGAATACTTCAATATGTCCTTAAGCACAAAACTTTGCTCACTCCTCTGGTATGGTTCCATACTTTTCAAAACGTTATTGTAGCACTGACCCAATACCAATGTTTAAATTGGCGCGGGTCCAGCTTTGACCTTGCGTCCTCTCACTTGCGTCCAATGAGAGGACACGTGCAAACAACAGTGTGTGTCATTTATGGCTGGAGTGTGCCTCTCTTGTGTTTGCTGACCTTTTGGCCGTCCCTCTGAGAGCAAACTGAAGGAAAACTTTTTTTCCAAGCCCAGATGATTTCCTAAGAAGTCAAGGCTGACTCGTCCACCTCAAAGGAGGCAGCGGTTAATAAAGTTAAAGCCCGGGCTCAACGGTAGCGCTTTACAATCCCAGTTTTTTTACATGACGTTCCCAGCGTCTCGCCTGCGGGGGTCTGAACGCTGACTGAGCGGGACACAAAAGAGAGGTCGGATTAGTCTTTGTGGGAAGTGACAAGTTGTGAGGAGGTCAGGAGGCTTTTTTTTTTTTTTAAAGAGGGGGCTCACCTGGGAAAGTAGCAATTTAGTCAAGCCCTGCTTTTGTTACAATGCCTCACACCTTTAGTCCGGATACAAACAAGTCGGAACATGTCATAAGCTACGCAATCCTGCTATGATTTTACTGCCATTGTAATTGTTATCATATCTAAGGATTCATTAAGAGAGAGTTTTCGTGTGTACAGGAGATGCGTCACGATTTTGTTTGGATCCTATTCAAAAATGCTATTTTAAGACTATTTGATTTGTGCTTTATTTGAACAGCAGGGGGCACAAAAACCCAATAAGTTTTTTTATTTTATTTTATTTTAAGGAATAATAAATAAATAAATAATAATAATAAATAATAAAAGGAATTTTAAGGAAAAGATCGCTTTAAACGTTATAAAACAAAGAAATAAATCAAGTTGGAGCAAATGTAATTAATCCGGTTGTGTTATTTTACTGCACCGCCATTTTGTATACAATTTAGCTTTCGTGGGCGGTCCAACACAATCATGAAGATTTTCACAACTACTCCAAGTGACTCAGTTCACCTGATATATGACTGAGTATTCTTCCACTGACCATCTACACGAGTTGCTGCACCATTTGTGTTTACTTTTATTCTCGGTTTGAAGACAGATATCTGTACTTCCTTTTGTGAAAATAGGTCTCAGTGGGATAAAATGTATTCTTCTCGATGATCTGGCAGTTGTCGTTAATTTCCCCCACAGTTGCTCATGCATATTTTCTGATTAGGCTGCTCATTAGGACAAAATTGCACCTCCAGGCTAGGAGAGCACCTCTGCAGGAAACCCCACCACAACACACACACACACACACACACACCCCTCGTGTCTCCCTCGAGGCACAAACAAGCTTCACTGGGCCTCAGCAGGAGGGAAAGAGTTGTCGGTTGCTAGTGGCGGGAAAAAACGAGTACAAATACTTCTTGTTAAGTTTACAAGAAACAAAAACGGAATATTTAATACTAAATATTGGCAAATCTTTATATCACACACACATACACACACACACACACACACACACACACACACACACACACACACACACACACACACACACACACACACGTACACGATGGAAATTTGCAGCAAGCCCTTTCATTTCCCTGCTAATAATCTCTTAATCATAAAAGCCACCTGGGGGCTGCCGCCTCTGTTTGCTCCCAAATTACATTTCCATGAGGTCACTTTGCCCGTCTATGAACTTTCCTGACAAAGCGTGACCGCATGCTAAAGCTAACAATGACGACAGATCAACACACAATGTACATCAGTCCACATTCAAATCTCTTTTGTGTCTTTTACATTTTAAAAACAAAGGCACAAAAATCCCGAACAAAACAGACATTATTTATTTGAACAAAAAACAAAACGTGTTGCAAATGAAGACAGTCTAATGAGAAACATGCCATTAAACATAACGACACCGCCATCCATCTCGGGATCTTACAGAGTGTTTCATGTTGACAGCTGTTTTGTTTTACTACTTCACCTCCATCTTTGGCCCGCTATCAAAAAAACAAGATAATTTTAGGTTTGGGCAAATGATGGGCCAATTTGGGGACGCTGCGTTGTTGATAACGCAGTTCCATGCTGGGAACAGAGGCGGGCCCATGATGAGACACACAAATGTGTCAGCACGTAGGCGGCGTTGTGAATGAGGGCATGTTTAGTCATAACAATAAGAATGTTTACTGCATACTTTTGCGTGTGTAATTGTATGCACGCTGTTAACCGCACATGCTCACATCGGGATGCTTCTTAAACTGTGAGCAGCTGTTTGTCTTTTCATATATTCTGAAACTGCTTTTCTTTTTTAAGTCTTTCAAAGAGAGCCGGAATGAATTAATAGATTAGAACTCAAAGACAGAGCCACGCAAGGATTTCATTTCCCGTCAGGACATTGTGTTCCAGTGTGGTTTTTTTTTTTTTTCAGTCTGTGACTGTCATTGATGAGAAATTATGTCCTTGGGAACGCTGACTGTGACATTCATTGAAGAACCACAAAGATAGCTTTGACCGGTCTAAATATTTCCCAGGGGACAATTTGAACGCAGTGTGTTGCATGATAAAGATTTGAGGTTCAAGTTTGATATGCAATAGAAATTCCAGATTCACCTTGAAGTGATGGATGGATGGATGGATGGATGGATGGATGGATGGATGGATGGAAAATTTGAAAATTTGCTGGAAAAAAAATCAAATAAAATAAAAATAATAAAAAAAATAAAAAATAAAAATATAGAATTATTTCACAAAAAAAATGATATATCAGAATATCTACCAGTATACAGCACCTCCACATCGTTCAAGCAAAAAGCCCATTTGGAGAAGAAATTGGGCCAATAAATCAAAAGTGCAAGCAGCACCGTGCAGCAACACGCCTGTGTTTCTCTGTCCTATTGACCCCGCAGGCCCATTAAGAAGCCGCGGCGCTGCATTGGCAGAGGAAGCGGAGCAGCCCCCAGCTCCTTCCTTCTCCTCCTCCTTTGCTCTGTGCACCGCACTGCACCTTTCCCACACACTGTCGGGGTTCACCTCTGACTCATGACCCTGGGGAGGGGGAGGATGGTTGGGGGGGGGGGAATGGGGACCACCCAGCCGGGCTCTTATGCCCCCCACTTTTGAGAAGAAGACAGGAGAGGGATGTGGTGCTGGGTGGGTCTTGAGGGAATAGCGTTAGGTCAGGTTAAGGAAGGGAAAGAAGATCAAAGCGGGGCGGGAAATGGAAAGAGGCGCTGTTAGGGGTCATTTTGGGCCGAAGCTGAGGTGTCAAACTCACAGTGCGGGGCCAGATCTGGCCTGCCACATCATGTAATGTGGCCCAGTAAAGATTTGGCTTGCAGTTTGTTGAACAATTTTTCTCAAGGTGAAGTTTACTTGAAAGATGATGTGAATAAAAATGATGAAGCAACAGACGTAGACAGACAATCATGTATCATCAGAATTACAAGCAAAACCGCCGGTGGAAATTTTACTGAGTGAGTGGAGAACTGATGGAGTGACAGATTCTGTTCCTCCGTTGTAAATCTCTCTGTTTATCACCCCTTCCTTTTATTCAGCAGGCAGGAAGCCCGCAAGCTCAAATAAAGCCACAAGAGTGAGCTGACACATTTATGAGTGACTGTGTCACTTATCGTCTCCTTTTTTTTTTCTCCCACTTCCACTCTCAATTGGACACACTCGCATGTCCAAGACTTGAGAGCCACTAAACTTTTAAGACCTGGTGTCACGTTTGTGCGTGACCATTCTCAAATCCAAATGTCTCCAAAGTGTGTGTCACTCTAATAATTTTATAACGCTGCTAGCGTATCGAATTGTATCCTTTTTTCCATGATTACTGGAATTTGGCTTACTGACTTACAGACGTGTGTAAAATAGGTTTTTATGCCCCCAGCAGTATGAATGGAAGCCATTAACGACTAATAAAGCTGTCTTCTGTACATCTGTGACATATGGTTCAGCTGCTAGCTAGACGCACAAAGAGGGCAACAAGCATCACAGGTTTAGCTTTTAAACACAAGTAGAACTTCATGAAAATCTGAAAACTTTCATTTTCATATTTAATAGCGACTAGTGTCAGACGATGTTGTCAAGTACGTTAAAATGTTTTTGAATACATCTGAACGTTTGCCTTTTCACTGTCGTCATGACCGCAAATAAACAAACGACAGTTCGACTTTAAACTCTACAACAGCCATGTGACATGTTGCGCTGCCCCGAGTGGTGGTCACGCTGAAGTGCGGACTGTACGCAAGGTAAACACATATCACAAGGGGAAAGAGCAACAAGGCGACAATAAAAGAGTAACACAAAAGGCGCGGCGACACAAAGACACTTTGACATGGCTGGGCAGGAAGCAGGCAACAAGACAATGGCGGCTTATATGTGTGTGTTTGTGTTGTGTGTGTGTGTGTGTCCATGATCAATTAGCATTAGCAAAACAGCTAAGAAAGTATTGCCACACTTAGCTTGAAAAAATAATGTAGTTACTAATCACTCAATTTTAAAAGTAACTTACTTGTTTTAAAAGTAACTACATTACAAGTTACAATATGAGTTACTTTCAGCCTACCCTGTATCTCAAATTTAATCTTAGCACTCAAGAGTGTTTCATTACGTAACGTATCGGAGTTGACATTGTTTTTGCAGTTGTCTTGGCGTGTGCTGGGGACTCGTCGTTCCATCACCGAATCAAGTTCATGCCAGACGTAAAGTTGAGAAGATGCGAGTCCAAACTGTGGCAGATGTTGGAGTGTAACCTTACATGGGTCTCGCGAGTGACACAAGACGGGGGTCGCTGGGAGCAAACCGTGTGACCCTGCACATGCTGCGTGAGTGTGATTTTTGAATCTTGCATATGTGTGTTGCCAGTATGGGATACTTGATAGCCAAGCGGACATATTTGTGGCACAGAGATAACACTTGAGAGATGATTCCCACGCTAAATGATGCAAGGTGATATGAGGAGGGAGCTCTCGTATCAGATGCCATCTTTTCATCTTGTAACTCATCACACACCGGCAGTTGTTAGCACTTAGCGCACGGATAAATCGCTTCAAACCGGGAGATTTATACACGTTGCCGCACTTGAACTGATGCGCATCGCTTGTGTGTCCTTGTGAAATTAAAATAATCTGGGATTGATGACTACACTTTCAGCTTTCATTTAGGAGGGTCTACAAAAATTCATTACCATTTATGGAATTATTGTCATTTTATACTGAGCACTGTAATAATTTAATTAATAAAATCATAAATCCTAAATAAATAATATTTTTCTGTATTTATGTTGAAGACTGAGTTATGCCATAGAACTTTTTTTTTATTAGAATAAACTCACAATATTCCTCAAAAAAGCCATCAGATTACAAGAATGTAGGCGTGATGAAAATGTCCTAATTTTATACTGCATAAAGAAAATGTTAATACTACAAAATATAGTAAATTTAAGCAAAAAGAAAATCTTAATATTATAAATAAAATTAAAGATTATTTTACAAAGATAAAGCTGAGAATACATTGTACACAAAATGATGCAGGAAAAAGGTAAAGAAGAAAGTTCATTTACTGGTGACTACCTCTGAATCAGGCTTATCTCTAGCATGGTCCAACTAAAACACACATTTGTGCACAACATTGATCAAACACAAACAATCACACACACACAGTCAAAGTCCATTCACATCACAACACAACACATCTGTGGTCACTTGAGTGTTGTGTTGCGTCGATAGGCTTGAAGTGTGTTTTCGTCAGTTCTTATCTGGGTGCGTGTGTGCACGTGCGTGCACGTGCGTGCACGTACGTGTATTCCTGTAAAAAGTGCAGTTCTCTTGATAAACTCAGGCCAAACTAATCCCTTTAAACTTCTTTCAAAACCGTACCATGACGTCACTACTTATGAGTTACTCACAAAGTGAACTCAAGTCTGTTTTATTACAAATATGTCTCACAGTAATGCAACCAGATGTCACCTGAAGCAAATTTATGATTTTTTCCACCGTCATTTTATTTTTAACCTTATCAATTCATTTTGACCTGTTTTCCTCCCACCATATTTTCCACTATCTCATGAAAATGGGAAGTTACAAGAGTTACAGCTCAATGCGTAACAGAAAGGGAACGCGGTCATATTTTACAATGATAAAGTCATAATTTTACAGTAATAAAGATGTTATAGAAAATGTTTTACTGACGGTAAGAAGGGCACAATAATAAAGTTATGTTTGAGAGAAAATGTTCAATGTTATTATATGACCATAAAAGAAGTTGAAAATAAAAATAGGAGTGTTACAAGTACAAGGTCACAGTGTTGAAAGAATTAGTAAGCCATAATACAGCGACAAAAAAGTTGGACTGGGTGACTAAAGTCATAAAG